>NW_006796716.1:2410209-2421962 GCF_000442215.2 Lipotes vexillifer | reverse complement strand
GCGGCAGGCAGGCCGGGAGATGGAGCGGCCTGGAGTTCCTTGCCAGCGTGGAGCCTAAGGAAGCCAGGAGATTTGGGGATGGCCGCCTCGCAGTGACAGCTGCTTTTAATTTGTGTCAAGAAGAAAAGCTGCCTTTTAATTAGAACCGTTTGGGTTTGTTTGTTTTTTTTCTTTCACTTGCCAGACTAAGCCTGTTAACAGGGACTAGTACAGCCAGGGAAGGCCGAACACAGTGGCTCTGGGCTTTCCTCCGGGGCAGTCCCACTCACTGAGGGACTGCAGGGAAAGTCTTTTGGTGCCTGCCACGTGCAGGGTCTCCGGAGGCGGTGGGCAGCCTCTGCAGGGAGGAAATCAGCCCTGGCCAGTGGTGTGCACTCAGGGTCCACGGCCAGGCATCTAGCTCCTTGGTTTAGGAGCGAGGGGCAAGGGGCAGGGGGTTAACGTGGAGGGGTCTGTGGGAGCAGCTTGCTCTCTGGAGCCCGGGAGAGTGGAGGGCAGTACTCGCGTTGACCGGCTCCGCCAAGGACCTCCGTCAGCCTTGATCCTGATGGTTCGTCCTCTTTCTGGCTCCTTGCAGCCTCTCCTCCAATTGTCCTCCAGGGTTCCTGCATTTCCCCCCTTGTGGTGTTCCAAGAACCCTGTGACAAGCCAGTAGGAAGCCAAGGCTGAATTATTACCTTCTTCATGTTCTGATCAATGTTTGATAGTTTCCCCACATGTTTTCTATTGCACCACCAGATTGGGTGCTTCTCAGGGTCAAGATCACCGTGAGACCAAGTTCATGCCTGAGACAGAGGGCTGGATTGGCTGTCAAAAGCCCCTTTCGATCCTGAAACACTGATTCCCCATAAAACGGAGGGCTTCCCTTGAACAAGAGCCCACCTCCCCATTAAATCAGAAACCTTAAAAGGGGATGTGTTCTTCCTGCCCATATGGGAGGGAGGTGGGGGAGGAAGCATGAAGCTCCTCAGACCGGAAGGAGGCATTCGGGATGCTCCCCCAGTAAATCCCTCCCGCCGGGCTGTGCACAGAGTAGAGCAAGCTCATTTCACCTGTTTGTGACACACAGAGCATCTTGGCTGCCAGGGCCACAGGCTCCTGGTCTAGCCGTCGCTGGCCACAGGGGCTCTGGCTTTTAACTCACCATCTCTCAGCAAAACCGCTTCTTGGCTTTGTGACCACCTTCAAGTTACTTGCTCCCCTGTATGATGGGGATACTCTTAGCTACCCCACAGGAGTGTTGAAAGGGTTAAATGCATTACATGAGATCATGATTGCACAGAATAGGTCCTCGTGTGTTAGACTCCTGCCTTCTCCCGTCTGAGAAGGTCGCCTCTAATTTCCTAGCTCTGCTGCCTCTCCCCTTTCTGTCCCCTAGTGTTCAACTCCCTGGACATGTCCCGTTCCGTGTCAGTGACAACAGCCGGGCAGTGCCGCCTAGCCCCGCTGATCCAGGTCATCTTGGACTGCAGCCACCTCTATGATTACACTGTCAAACTTCTCTTCAAACTCCACTCCTGTGAGTATACGGGGCTTGATCTCTGGAAACTTCTGGCCGGAAGGAGGTTCACAGCCTGAGGCTGTCCCTGGAGGGAAACAGCTCCCCGCAGTGCCCATGGCTTTCTGCTCCTGACCCAGAAGGCCCTGGAGCTCCGGGCTGTCTTGAGAATAGAAGAGCAGGGCCAAGCCTTGCTGTGCTCAGGGAAGCACCTGGCCTGCCAGAGCCGTGACTCAGGACGGTCCTCACCCTCCACCTCCAGCTTTACCACGCCAACATCCATATGTGTCACGTACGCTCCAGACCACACAGATGAGAACAGACCCGGCCTAGACCCACAGGAGCAAAGGCAGCAGTTTCCAAAGAGTTCATCAACGCAGTCTCTTTGTACAAATGGGTTTTTGTGGAGAAATGTAAAATATAAAACAGGGCTGCTCAAATCAATGGAAGGCCATACCTCCCCTAGCCACAGATCCTTGGGATAGTTTCACGGAATGTATTTTGGAAACTACTGGTCTTGTGGACATTCTTATCCGTCTATGTGCTTCTTATTTAAAACGATGGGTCTGGGTGCTGCTTCCTCAGGGTCTGCATTGTTAAACCATATCCCAGATGAATCTGATGTGGCTGGTCCCTCGGTCACACTGTGAGGTGGCTGGTCCCTCGGTCACACTGTGAGGTGGCCATCGTGAAGGGTATACACGTTCAGAGTGCATGGATGATGGAAGACCGAGAAAAATCAAGACTCAAATGGATATTAGCAAGGTTTTATTGCGGAAGTCTAGGACAAGGGGTACTCTGGAACAGGTCACTGACAAGGAGTAGTCTGGTTATTTAGACCAGAACAAGGAAAGCAGCATCACTGTCATTAATCTAGGAGGGTTTCATGGGAGGGAGGTTGGAATTCCCTGTTCAAGGGTTAGAAGGGTTTTGGAGCAGGGGGGCATGTCTGAAGGAAGCAGAGAGGGTAGACTAAATCCCAAGAAAAGAAGGCAGGCAGTCGCATAGAAGCTCTGAATACAGACAAACTTGTTCCTAAGATACTACAGAGCCAGTTGTGCACTAGGACATCCCCACTTCCTTCTATAAAGTGGTGAGTTGTGATAAGAGACAGGTAATTATTTGGGTTTAAAGGCCTTCTTTAAAGGCAGAGCAATACACAAGACCTTCGAGAACTGTGTGGTCAGGGAAAAAGGGACGCACCATACAGTATATGCTTTTCTGAAAATAAATGTTTTCTTTTAGAATAGATTTAGATCTACAGAAAAGTTGCAGAGAGTTCAGAGAGTTCCCATATACCCCTGAACCCAAGGGTCTCAGTCCTTTGGTCTTTGCCTGTCTCTGGCAGGCTCTCTGGATCTCTCCCAGATTCATGTCTGTGCTGGGCCTCACCCAGTGTGCCCAGTGCACACAACCCCCCGTTGAGAGCCCCCCTCTGGGGCCTGCCGTGGTCCACCCTGCTGCTTGGGTCAGGTCACCGCTGCTGTAGTCAGCGACGTAACTTCCATCCTGCTCTGTCGAGAGTGGCTTGCAGTCCAGGAGCAAACAGAAGGAAAGATCTGACTGATAAGTAGCCCTAGAGTCCCTGCTGGCCCCACTGGGCCCTCTTGGTTACCAGTCCCAGGGCAACTCTAGGTCAAGAATGCCTTCCTGCAGGGCTGGCCCCCAGCCCCAGGAGGGATGGTCCCTTCCCGCTGTGTCTTGCCTGCCCTCTGGTCCTCCTGTTCCCTCTTAGTCTTTTCCAATTTCTTCCAGGTCTTCCAGCCGACACCCTGCAAGGCCACCGGGACCGCTTCATGGAGCAGTTCACAAAGTAAGCGGCTTAAGTGAGAGAAAGGAAGGCGAATCTAAAAGTGCTATAAAGTCAATTAATCCATGCAGGAAGCACTTGCTTTTAAATCATCGAGGGGTGAGGGTATCTGCTTTAATGCTTTAAAAAGCGAAGGAAAAGAAGACGGCAGCAAACCTACCAATGGCTGGGGAAGCTGTCAGTTCTCTAATAAATCTCATAGAGAAAGACAGTTTCATTCATTCAGTCATCCTGCTTTATTCCCAGGGCTTCATCCTCTTCCACTTCTCCCTAAGTTCTCACGGTTTTATACCATATACATGCTGACAACTCCCAAAGATATAACTCCAGCCCAACCTTACCTCTGGATTCCAGGTTCACGTCCCCAGTGGTCTATTTGACATCACTATACCAAACTTACATCTCAAACTAAACTCTAGGTTTTCTTCAAAAACGTTTTTCTTTCCCTTCTATCTCAATAAATGCTGCCCACCATCCACTTAGGACAGAGATCCGGAACTCACCACTTTCCTCATTGCCCGTGTCCAATCTATTAGCAAGTTCAGATGATAATTGACAAAGTGATCTTGTCTCTGGTCATATCTCCCATCTCTTCCACTTCCATTGCTGTCTACCAGGACCCTCCGACATGGACGGGATGCTCTGGATTTCAGCTCCAGCCCTCTGCAATCCTATCCCCACCCAGCAGTTAGAACGACCTTGTAAAAACATAAATCCCCTGCTTACAACCTTTCAATGGCTTCTGATTACACTGAGAATCAATTCAAAGCTCCTCTCTGTGGTCTGCAAGGCCCCTACATGATCTGGCCCCTGCCTGCCATCTGTGACCTTGTCTCCAGTTCTCCAAGTGTTTCAGCCACGTAAGGTCCTCTTCCAGTTCCCGGAACATAGCCTGCGTTCAGAGGCTTAGCACGTGCTGTCCCCTGTCCTTAGGATGGTCTCCTCCCAGCCTGGCCAGCTCCATCCAGGTCATCTTCAGTCACCTCCACACAAAGGCAGTCTCTGGCCCCTCATTTGGGGTCTTCTTGCCTACCTTCTGCTCCTCCAACCCCACCCTCATATTCTCCATCACAGCACGCTGTTTACTTCCTTCCTGGTTCTTAGCATGACTTTATTTTTGTTTGACTGTCTTGCCCATTATTGTACCTCTAGCACCTGATTCACAGCAGTCAATTAAGCCTATAGCGTTCAATCATGTTTGAATGAATTAATAAGCTAATCAGCTAGTCTAGAAGAGGAAGAGCTTGTCTGACAAAAGGGCAAATTATTCTGGTGCATTTGGGGGAAAAAATTGGTGACAAGATGAGAAGTCCAGCCCAGCTTTCAATTAAGCATGCCCCAAGAAGGGCCGGAATGGAGGGAGAGACAGGAGGATGGGGCGGAGCGCGGGGTGGGGGGGGGGGGGTGGGCGGGAAAAGCATGAGCATGATCTTTTCCTTGTTAATTTCTTCACCCTTGACTGCAGGAAAAGCATCGCCCCCCCACCCCCACCCCCCGGATCCCAAGCTTAGGCTTCTTTTGCTGGTTCCTGAGCAGCAATCAGAGAGGGCAAGTTCGGGATTGTGCTATCCTCCCGGTTTCCTTGTTCCGTCTGAAAAGCCTCGTATGTTTATTCTATAATAAATGACTTATTAAATGCTAGGAGACAGGCCCTGGGGCTGATTTCCTGGAATGTTAAATTCCAGTAGCTTAGGAAAGCAGCAGAGCCTATTACTGTTGGCTCCAGCCCAGAAAGCGGGAACGTGTGGTCAGGTGATTCTGTTTCCTTTCATTTTTCTGAGCTTATAAAAGCATTTCCCATGAGTGCCGCCTCACCTTCTCTTCCACAGACACGGCGGCTGAGGCCTCAATGTCTCCGAATTCGGAGAAAGCAACAGTGATGTCACAGGGACAGTCCTAACCTTGGAGTCTGAAGGGTTATCGTGAGACCCCAGGAGTTTCGTTTATTGGGCTGAGCTGGAGAAAATTCTGTGCTGCAGAGAGAGGGTGCTGAGATCCCTGACCCTCTTTTATTATATCTCAGAAAATATGTCTGGTGCCCTCAGTTTTGTTGGCCTTCAGTGTTTAGATTCAAAATGGAGACTTGAGGAAGAGAAAAAATTGGGGTTTCTTTATTCCCATATTCATCCAGGATTAGGACACAGTATAAATGGTTTTTCTTCAACCAATATTGCTGAGTAATTCCTCCATGCCTGGTACTACTTTATTTTTATTTTTTAATTAATTTTTATTGGCGTATGGTTGCTTCACAATGTTAAGTTAGCCTCCACTGCACTACAAAATGAATCAGCCATACACATACAGATATCCCCTCCCTTTGGACTTCCCTCCCATTTTACCACAATGCATTAGGTAGAGTTCCCTGTGCCATACAGTATGTTCCCATCAATTGTCTATTTTATACATAGTATCAATAATGTATATGTGTCGATCCCAGTCTCCCAATTCCTCCCTCCCCACCCCTTTCCCCCTTGGTATCCATACATTTGTCCTCTACGTCTATGTCTCTATTTCTGCTTTGCAAATAAGATCATCTATACCATTTTTCTAGATTCCACATGTATGCGTTAATATACGAGATTTGCTTTTCTCTTTCTGACTCACTTCGCTCTGTATGACACTCTCTGGGTCCATCCACGTCTCTATTAATGACCCAATTTCGTTCCTTTTTATGGCTGGCCCAGTACTATTTTAAACCTAGCTCAGCAGGGCCCAGTCTCCGCCTTCTAGAAGCTTATAGTCTAGTTGAGGAGATAACAAATAGCGCTCAAATAAGGTGAATTCATTAAAAAGAGATCTACCTTAGTAATTAAGTTCCCTTCCCTCTTCGTATCATTAGTTGGTTTATCCTCAGAAATTTATTTTAATATTACTCTAAGCCAAACATTGCTGGGAAGATACATCTGCCAAACAACAGCATATATTCTACGGTGATGCAGAAATTAGTTTTTGGACTGTCTACTCTTCCAAAGGATTTTGTGGTTTGAATTACTCTTCCCCCAATCAGTGAGGACTGGCTATAAATAATCTCTCCCTGCAGCATCATAATTGCATCCTAGCACCATGGAGCCCATCTCCTTGGCAGCCCGTGCCCGGCGGCTGGGCAGGCAGTAGGAAAGCAGGGCGTCCCCTCCTCGGGGCTGGCGAAGGCCCCCAGCAGCCCTCAGGCCTTTCTCCACCCTTAGGTTGAAAGATCTCTTCTATCGCTCCAGCAACCTTCAGTACTTCAAGCGGCTGATTCAGATCCCTCAGCTGCCAGAGGTAAGGCCACACCCAGGGAGCTGCTGAGTCCTGGAGGCTGTCTTAGAGGCTGGCAGGTGGGCAGAGTTTGAGGATGCGTCTTCCTTTTTCAGAACCCACCCAACTTCCTACGAGCCTCCGCCCTGTCAGAGCACATCAGCCCTGTGGTGGTGATCCCAGCCGAGGCCTCATCCCCCGACAGCGAGCCAGTCTTAGAGAAGGATGACCTCATGGACATGGATGCCTCCCAGCAGGTGAGGACCACTTAGGAGGAAGCTCAGGCCTTCCCGTTGCCCCCGGGGAGGGCGGGAGGACCTGGGACAAGTTCAGCCACCTTCTAACCCAAGCTCCGTAAGTGGACCTGAACCAGATTAAGAAAGCATCCGTTCCCACGTGTCACTCATGAGACCCACGCTGACCTCTCTGGGTCTCTAACCTTGTCCTTACTCCTTTCTGGTCACCGCAGAATTCATACGACAGCAAGTTCGATGACATCTTTGGCAGCTCCTCCAGCAGTGATCCCTTCAATTTCAACAGTCAGAATGGCGTGAACAAGGACGAGAAGTGAGTCCGGGCTGTGGAGTTAAAGCACATGGTACAAAAGCTAAGTTAAGCCATGATCTCACTTGCCACACACCCAACCAAAGAGGACTTCTTGGGCTTCTTCAGTAAATGTCTTGACCTTCAAATACTGGCCCCTTTAAAATCCCAGAGGAAAATCGAATGAGGCTGAAATACCCATGGACCTGTGGGTGGTAGATTAGTATCTGGAAACACTGACAGTCTTAGCGTATAACTTACAGGATTTCAAAGAACTGTTCCCAAATTAACATCGACTTTTAACCTCCTCCCTGGGTCTCCTAGCTCGCATTTAAAAGGCAAGGGATAGAAGCACAGTGGAAGCAAACTTGCTGTCCTTCTGTTCCCAGGGATCACTTAATTGATCAACTGTACGGAGAGATCAGTGGGCTGAAAGCACAGCTGGAAAACATGAAGACTGAGGTATGAATTGGGCTCTGATCTGCGTCTGGGCTTCACCAGAACATGACAGCTTTTAATATCAAATTTGCTTCACCTCCACCCTTGCTGGGCAACATCTTGACCAGGTCGTTATGCATTTCCAGTGCACTTAACCCTTGAGAGCAGCATTTAAGCCACGCTCCAGGGGCCCTGTGATAGTGGGAGATAATTGTGATCACCAGCAGCTGGCTGTGACGCTGTGCGGTGAGAGACCTACTCTTCTCACTTGGCGATGAGAAGGTTTGACTTGTAGCTCTGCTGGCACTTTGCAGTGTCTGGTGCTGAGGCTTTACCCCTGGGACCGGAAAACGTCCTCTCCTTCTTCATTCCAGCTGGTCCATCACGGCTCCCAGGCCCCTCTCACAGGACCAGAACTCCCCTGCCGTCACCCCCTGTTGTTGCTGGGGGGGGGGTGGCTTGTAGTGACCAGATCCCCTGCCGTCCCCCCCTGTTGTTGCTGGGGGGGGGGTGGCTTGTAGTGACCAGAAGCCTCCACTCTCGTGAGGCCTTGGGAGTGGGCCTCTTAGGAAGACCCAGGTGTTGATGTGGTCGGCGCTGGAGACGTGGCAGGTCGGCCCCGCTCGGCCCGCCCAGCGCTCATCCCCGGGCCCTCCCGCAGAGCCATCGAGCCATGCTGCAGCTGAAGGGCCACATCAGCGAGCTGGAGGCCGAGCTGGCCGAGCAGCGGCACCTGCGGCAGCAGGCGGCCGACGACAGCGAGTTCCAACGGGCCGAGCTGGACGAGCTCAAGAGGAAGCGAGAGGACACGGAGAAGGCTCAGCGGAGCCTGACGGAGATCGAGAGTGAGCGGCTGGCACCGGGCTGGGCGTGAGGGTGGGGCCGGGGAGGGCGGAGCCCAGTGAGACCCCGGATGGAGGCTGAAGCCAGGCGCCAGAGACCCGGCCTCGAGTCTGTCCGGGAGGCCGTCATGAATGCCAGTGCCACCAGTCAGAAGGGCAGATCGGTGTCGGGCAGGCTGAGAGCCCCACTTGAGGCCCTGCTGCGAACACGGAGACGGGGCTACAGAGGATGACGAAGGAGAGGGAGCCTAAGAAAATTCGTGGCGTAAAAGCCAGAAACCCTGATAAAGTAAATGCCGAGCATGAAATGCTCAAGGCATGCATCAGTGGAGGGATTTGAATTAGGTGAATTCTTCATTAAAGAAGACTTCCCAGGGGACTTTATTTCAGTAGGGTTTTCGAGGGAGAAGGAGGTATATATGCTTGTGAAAAGGAGGGATGATCTTCTAGGGGTTCTGGCTTATTGGAAGGAGGGCAGAGGGTCCCCACCAGTGCGGACCCCTCACCTTGGTCCTTGACGATACAGGGAAAGCCCAAGCCAACGAGCAGCGCTATAGCAAGCTAAAGGAGAAATACAGCGAGCTGGTGCAGAACCACGCCGACCTGCTGCGGAAGGTAGGACCCTCACCGCCCCCATCGGCACGCGCAGGCCCCGCTGCACGGGGGAGAGGGTGACTTACGCGACGTGGCTTCTCCAGGGCTGGCGCCCCCGCCGTTTCTTGGAAACCGCAGCTCCCTGGCCTCCTGTATCTCGAGCTCCACCTTAGGTGCCAGCCCCACTAGCATTAGCATTATCCCCCATCTTTATCATTTTGGCAAATAGTTGAGAGTTGAGCATCTGAAGGTGACAGCTTCCTTCTAGGTGGGAAAGTGATGTCTGTGTCCGACTCTAGGACACTCACGGTCTGAATGCCATCATTTGTTCCGGGAGGAAGATGGCCTTTGTGCTGGAGATACGCTAGTTCGAGACACTGTGCTTCTCTTACAGAATGCAGAGGTGACCAAACAGGTGTCCGTGGCCAGACAAGCCCAAGTGGATTTGGAACGAGAGAAAAAAGAGCTAGAGGATTCTTTCCAGCGCATAAGCGACCAGGCCCAGCGGAAGGTGAGTAGAAGTCGTGGGAATTGGGGTGGGGGGGGCGGGGAGGGTGTCTGTCCGAGATGGAGGTGGGCCTTGAGCACTGCACAGATTGAAAGACCTCGTCTGCTTCACGAGCAGGTAGAGCCCTGTGGGAGGGTGACAAGGGACCGTACAGGACAGGACGTGGTTACCCATGTGTAAGGGGTTAGAGGCATGGCGTGATGAAGGGTCTGAAGTTGAGTGGGGCTCATCAGCTAGGACGAGTCTCGAGGAGGTTTTGAAGTGGAAGCAGGTGGATGTCAGAGAGGAGTGGCATTTATAAAGACCCACAGCCAGAACTCCCATGAGTTGGGATGGGGTTGGCGGCAGGTCCGATTGGAGTAAAGAGATGTCCTGGTGGATAAAATGGAATGCCTTACACTTAGAGTAGTGGCTTTCACGCTTTCCTGTGACCCAAAGTGAAAAAAATACATCTAATGGAAATCAAAGTTTCACAGAGCAATACTTATCCTTATTATGTGAATGCATGTGGATTTTTTTTGCGGGGGAAGCTCTGTTTACTGCATTCTTTTAAAAATGTTAGCTGTGAATTCTTACTCATGGGTCACAACCCGCTCTTTGAAAAACACCACTTAGAAATCAAAGAAGGGAAATTGTTTCAAGACGGTGAGATGGGGTGAGTCAGCATTATACCTACTGGGTGTTGGGATGCCTGAATTAAAGATCTCATTCTGCTTTAATTAGTGTTATGGGCTCAAGCATGACATTTGGGAAATGTCCCTAAAACTCCCCACCCTACCCCCGCCCTTGACATTTCCTGAAGCTGGAAAAAAATTTTTTGGTACATTCTGAGCTCTCACCTTCCCCCTGCTTTTTGTCAGGGTAAAACTTGCTTCTATATAAAAGAGTATACAAATCTCACAAGTATAGCTTGGGAATTTTTATATGTGTTTATCCCGTGAAACCACCACCCAGGTGGGAGCGCTCCTGTATTTCTTCTCTTTCAGACTCAAGAACAGACAGAAGTGCTAGAGAGTTTGAAGCAAGAACTTGCCACCAGCAAACAGGAACTCCAGAGTGTCCAAGGCAGCCTGGAAAGTTCTGCCCAGGTAAGTGTCACCTGTCTTTCCCTTCCTCATTCTTTTCCATCTCTGGCTTTGGTGTTGCTGGTACCCGGCATCCATCACCATGAGCACATGGCCCACCTTGGTCCCATCTGGGATCAGTGTGTCCTTGGGAAGGGGCAGATTCCTTGTGGCCTGGTGGTGGGTTTGGACCTCTGGAAAGGGGACAGTTTAATTCTCCCAGCAACTCCCTCTTCCCACTCGGTCGCCCTGCAGTCAGAAGCAAAATGGACCGCCCAGATCGCCGAGCTGGAGAAGGAGCGGGGCGGCCTGGTAGATGCCATGGCTTCTCGAGAGGAGGAACTGTCCACTCTTCGGGAACAGTTGGAATACACCCAGATCAAACTGTCTAGCACACAGGCAAGTAACGGACACCCACTGGGGCTGACCAAGTCCAATTTCATAGTCATGGGCCTCGGCAGTGTATGCATGGAAGCAGGGGGGCTGTGAAAGGGGTTTGGGGCCTTTGGCCAGATCGCAAAGGCGAATATTCTGCGGGCATAGCTCCTAATGCCAGCGTGCCCTGTGCTGCACACAGAGCAGATGAGAAGGGATGCACCTGGCACTCTCTCCCTAAGGGTGGAGGACGGGCTGCCGTGGTCCATCCCCGTAGCCTCCTGTGCTCGGTGGCACACACCTGTGGACAAAGTTAAAGGCTTTTTCTCTGTGTCAAGCTAACTGGCTTCGGCCTCATTAGCAGCAGCTCGAGCTAAGATGCCAGGAATCCCAGCTGTGTCACAGGTGGATGCTGCATGGAGGCTCATTAGGGGGCCTATGGCCGACTCTCACTTCCCTGGACCATCTCTAGGAATCTGTAGGCCGGCTCGCGAAGGACCAACGAAAAATGCTTCTGGCAGAGTCGAGGAGGGCTGCCGAGCAGGTGGTGCAGGAGGCCCTGAGGCGGTTTGAGGAGCCCGCTCTCTTCAGCTGCGCCGGATCTGCAGGTGCCCTTGCCCTTGCCCGGTTTGCAGGTGCCGGATCCTTACAGCCCAGTGCTCTTCAGCGTCGGCCTTGAATCCTGTGAGACCCTGATCTCAGGGGTTCCCAGCCCAGCTGCATGTCAGGATCACCTGGGGATGCCCAGGGCCCCACCACCACTGCCCCACGCCTAAATTCTATTCAGTCGGCAGCTCTGCAGCACAGGGCCTACGCAGTATCTTCTAACCCCACCCACCCACCC
>NW_006796716.1:2372690-2410166 GCF_000442215.2 Lipotes vexillifer | reverse complement strand
GGTGTGATAACTACTGCTTTGGTCATGGATCACGCTGATAAAATGCATCCTGGGAGCTGAGGCCTGATAACAATTCTGAGTGCCAGGAGGAGGAGGAACAGACAGGCCTCTGTGTCTCTAAGGAGAACAGTGTGGTCTGAATCCAGAGGTGGCTGCCATGATCTTCAAATCTAGACAGGGAGTCATCATCCTTAAGCATGGAGAGGCAGAAAAGATAAAATCCCCACAGGGTCACGGGCATGAGCAAGGGCCCACTCTGCGTGCCCCAGAGTCCTCAGGGCGTGTGGTGAAGTCAGAGGAGCCCCCGTGATGAGAGGAGGGCCTTGGTGCACAGTAGATGGGAGAGCATCCAGGCCCGGGGCATTTGTGAAGTCGTGGACGTAGCCGTGAACAGATCTCATTACAGCTCATTTTCGAGCAGAGGGTACTTGATAGTCTTAAGAGGTCCCATTCAGAACGAGGCAGACGGGAAGAAACACCTGATGGGTGATTTTTTTTTTTTTTTTGCGGTACGCGGGCCTGTCACTGCTGCAGCCTCTCCCGTTGCGGAGCACAGGTTCCGGACGCGCAGGCTCAGCGGCCATGGCTCACGGGCCCAGCCGCTCCATGGCATGTGGGATCTTCCCGGACCGGGGCACGAACCCGTGTCCCCTGCATCGGCAGGCGGATTCTCAACCACTGCGACACCAGGGAAGCCCTGATGGGTGATTTTTATTATCAGCTAGAAAGGTCTCGATTCACTGAAGAGTTTCAGGAAGGACTGTGATTTCCTGTTCAGCGGGGACCCGTCTGTAGGGAGATCCAACAGCTGCACATGAGGTAGCACACGGGATACCTCATGTCCTGTGAGAAACACCGGGACGCGGGGCAGCTGTGGGCAGGTTCCACAGGACATGGTATGAGCTGGGTTTTGATGCAAGAGGAGAGACACAAAGCCATGGAGAGGAAGAAGAGTGGGGAATAATAATCATAAAAACGGCTGACATTTACCGAGTGCTTGCAATACGCCAGGCACGATTCTAACGCTTTATGTGCCTTGGCCCAGCGATCCTCACTGTCATGCCGGGAGGTGGTGCTATTATTCCTCCTTTGTCGGATGAGGAAGCAGGCGCGTGTGGCCTGAGAACGCAGCCAGTAGTGACAGAGCCAGGAGCTACAGCGCGTACGCCACGAGATGCAAGAGCACGCACTTTAACTCCTCTGCGTGCGATTCAGTCTCCGTGGACCAGTGCACAGAGGCACAGCAGTGGGAATGACGGTGTTGTGGGCAGAACGTGGAGCCAGGGGTCTGAGCCCAAGAGTAATGGGAGTCCAAGAGCCTTGAAACACTTAACAGGAAGGCCTGGATTTGATTCAGTGGCAGTGATGGGAAATGAGGGGCAGAAGCTAGACCGTGATGCCATTGCCGTGGTTCTTGCCTAAAGGACTAGGTAGGCTCAGAAGTACAGCCTTTGAAGCTACAGTAAGAGAATCACGTACCGGCATAGCCATCGATCTCTCCTTCCTCCCCCTTCTTAGGGAAGCTCCTGCAGGGCTGGGGCCCCCCATGGGGAAGGTCATCTGTCAGGCAGCTTAACTAGCAAGGATGAAGCGAGCTGAGACAACTCTGACTCTGACTTTGCCCTGTCTTCCCTCTCACAGATCACCTACTCTCCAAGGTCAGGTCCGTTTCCAGCTGCATCGAGCAACTGGAAAAATGCTGGAGCCAGTATCTGGCCTGCCCAGAAGGTAAGAGAGGTGAAGGATAGGGTCTGTCACTAGTGATAGCTGGGCAGGGATCCGAAACGCTGGAACGTGGCAATGGCGACCATTTCCTAGGCACCCAGAAAGGAGTGTGTGTGTCTAACTTGCAAAGCGGGGAGGAAGGAGGTATGAAAGTGACCTCCCTCCCCCTCCAGCAGGACTGAGAAAGTTTCCTTTAAACTCCTGGCAGATATCAGTGGGCTTCTGCACTCAGTAACCCTCCTGGCCCACTTGACCAGTGACACCATTGTTCATGGCAGCACCACCTGCCTTAGAGCCCCGCCAGAGCCTGCCGACTGTAAGTACCAGGGTGAGGGGCCACCACCACAGCACGGGGAGCAGGGGGCCTTTAAAAGTCTCTGTCGCCTTGCCTCTGCAGCTCTGACCGAGGCCTGTAAACAGTATGGCAGGGAGACCCTCACCTATCTGTCTCTCCTGGAGGAAGAAGGAATCGTCGAGCATGCCGACAGCACAGCCGTGAGGAGCTGCCTCACCAGGATCACAGCCATTGGCGAGGTATCATCAGTGTTATCCCTGGGGAAAGTCGTTTCTCGGTATGAGTGCTGGGGATTTCTTCAGGGATCAGTGATGTTCTAAGCCAGTTCTTTCTGTACTTTAAACTTGATTCTGGAAAGTTAGAACTATAAAACTTGACCTTCTGAATGACTTTCCAGTTATATTTAATTCACTGGATATTAATTGAGAGTCTTCTGTGTGATCATCACTGTGCTAAGCAGTGTCAAAGAAGGATGAGAACAGTGTTCCTGTTTTCAAGGGTTTTTATCTGGCTGGGCAGGTAACAACTAAAATGAAGATAATATATTTATTCACTCAATAAAGATGTAGTGAGTATGACCTACATACAGGGAATTGTGCCAGGTGTAGTTCTACAGGGATGAATAGGTCCCCTGGGGAAGGCATGGTCTCCCTGGGGAAGAAAAATAAGGAAATCAACCTTTTTTTAAAAAAAATTTTTATTTTATTTTTGGCTGCGTTGAGTCTTAGTTGCAGGGTCTTAGTTGTGGGATCTTCGTTGCCACATGCAGGATCTTTTATTGCGGCACCTGGGCTCTTCGTTGCAGCACGCAGGCTTCTCTCTAGTTGTGGCACATAGGCTCCAGAGCACGTGGGCTCTGTAGTTTGTGGCACACGGGCTCTCTAGTTGTAGTGCGCGGGCTCAGTAGTTGTGGCACGTGGGCTTAGTTGCCCTGTGGCGTGTGGGATCTTAGTTCCCTGACCAGGGATTGAACCTGGGTCCCCTGCATTGAAAGGTGGATTCTTAACCACTGGACCATCAGGGGAGTCCTAGAAGTCAACCATTTCTATACAGTGTGATACAGATCTATTTAAGGAGTACACCACAAGGCAGCTTCTAATTCCTAGAATACTAGGAATATTACCACCTAAAATAGTGGGAATGATAAATTCAGAGAAGGAAGAGACCAGGGCCAGAGATCGTATCCTCATCATCTCTCATTCGAACTCCGCCAAGTGGCTTGCAGGATCTTAGTTCGCCGACCAGGAATCCAACCCATGGCAATGAAAGCACAGAGTCCTAACCACTGGACCACCAGGGAATTCCCTCATCTGAATTTTTTTTTAAATTTATTTATTTTATTTTTGGCTGCGTTGTGTCTTCGTTGTTGCACGTGGGCTTTCTCTAGTTGCGGCAAGCGGGGGCTACTCTTCGTTACAGTGCGCAGGCTTCTCATCATGGTGGCTTCTCTTGTTGCGGAGCATGGGCACGTGGGCTTCAGTAGTTGTAGCACGTGGGCTCAGTAGTTGTGGCTTGTGGGCTCTAGAGTGCAGGCTCAGTAGTTGTGCACGGGCTTAGTTGCTCCGTGGCACGTGGGATCTTCCCGGACCACGGCTCAAACCTGTGTCCCCTGCATTGGCAGGTGGATTCTTAACCACTGCGCCACCAGGGAAGCCCTGAAGGTGTTTTTAAAGTACCTCCCAAGCAGCAAATACAGTCGGTGCTGCACAATGGTGGGGTCAGGGTCTGAGCGGCTGCAACTGAATGGCCTTGTGTGGGGTTCGACAGGGATGGCCTTCTGGAAAGAGGTGGGTTCTGAGTGAGAATAGAGGTGGGAGGAGCGTGGAGTTGCAGAGCTCATGTGGTAGAGAGTTCCAGACAAGTCCCACCACGGCGTGCAGAAGTGTGTTACGTGGTGGGACACTCCTACCTTCTGCCGTCATATGGGGGTTACCTGTCCACCACAGGAGGGTAGAGAGGTCAAAGGGTCATTTCCGCCTTCGTGATGCTGTTCACAGGAGCTCCTGCCCAGAGGCCTGGACATCAAACAGGAGGAACTGGGGGACCTGGTGGACAAAGAGATGGCTGCCACTTCCGCTGCCATTGAAACTGCTACAGCCAGAATAGAGGTATGGAAGTCTCTGCAGGATCACCTAAAGTGATGCTGTGCAACTACCTTTCGGCAACATTGCCCACTGGATATATCTTAGCCGTTCTCTGCAGAGCCCCCTATAAAACAAACCAAAACCCAAATCCCCTGGGATCTCTGAGGTACAGAAAATAGAAAGTTCTCCAAGGGAAGATGAGCAGTTTCCTCAAAGATCACATACTTTGGTGTCAGGCCATCCTACCTTCAAGTTCCAGACTGACCGCTAAGTTACGTTAACCCCGCTAAGATTCGGATTCCGTTTCTATATGATGTTGATGATAACAGTACCTTCCTCAGAGGGGTGTTGCAAAGAGCTCAGCGAGGTAATGCACATGGATCTCAGTGCCAGGCACTCAGTAAACCAATGGTAACTGTTGTCTCAGGGAAAAGCTGAGCGGGCACCATTGGAAAGGTCACATATTACTCCTTTGATGGAAGACTCAAGCCATCTGCCTTGGTGTGCTGCCTGCCTTGAGGACCTGGTAGCAGCTGCCCCTGTTGGCATGGTGCCGTAGCTCTCAGAGTTCTGTGCACATCAGCCCAGGTGCCAAAATGTCAAGACACAGACTGTAGCTCCAGCTGCCTCCCACTGAATAGATCGGAGGTCTGGGTTCTTTTCCTGACTCTCACGAGGACATGGGTGGGCACTTCTAGGTTTCTAAGCTACTGTGGGATGTGGGACCCCAGGTGTAGCAGGACACCAGTGGGTTCTCAGTACCTGTGATGTACTGAGAAACTCTGCTTCTTTTTCAATAGGAGATGCTCAGCAAATCCCGAGCTGGAGACACAGGAGTTAAATTGGAGGTGAATGAAAGGTCAGTCTGAGCGGCGTGGTGACACCTAGGTGATCAGGATCTGTCTTTCCTGCACTGGATCATACTGATTAGAATAGACCATTAGCCACCACAGGCAAGGGCTGAGTCTATGGAATCGTCAATATCAATATTAATGATGACCATGATATCAATATTGCATTATAGGGGAAAGAAACCCCAAGAGTCACTCCTTACCTATTCCTTATGAAGAAGATCCACAATCAAGTCTCCTCTCTCACCCACCTTTCCTTCAGAGCTTCACCTCCAGAATATTCCCTGCCTTTTTTCCCATCCCAAGTTTGCCTGTGTTCAGGAGAGAAAAAGAAGTCTTTCACATTGTTTTTGGTCTCTGTTTTGTGTCCCTGACTTTTTTGTTGTTGTTTTTGCTTATTGCAGGATCCTTGGCTCCTGTACCAGCCTAATGCAGGCTATTCAGGTCCTGATCATGGCCTCAAAGGAGCTCCAGAGAGAGATAGTGGAGAGTGGCCGGGTAAGCATGGGTGAGGGCCCTAGACAGAGCAAACATCGGTTACTGATTCCCAGCTCAGTGAGAGGTGGAGTCTACTCGATACACATTCAGTGAGGTCTAGGTGTGCTGCCGTCCAGCCATATGTGTCCACCTGAGGGCACAGCTGCCACTCCCATGGACGTCAACAAATGCTATGGAAAGAAGCTGGGGCATGGCCAGGTCCCCGGAGGGCAGTCGGCCAGAGCCTCCAGCGGCAGGCTCATTCACCCCGGTGGATGTCACTGGAACCTGCCATGGAAGCCCAGTGTGCATTGCAAGTCTGGACTCTCGGAGGAGGGAGTGAGGACTTTTAAAACCAGGCAAATCAGAAATGCCAACCTGGTGCTGACTCTCAACTGTGGGCTCTGCCCATGTCTCTTTCTGTGCATGCGGGATCTTTGTTCCCCTACCAGGGATTGAACCCACACCCCCTGCAGTGAAAACGCAGGGTCTTAACCACCGGACTGCCGGGGAAGTCCCTGCCATGTCTCTTTCCAACAGCAGTTAACTCGCAGTGATTCAGACAGATTCTGCCTCCGTCCCTTGTTGACGTCATCACTTCAGTTTTCTTGCTCCTTTGCTGGCGTCAGCATCTTTTTTCCTTTCTCACATCCCCGTGTGCAGCTGCAGCTCAGGAGACAAAGGTCCAGAGAGAGGGCTATGAGCCTAAAAACAATCCTATAAAGAATGAAGCTATACCATTTACCACGTGATGCTACAGTGAAATGACTGCCAGCCTTCTAGGAAGCAGGGTCTCATCAAAAGTAAAATCTGCCAGCACCCGGAGTTTGAACTTCTCAGGTTCCAGAATTGTTTAGTATTTTGATGAGTAAAATGTTTCTGGCTGATCATAAATGTATGGTGGAGTAGAAGGACATGCTCTCACTCCCTCTTGTGAGAACACAAGAATCACAACTAGCTGCTGGACAATCATCGACAGGAAGACACTGGAACTCACCAAAAAGGATACCCCACATCCAAAGACAAAGGAGAAGCCACAGTGAGATGGTAGGAGGGGCGCAATCACAGTAAAATCAAATCGCATAACTGCTGGGTGGCTGACTCACAAACTGGAGAACACTTATACCACAGAAGTCCACCCACTGGAGTGAAGGTTCTGAGCCCCACGTCAGGCTTCCCAACCTGGGGGTCTGGCAACGGGAGGAGGAATTCCTAGAGAATCAGACTTTGAAGCCTAGTGGGATTTGACTGCAGGACTTCGACAGGACTGGGGGAAACAGAGACTCCACCCTTGGAGGGCACACACAAAGTAGTGTGTGCATCGGAACCCAGAGGAAGGACCAGTGACCCCAGGCGAGACTGAACCAGACCTACTTGCTAGTGTTGGAGGGTCTCCTGCAGAGGCGGGACGGGGCTGTGGCTCACCGTGGGGACAAGGACACTGGCAGCAGAAGTTCTGGGAAGTACTCCTTGGCATGAGCCCTCCTAGAGTCAGCCATTAGCCCCACCAAAGAGCCCAGGTAGGCTCCAGTGTTGGGTTGCCTCAGGCCAAACCACTAACAGGGAGGGAACCCAGCCCCACCCATCAGCAGTCAAGCAGATTAAAGTTTTACTGAGCTCTGCCCACCAGAGCAACAGTCAGCTCTACCCACCACCAGTCCCTCCCATCAGGAAACTTACACAAGCCTCTTAGATAGCCTCATCCACCAGAGGGAAGACAGCAGAAGCAAGAAGAACTACAATTCTGCAGCCTGTGGAACAAAAAACACATTCACAGAAAGGTAGACAAGATGAAAAGGCAGAAAAGGCAAAAGGCTATGTACCAGATGAAGGAACAGCTCTACAACAAATGCTAAAGGAACTTCTCTAAGTGGGAAACACAAAAGAAGAAAAGGACCTACAAAAAACCAAAACAATTAAGAAAATGGTCATAGGAACATACATATCGATAATTACCTTAAACGTGAATGGATTAAATGCTCCAACCAAAAGACACAGGCTTCATGAATGGATACAAAAACAAGACCCATATATATGCTGTCTACAAGAGACCCATTTCGGACCTAGGGACACATACAGACTTAAAGTGAGGGGAGGGAAAAAGATATTCCATGCAAATGGAAATCAAAAGAAAGCTGGAGTAGCAATACTCATATCACATAAAATAGACTTTAAAATAAAGAATGTTACAAGAGACAAGTAAGGACACTACATAATGATCAAGGGATCAATCCAAGAAGAAGAGATAACAATTATAAATATATATGCATCCAACACAGGAGCACCTCAATACATAAGGCAACAGCTAACAGCTATAAAAGAGGAAATCGACAGTAACACAATAATAGTGAGGGGCTTTAACACCTCACTTACACCAATGGACAGATCTTCCAAAATTTAAATAAATAAGGAAACAAAAGCTTTAAATGACACAATAGGCCAGATAGATTTAATTGATATTTATAGGACATTCCATCCAAAAACAGCAGATTACAATTTCTTCTCAAGTGCGCATGGAACATTCTCCAGGATAGATCACATCTTGGGTCACAAATAAAGCCTCAGTAAATTTAAAAAAATTGAAATCATATCAAGCATCTTTCCTGACCACAACACTGTGAGATTAGAAATGAATTACAGGGAAAAAAACGTAAAAAACACAAACACAAGGAAGCTAAACAATACGTTACTAAATAACCAAGAGATCACTGAAGAAATCAAAGAGGAAATCAAAAAATACCTAGAGCCAAATGACAATGAAAACACGACAATACAAAACCTATGGGATGCAGCAAAAGCAGTTCTAAGAGGGAAGTTTATGGCTATACAAGCCTACCTCAAGAAACAAGAAAAATCTCAAATAAACAATCTAACCTTACACCTAAAGGAACTAGAGAAAGAAGAACAAACAAAACCCAAAGTTAGCAGAAGGAAAGAAATCATAAAGATCAGAGCACAAATAAAAGAAAGAGAAACAAAGAAAACGATAGCAAAGGTCAATAAAACTAAAAGCTGGTTCTTTGAGAAGATAAACAAAATTGATAAACCATTAGCCAGACTCATCAAGAAAAAGAGGGAGAGGACTCAAATCAATAAAATTAGAAATGAAAAAGGAGGGCTTCTCTGGTGGCGCAGTGGTTGAGGGTCCGCCTGCCAATGCAGGGGACACGGGTTCGTGTCCCGGTCCGGGAGGATTCCACGTGCCGTGCGTGCGCGGAGAGGCTGGGTCCTGTGAGCCATGGCCACTGACATTGCATGCACGTCCGGAGCCTGTGCTCCGCAACGGGAGAGGCCACAGCAGTGAGAGGCCTGCGTACCAGAAAAAAAAAAAAAAAAAAAAAAAAAAAAAAAAAGAAATGAAAAAGAAGTTACAACAGACACCTCAGAAATCCAAAGCATCCTAAGAGACTACTACAAGCAACTCTATGCCAATAAAATGGACAACCTAGAGGAAATGGACAAATTCTTAGAAAGGTATAACCTTCCAAGACTGAACCAGGAAGAAATAGAAAATATGAAGAGACCAATCACAAGTAATGAAACTGAAACTGTGATTAAAAAATCTTCCAACAAACAAAAGTCCAGGACCAGATGGCTTCACAGGTAAATACTATCAAACATTTAGAGAAGAGCTAACACCCATCCTTCTCAAACTCTTCCAAAAAATTGCAGAAGAAGGAACACTCCCAAACTCATTCTATGAGGCCACCATCACCCTGATACCAAAACCAGACAAAGATGCTACAAAAAAAGAAAATTACAGACCAATATCACTGATGAATATAGATGCAAAAATCCTCAACAAGATACTAGCAAACGGAATCCAACAACACATTAAAAGGATCATACACCATGATCAAGTGGGATTTATCCCAGGGATGCAAGGATTCTTCAATATATGTAAATCAATCAATGTGATACGCCATATTAACAAAATGAAGAATAAAAATCATATGATCATCTCAATAGATGCAGAAAAAGCTTTTGACAAAATTCAACACCATTTATGATACAGAAAGTGGGCATAGAGGGAACCTACCTCAACGTAATAAAGACCACATACGACACACCCACAGCAAACATCATTCTCAATGGTGAAGAACTGAAAGCATTTCCTCTAAGATCAGGAACAAGACAAGGATGTCCACTCTCACCAGTATTATTCAACGTAGTTTTGGAAGTCCTAGCCACGGCAATCAGAGAAGAAAAAGAAAAGGAATACAAATTGGAAAAGGAGAAGTAAAACTGTCGCTGTTTGCAGATGATGTGATACTATACATAGAGAATCCTAAAAATGCCACCAGAAAACTACTAGAGCCAATCAATGAGTTTGGGAAAGTTGCAGGATACAAAATTAATGCACAGAAAGCTCTTGCATTCCTATACACTAATGATGAAAAGTCTGAAAGAGTAAATAAGGAAACACTCCCATTTACCATTGCAACAAAAAGAATAAAATGCCTAGGAATAAACCTACCTAGGGAGACAAAAGACCTGTATGCAGAAAACTATAAGACACTGATGAAAGAAATTAAAGATGATACCAGAAGATGGAGAGATACCATGTTCTTGGATTAGAAGAATCAGTAGTGTGAAAATGACTGTACTACCCAAAGCAATCTACAGATTCAATGCAATCCCTATCAAATTACCAATGGCATTTTTTTATGGAACTAGAACAAAAAAATCTTAAAATTTGTATGGAGACACAGAAGACCCCGAATAGCCAAAGCAGTCTTGAGGGAAAAAAATGGAGCTGGAGGAATCAGACTCCCCGACTTCAGACTATACTACAAAGCTGCAGTAACCAAGACAATATGGTACTGGCACAAAAACACAAACATAGATCAATGGAACAAGATAGAAAGCCCAGAGATAAACCCACACACCTATGGTCAACTAATCTATGACAAAGGAGGCAAGGATATACAATGGAGAAAAGACAGTCTCTTCAATAAGTGGTGCTGGGAAAACTGGACAGCTACATGTAAAAGAATGAAACTAGAACACTCCCTAACACCATACACAAAAATAAACTCAACATGGATTCGAGACCTAAATGTAAGACCAGACACTGTAAAACTCATAGAGGAAAACATAGGAAGAACACTCTTTGATATAAATCACAGCAAGATCTTTTTTGATCCACCTCCTAGAGTAATGGAAATAAAAACAAAAATAAACAAATGGGACCTAATGAAACTTCAAAGCTTTTGCACAGCAAAGGAAACCATAAACAAGACAAAAAGACAACCCTCAGAATGGGAGAAAATATTTGCAAACAAACCAACGGACAAAGGATTAATCTCTAAAATATGTAAACAGCTCATGCAGCTCATTATTAAAGAAACAAACAACCAAATCCAAAAATGGGCAGAAGACCTAAATAGACATTTCTCCAAAGAAGACATACAGATGGCCAACAAGCACATGAAAAGCTGCTCAACATCACTAATTATGAGAGAAATGCAAATCAAAACTACAATGAGGTTATCACCTCACACCAGTTAGAATGGGCATCATCAAAAACTCTACAAACATCAAATGCTGGAGAGGGTATGGAGAAAAGGGAACACTCTTGCACTGTTGGTGAGAATGTAAATTGATGCAGCCGCTATGGAGAACAGTATGGAGGTTCCTTAAAACCTAAAAGCACAATTACCGTATGATCCAGCAATCCCACTACTGGGCATATACCCAGAGAAAACCATAATTCAAAAACACACATGCACCCCAGTGTTCATTGCAGCACTATTTACAATAGCCAGGTCATGGAAGCAACCTAAATGCCCATCGACAGACAAATGGATAAAGAAGTTGTGGTACATATATACAATGGAATATTACTCGGCCATAAAAAGGAACAAAATTGGGTCATTTGTTGAGATGTGGATGGATCTAGAGACTGTCATACAGAGTGAAGTAAGTCAGAAAGAGAAGAACAAATATCGTATATTAACGCATATATGTGGAACCTAGAAAAATGGTACAGATGAACCAGTTTGCAGGGCAGAAGTTGAGACACAGATGTAGAGAACAAACGTACAGACACCAAGGGGGGAAAGCTGCGGGAGGTTGGGGATGGTGGTGTGATGAATTGAGCGATTGGGATTGACATGTATACACTGATGTGGATAAAACTGATGACTAATAAGAGCCTGCTGTATTAAAAAATAAGTAAAATTAAATTTAAAAAAAAAAGGAACAAAGCTATATCTGCTTTGGTGGTGCTTTTTATCATGTCTGAGAGGTCATGTTTTCTGCCCCCAAAATAGAAAGAGGGACTGAGCAAGGAGTATCTGTAGATTCTCAGACTGTCAGGTACTTCTGAAGCATAAAAGCATTTTAAAATTCCAAGTAGGAATTATTATATTTTTTTTCAGTTTTATTGAGATATAATTGACACACAGCGCTGTATCAGTTTAAGGTGTACAACATATATATATAAAAGCACCTGGCACATAGTAGGCACACGGTAGAAGATAGCTAATAGTATTTTTCACTTCCCTAGGGTACAGCATCCCCTAAAGAGTTTTATGCCAAGAATTCTCGATGGACGGAAGGACTTATCTCGGCCTCTAAAGCTGTGGGCTGGGGAGCCACTGTCATGGTGTAAGTATTCGTCCATCCCAAGGCTCCTCACCTTCACCCTGCTTTCCAATGATCCACCCCAGAGAACAACTAAGGGGAAGAATCTGCCCCCTAGAAATGAACTGTTGATAGGGAAGTTAATAGGACTGAAAGTTTAAAAGGGAGTCTGGGTCTGAATATAAAGAAGATGTGGTACATATATACAATGGAATATTACTCAGCCATATAAAGGAACGAAACTGGGTCATTTGTAGAGACGTGGATGGTCCTAGAGTCTGTCATACAGAGTGAAGTAAGTCAGAAAGAAAAAAATATTGTATATTAACGCATATATGTGGAATCTAGAAAAATGGTACAGATGAACTGGTTTGCAAGGCAGAAATAGAGACGCAGATGTAGAGAACAAACGTACAGACACCAAGGGGGAGAAAGCAGTGTGGGGGGGTGGTGGGATGAATTGGGCGATTGGGATTGACATGTATACACTAATATGTATAAAATAGATAACTAATAAGAATCTGCTGTATAAAAAAAATAAATTTCAAAAAAAAGGAGTCTGGGTCTCCTGGAGCAAGACAGGGGGTGGGGCAGGCTGGCTGGGCTCCCTGTCTGCCAGGGTGATGGGAGTGGGCTAAAGGTGAGGTCATTAGGGGTTGCAGCTGTCAGTTTCATAACCCGTCTGGTTCTCTCCTGACTATCAGGGATGCAGCTGATCTGGTGGTACAAGGCCGAGGGAAATTTGAGGAGCTGATGGTCTGTTCGCATGAAATTGCTGCTAGCACCGCCCAGCTTGTGGCCGCATCCAAGGTAGGACCTGTGTTGGGCTCCCCAGGACACTGTAAGTTCTGACTGGGTTAGAAAATATACCTGGACCATGGCACTGGCCCCAAGAACTGATTATTTATCCAGTATCCAGGTAGGTTGAGTCCCAGATAAAAATTCTGCCTCCAAGCGTCCCCTAAAAGCCTTTCGGCAGGGAGCCCCTCTAACCCACCTCTCCACGTGCATGCCTTTTGCCTTCATCATTTTTATTGCAAGTGGCCTTTAAGGGGTCCAGCCATGCCAACCTCTGATGAGCAATCGTACATTCAAGGAGCGCTCAAATAAGGAAAATGCCGGCCCAGTAAGCTGGTTACCTGGCTTGGCTCTGAAGTTCCACAATTAATGTCTGCCTCTCTTCAAAAGGGCCCAAATCTGAACCATTGCCCCAGCTAATCCTAATGCAAAGCTCGTCACCAAAATCCTTCCATGAGTTGTAGAGCTCCCCAGGGAGTGTTCTTTTACTGTCCTTATTTATTGTCGCCCCAAAATAAGTGATAAAGCTAGAGTTCGAGGCCACCAAGCAAATAAGCCAGGAATGATTTTGTTTTTAATTTATTTATTTAATTTATTTATTATTTTTTGGCCACGTTGGGTCTTCGTTGCTGAGTGCGGGCTTCCTCTAGTTGCAGCGAGCGGGGGCTACTCTTCGTTGCGGTGCGCGGGCTTCTCATTGCAGTGGCTTCTCTTGTTGTGGAGCACGGGCTCTAGGCACACGGGCTTCAGTAGTTGTGGCTCGCGGGCTCCAGTAGTTGTGGTTCGCGGGCTTCAGTAGTTGTGGCTCGCAGGCTTCAGTAGTTGTGGCTTGCAGGCTCTAGAGCGCAGGCTTGGTAGTTGTGGCACACGGGCTTAGTTGCTCTACGACATGTGGGATCTTCCTGGACCAGGGCTCAAACCTGTGTTCCCTGCATTGGCAGGCGAATTCTTAACCACTGCGCCACCAGGGAAGCCCCAGGAATGATTTTTGATATTAGAGAGAGATGCCAGGAGTTGACCCCCTAGGTAGCGATTTTTGAGAAGTTGATTGGTGACCACAGCAGAGCCCATATATTTGTCAAGAACCATCAGACCGACTATCTGATTCCATCCTTGCTGCTCTATGTTGTGTGACGCTAAATCTGCTTGGTCCTGGCAGGTGAAAGCTGATAAGGACAGCCCAAACCTGGCCCAGCTGCAGCAGGCCTCTCGGGGCGTGAACCAGGCCACCGCCGCAGTTGTGGCCTCAACCATTTCTGGCAAATCACAGATCGAGGACACAGGTAGCCTTTCAGAAGCAATGCTTTTCTCATCCATCCTTTGTGGCTGCTCATTACATTCTTCTCCACGATTCCGATTTCCCACAGTCCTGTTTCCAAATTCTGTCTTATTTTTCATCTTTGTACATTCAAACTTACCTTCTCAAAAGTTGAGACACCACATAAGCATGCTATTGATCACTCTAGGGACAGGCCTTAGCTAGAGTTTCCATTTAGCTATTTCTCTGAATTCAGAGAAATGACTCCACAGGCCTGATTGTCCATTGGGGTGGGCCCTGACCCTAGTTACCCTGTCATTGTCTTCCTCCCTCTCCACCCCTCACTTACATTCATGCGTATGTTGATAAATGACAAACCAAGCATTTCAGCAGAGCATTGGCACCGGCCACCTCTCAGGTAAGTGTCAGCTGGGGTGTCATTCGACAAGACCCTCCTATTTCCATCATTGCAGACAGCATGGACTTCTCAAGCATGACGCTGACCCAGATCAAACGCCAGGAGATGGATTCCCAGGTAGGAACTCCATCTCTAAGTCTGGTCAGACTCCATTGCCTATGACACTGACCCCAAATATTATTCCCACGGGGAGAAGTCAGAGAGAAACTCACGGGGGAAATGAACACAGAGGTACATATCACCCCAAGAATGAACGTAAGTGATGCTGGAAGAAACAGCGGAGGTGGACAGAGGTGATTAGTAAAGATCAGAATCTTAACTCTTGCCTACCCGTCTTGGTCTGGCATCCCTCAAAATGTTATCAGCTCTCTCCTAAGCAGACCATAAACTGGTATTTAATAGTCTTATATTGACAATTTTTTGAAAACTTTCGATATGAATTACTTGTATATGACCTTCAGGTTTTTTTTTAAAAAAGTCAATCCACTGTTAACCCATCAAAGGCTATGCCATTTCTCAGTTTTAGTAAAGTTATGCCATGCAAAATAGGATCCTGGAAAATACCTGACATCCTTGTTCTAGAATTTCTGGTCACAGTCCTGGGGTAAAGTCCAGCTTGAGACTGGTGAAGTCTATAGGTGGGTCACTCAGCATTTTTAGGAAAAGTCATGTGCCAGGTGTCTGTAGACACTGAAAGAACTGGGCTCAGTTCTGTTGTCTCTGCTGAGCTACTGCAGAAGCAACTTACCTATATTGTATGCAAGTATGTGTTTTAGAATTATCCTATGGCAGGGCAGGGAGAACAGGAAAGAGTATTGCTGAGACAAGTCTGGCCACGAGTTGGTAGTTGATGGAGCAACATGAAAGGTATATGGTGGGGTTCACTGTACCAGTCTCCATCCTTCTGTATATGTTTTACATTTTCCATAATAAAAAGTTTAAAAAGCAAAAAAAACGAGCCACCTTACTGGGTCTAGTTGCTTCTACTCTGCCCATCTTCAGTGCGTTCAGCCTCAACATATTGTAAAAATGTAAATGACGACATGTCAGTTCCCTGCTTAAAATCTTCCGCTGGCTTCCTTTGGACTTGGAGTTATACCCAGACTCCTTCCCATGGCCCGTGGGCCACAGGCATAATAATCCTTGCCTATTGCTCCAACCTCGCCTCATGACTCTCTCCCGGTCAAAAGTTACTTCCTGAGAGTAGCCTTTGCTGCCCACCCTTAGTCTTTATCACTAAGTCGCCCTGTGTCATTTGCTTTATGATCAGGTCTTTTCTTGTTCATTAGTTTGTCTCATCCCCCCATGAGGTAAGGGGTAAGCAGGTAAGCAGGGACCTTGTCTGTCCATGCACCACTGTGTCTCCAGCACCTGTAACAGAGCCTGGGGTCCATTATGGGTGCTCAGCAAATATTTCTTGCAATAATAAATAATTAATTAATGAGGAGGAATAGCCAAGGACCAACCCTTCCTTTAGTGAGATTGTACCTTTTCCTGCACAATAATAACCCTAAGTTATACCAACCCCTCAAAAATGCCAGAACCATTGTATTTGGTTCCTGCCTAGACTTCCAGAGAACTGGGGTTGAAGGAGATGGGTTACAACTGGATTAGAACATATCATATAGATAGACTAAACATTAGAGTTGTCCTTTTCTTAACATTTTTTCTCTTTTTATTTATTGAAATAGAGTCGACGTACACTGTTACATTAGTTTCAGATGTACTACATAGTGATTTGACATTTGCATACATCACGAAATGATCATCACGATAAGTCTAGTAATCATCTGTCTCCATACAAAGTTATTGCAATAATACTGACCATATTCCTTTTGCTGTATCTTATATCCTTGTGACTTATTTATTTTATAACTGGAGGTTTGTACCTCTTAATCCCCTTCACATATTTCACACACCCCCCAGCCTCCCCTCCACTCTGTCAACTACCTGTTTATTCTCTGTATCTGTGAGTCTCTTTTCATGTTATTTTGTTTGTTTTGTTTTTTAGATTCCACATTTACGTGAGATCATATGGTATTTGTCTTTTTATGACTTACATCACTTTTCAAATTACCTTCTAGATCCATCCATGTTGTTGCAAATGGCAAGATTTTTCATTTTTTTTAATAGCTGAGTAGTATGTTTTTAGTTAGTGATTTATCAGAGGAACGTAAGATAAGCCCTACTCCCATTTAGGCATTTGGACCGTAAAGTATCATTCATTTCCAATAGAGGGTCCCAGTGAGAAAGCATAAAAGCCATTGGGATAGATGGATGAACGAGAGGATGGAGAAATTAGAGCAGAGACAAGGGTGAAATTGAGGACTGGGTATGCTATGGATAACATGGATGACGAGTCCTGGACCACAGAGGAAAGGGATTAGGTCGACATGAGACCGTTCTCAGGTCCCTGCTCAAAGCAAAGGCCACTTTCCCCACAGGTTAGGGTGCTGGAGCTAGAAAACGAACTGCAAAAGGAGCGTCAAAAACTGGGAGAGCTTCGGAAAAAGCATTACGAGCTCGCTGGTGTCGCCGAGGGCTGGGAGGAAGGTGAGCCAAGGACTGGCACAGCCCCCAGGGAGCGGGGGTGGGGGGCGGATGCTGTGTGATGAGGGCCTTCCCCTCCCATACAGCGGAACCAGGAACTTCTCCCTCCTCCCTTCTATTCACAGGGCATCTTTTTTCTCCAGTGGTGAATAACCCGTAAGCCCCAAACTGGGGTACATTGTGGTGAATAGAAAGCTTTTGTGGTCATCTTTCAAGACCTGAATGTTGACCAGTGGACTGAATGGTCACTCACTCACACCATTGCCTTCCAGACCCAGTTAGCCTGGTTTTTCTCCCCAGGAGTTTAGTTTCAGGCCAGCATCAAGTTGAGTAGTGCATGAATGAATAGTGGTCAGTGAAGATCCAGCAGACAGGGCAAGTGAATTCCAAGCTTCTGGCTGCCTAGAGCCAGCTATGGGTAGCAATGGCGAGAGACAGAAAGGGTCAGGAACTAGAAACAGTGTGGAGTGGAGAAAGGTTCACCCCACCAGCCCAGGGACTCTTGGTCGCCCGGAGTCTGTGCGGGCTGCTTTTCTGAACATCCAAAGTGGCCAACTTGATCACAACCAAGATCGTGATTCTCATTGGGCTCACTGACTCTGGGAACCCACCACAGATGCCACCCAGTCATTCCTGGACACTTGACCCAGGGAATAGGTGGTTATGATTATGTATTTTAGAGCCCAACCTGGCGGCCGTTTCTGTTGGCTAGATGAATGTGTGCGTGCACCAAACACTATGAAACGTAAGTGACTGTTGTCTTTTAGGAACAGAAGCATCACCACCTACGCTGCAAGAAGCGATCACCGAGAAAGAATAGAGTCACACTGATGTCCCACAGGTCAGAGTGTAAATCCCTGTTGCCCATCTGTGTGTGTGTGTGACTCCCCCAGTCACGGGCCAGACCCTGGAAGTGCACGCCACGCCCATCATCCAGTGCTGAGGGCCTGCCCGGCCTTCCAAAGACTCCCTCCACAGCCCATGATCTGTGTTCTTTCACCCCTCCCCCACCGCCAAGAAGAGGGGAGCCCAGGGCCACCCCGACAGAGGGGACCTCCCTCCCGGTCCTGCCTGTTTTACCCCCAGACAGTTGGTGTCCTTGTTGGGGTGTGGGGTGGGAGGCTTGTTGCTACTGCTGTTGAGCTGGAGAGCAAAGATCTTACGCGTTTTCTTTTGTTTTCTTCTCAGCCTTTTCCGTTTCATCATTTGCACAAACTTGTGAACACCAGGGGACTGGTGGATTCCAAACCATGACCCGACCCTGAGGCTGCACGGAGTTGGAAGAAGAGCACAAGTGTCCTGGCTGAGAATATGCCAAGGCAGCGCCCCCCTCTTTTGGCAGTTCCATGGATTCCCGCTGCTGCTTATGGTGGTCGGGTCTTTTTTCCCCCAAGTTTCACTCACATAGCCAACACTCCCAGGGGATCGCCCCTGAAGCCCTGAGCTATTGGGGGCCCCTAACCACAGCAGCTCACAGCAATGGTGCTGCCTAGGCTTCGCCACGGTGCTCCCCGCCGGCCCCCGAGCCGAGTGTCCTGCTGAGCGAGTGTGGGTCGGCCGAGGCCACTCCCCGGGGTCAGGCGGAAGGAGAGCGAGTGCCTTGCCTTCTAAAGCTGGAGCCCAGCCGAAAGCCTCTGCCCACCTTCGCAAGTGAGGGGCGACAGAGAGAGGGAGAGGAAGGGTGCACACAGCCCAGGTCTTCAGGAGACCCCACCTTTCTTGGAAACTCTTGTGACCGGGCTGAAAAGCCTTATTCCGTGCTTGAACCCAGCCGGTGAGAGTAGCCACACTTCCTCCCCCCGGAAGGAATCTTCCATGGCCCCTCAGTGACACCTCCCTTCAGACCCAGGCAGGGCCCTAAGAGGGAACACGTGAGGGGTTTCCAATCCCTTTCTCCACATGTCTGCCTTGGCATCCTCTTGAATCTCAAGAAGATAGTTCCGTGTTCTACCTAATGGACAGACCCAGAAGATCAGGCCAACTTGCTCCCAGCAGGAAAGACCCTGGGCTTGGTTTGGTACCCTGAATATTATGACTAATCTCCATTAGCAGCAGTGCTGGCAGCAGCCAGGATTTCAGGTGTGACTATGGCTAGGCTTGCGTTGCTGCCTGAGTACATCCGTCTTCAAGAATCGGAAACAAGACCTAGAGGCCACCCCGATCTGTCGTTGCCGGTTTCGATCTTGAAGCAGGAAAGTTCTTCAGAGCATCTGGGTCAGGGAAAACGAGAGAGGGGGACCACTGGCTCTGACCCCTTCCAACCACACATCCCGGGCCCTGGCTGCCTTGCAGCCAGGATGGGGACAGGAGGAGCTTGAACGATGTCCTGGAGGTGGGCAGCCCGCCGGCACTTCTTCCCCTCCAGATGGACCCCAGCATTTAAGTGACCTTCCCATCTCGGACAAACAATGTCTTCCTTCCTTTACCTGTAGCAATTCATAGGTAGTAGCCAACAAGCACTTCCCAGGACCTGTCCCCAAGGACTCTTGCTGAGTGTTGCCACGTGACAGGTTGTGAGACTCCCGTTTGATCACTGTGAATCAACTCTCTCTCCTTCCTAAGCCCCCACCGCCAACTCCCTTTCTCTGCATCTTCTAACTAGGGCACTCAAAAAAACTGCATCCCATGAGCTCAGATTATGAGACTCAGATGTGTGATCTCCATGCTGGGCTAACGAGATTAGCAGCAGTAGAAATTGACCGGTCTTATGTTTATTGCTTCTTTGTGCTCAACTATGTTTCCACCCAAGCCTCAGAAGGAATGATGTGTAGCATCCCTGGCCCAGCTGTGCCTATTAAGCCAATTGGTGTGTTCTCAGCATGGGTCCACACTTCCAGACGTGGCTGGTCCTCACTTCCAGAATCTCAGCCATTCAGACTATTGTGCTCCAAATTACCGATGGGGGGAAAATCTAGTATATGGGACCAGATTAGGATTCCCTGAGTAACGCTGCCTCTAAAAAGAAGCCACAGTAATTTTTAAAACCTTCATGGGCTTCTCCGGAGTAATAAAACAGTTAAGAAAGCACTTAGACAGGAACACAGGCTAATTCAGTCTCACATGAGGAAATACATGTCAGAATTAGTATAATTACTTTTATAATCGCTTGACTCAGAAGCTAGTCCATTCTCTAGCCCAAATCAAAATGTCGTACCTTGGCTACCCTAAAAATGAGCGTGTTATCCTGAGTGTGAAATGCCTTGGTTAAAGCAGGAATCACATCCTCAGGCTAAAAATGAACCTCACAGCCTTTTAAGTTAGTCACTGAGCATCATTCGTGACCTGAGTCTCATGGGTCAGTGTGAATGGGTCAGAGCAAGGCAGGACAGCAATGAAGTGATGGCTTAGGGTTGACGAGAGGCCGAAATACAGCCGTGTCCATTATTTTAATTGTGTAGCACAGTGTCTCATATCCCTAGAGTAAGGATATGAGTGTACATAATAAGGAAAAAAAATTGAAGGAAAGACCTACCTTTGTGGGGTTATTTATATCTGAGCACGGAGTTTAATTGAGACTCGAATTTGCTGTTTGCTGATTCTGCTGCCCACAGCAGGATCCCTGGGATCCTACCTGAATTTGAGTCCCTGACCCAGTGGCTGGAAGAACCATTGTCCAGAGCATCCTTTCTTGGAAGTGTCTGAGCTGCCAAGGCAGACAGCAGGGTTTACACCGGGTACCACGGGGATCATGAGCTCATGTCTCCAGTCCGGTTGGTTTGCTTCGGCCTCTCACTGAGGAGCTGGTTTGGGCCTTGCACCTGGGTGGTGCCTGCTTCTTGGCCAGCTCCTTAGTCTAGAGGGATCTCCTGGCTCCACTTACCTTGGTCTTTACCAAGTGGTGATGTTCCTGCTACCTTCTACCACCTATCTGCGTCTCTGGAAATCCTTTCTGCCAGTGAAAGCCTTCAGTCCTGGCATTGGCCTTCCAACCAGACTGGCTTTGCCTTCTCTCCGCCATCCTCGGTCCTCCAGAGACCGCGCTGCCTGTTGCATAGGAAACCACCACCTCGGGCCTGCCAGCCATCAACACAGCATACCGGGCCAGCTGTCTACTGCTCACATCTCCCAGGTCCAGACCAAAATACAGGATTAGCAACCCACAGTGGCAACTTGGCCTCTCACCCCAGGAGCCAAAGCAACATGAAACAATTGGTCAAACATCGTTGGGTCCGATTCTGAGAGTAGGTGATTTCCAGACATGTCTTTCAGGTGACCCTCAACTACCTCAGGTTTGAAGGCCCTAAATTAGGCTGATTACTACTCACAGGGACAAACTGAGGGGGTTCAGATAAATCTTGGTGATAACGCAATTGTCTCAAACTTATAACAAACTCTTTCACATTTAGGTTTTCAGGGATGGGATTGGGTTTTTTCTTCTGTTTTTAACCTTTTCCCCAATTTTCCATTAGAATAGTTCCTATAAATGAATTTCATTTTTCACTGAGTGCCTACCTTCCCAGGGCAGGTAGCCACTGGCTTTGTTTCCTTCCAACAGTACTTTTATTATGGTATTAAGACTTTTCTTTGTATAATACATTGCATCTGTGTTTTCAATTTTTCAATAAATATTTCAACCTGGCAATGGAGAGGAGTGGTGATAACTGACCAATCAAAGTGGTTTTGAGGTCTGGGGTTTCAGTGAAAAGCCGACATTTATATCCCAAGGTTCACTGAATCCACTTAGCTCTAAACATCTGGGAATATGTCTTTAAAAAAGGACATTTTCTGAAGCATAAAACTATTGCACTTCCTTTGCTACTTTAGAAAAAAGAAACATTAGTTTGCACCCCTTAGCACTTTTCCATCCTCTGTATCCTCTCGTCCTTGGGAGTGATCAAACAGTGTCTAAGTGTTCAATATAGTACTGTAATTTATCTAGAAGGCCAGGTCACTGCATGAAATCTGGGGTCTTGAGCTATGGATATTCCCTTCTCCACCCTAAAGATGTAAAACTAATCTACCATCTTAAAAATGCATGGGGTGAATTCTGCTCAGGGCCAGAAGCTGCCAATCATAAGGGGATTCAGAGCAAGCCAGTCACAGCTACCAGAGGATTTGCAGAGGGAGCTGACAGAATGGGGCCGGCTGCATGGTGACTTTCCCTGGCAGGATCGTCTGTAACCTAATGCTGCCAGTGTGTTAAGCCAAGGGGACCTGCAAGGGAGGAAGGGAGATGGGGAAGGCCTGGGGTTGGCAAGCAGGAGAATTGCCCAAATGACTCATAAAGGACAGAGAGAATGAAGCAAGCCATCGGTAGAGTCTATAACTAAGGAGGTCAAATAATCAGGAAAACTGAAGGAAAATAGTGTTGAAAGTGCCCAGTGGGGAAGATGATCTTGATAAATACAGAAAATGGGAAAAACTTGCCTACAGCTGTGTTTTTCTGCTCTCTCTAGCAGGATACAAAGGTGAGCCTGCTCCATTTGAAGCCCCACTGATAGAATGGACGGTTCTTGGTCACAGCCCTCTTGCATATCATTCCTGGAGCTTGAGTGTGAAACTGAGAGGTCCAGAAAGCCAAGCAGAGAACCACCTGGAGCAAACAGGGGCCCCAGGCTTTGAAGTGCCTTCTGAAACCTGCACATGACATTGACCAGATGCCCCAGAGGCTCTGGTACTTACCCCCTTAGGGGTCTTTCCGGGGCCCTGTGGCCAGGCCCCAGTTCTAAGAGGGCACCCTGGGTGGCTGGTCACTCTGGCCAGTGGAGTATTTCTTACAGGGAATCGTGAGATCAGGCCACCAGAATGTTTTATGGCTAACAAGCCGTAAAGAAGGAAGGAGGGGGAGTTAGGGTTTATAGAGACAGGAGCCAAATTTGTTTGGGACCTAGGGGTAGCCCTGGCAAAGTGAAAATGAACAAAGGGTTGAAATGGGCAAGTGGGACGGTAGCCTAGATGAAATTGAAGCCAAGGGCATATAGCCAAAATATCCTATATACCACACTGTTGTGATTTAAAGCCAGTGAGGTTTAATCTTGGTCACCATGGTTGTACTCAGCCTCTAACACATTACCCAACGTATGTTTAAACATTTTGGAGTGAATGAACTCTTTTTACACCACATTCTTAGTTATACACATATGTTATGCATCCGTTCATTGCGCAGGCTCTGAAATTTCCAATGAAGCCTTTCCGTTCCCTGCCCTTACATTAACATACTCATTAGTCATTGTTAAGTGTCTACTCTACCAGGCACTGGGAACTCGGTGGAGAGCAAAAATAGATGCGGTCCCGCCCTTCTGGAGCTTACAGGCTATGGGAGGAGACAAATAGGATAATCAAATAATCACAGTAACAAGTGTGTAACACAACTGGAGGAAGTGTAGTAAAGGAACAGGACAGAGTTCTCTGAGAGCATGTAAGGATGCCACTGGGGTGGGGTACAAAGGGAATTTCGTTTTTACCTGGACTGTTTTCTTTTGATGGGGTTCAGGACGTGCTACCCCCAAATATAGCACTTTGGCCTGTGGAGTATTTGAAACTGAAGGAAATTGAGAATGGCATATGGAGGAGGGACTTTCTGACCTTCCTCTGAAGCAGATCATGTGAGAGGTGCCCTCCTTGTACCCAGAGGAAACGAACCTCCTTATCTCCGCGTGAGGGATGCCGAGAGGAATCTGAGCAGACCTCGCTGTTTCCCCAGTTTCCTACACTCAGCTCATGTCCTCTCGTCCTCTCCCATTTTCCCTTAATTCTCCGCTCTTCATCCAATCGAGCATAAAAACACTCAGGTGTGACTGCCTCTTTAGGTCTTCATTCCCTTATGAAGGCTCCCACATCACGTAGAACTTACATCAAAGACATTTGTGTGCTTTTCTCTTATTAGTCTTTTGTTACAAGGGCCCCAGCTGCGAACGTAGAAGGGTAAAGGGAAATGACCTTTTCCCTCTGTTATAGTTTCTGGCAACCACAGAGGGATGGCTGGGACACCTCATTGGCTCTGCGGCCTGTAGACAGGATCCTGGGAAAACTAACCAAAACCAGTGAAAGGTAAGAATACTACCAAAGTCAGCTCTCCCGGATCTCCGTCTGTAGGGCCCAGTTGAGAGAGGAAGGTAAAAAGTATCTCCTTGTCCCTTCCTTTTCAAATTCAGATTAGCACGAGAAAAACATTTGTCAAAATTAATTCTTTGGATTGTGGGACTTCCCTGGTGGTCCAGTGGTTAAGAATCTACACTCTCAATGCAGGGGGCCCGGGTTCAACTCCTGGTCAGGGAACTAGATCCCACATGCATGCCCCAACTTAGAAGTCCGCATGCCACAACTAAAGATCCCATGGGCTGCAACGAAGATCCCATGTGCCACAACTAAGACCAGGCACAGCCAAAATAAATAAATAAATAAATATTTCAAAAAAATTATTTGGATTGTGACTCTGGTTAAATTTGGTTTGGGGGGCCCATTGGTTATTGATCTTGCTCTCCTGTTTGTCAGCTCCTGCTTTCCTGTTTGTCTTGTTTTTTTTGTTGTTGTTTTTGCGGTACGTGGGCCTCTCACTGTTGTGGCCTCTCCCGTTGCGGAGCACAGGCTCCGGACACGCAAGCTCAGCGGCCATGGCTCATGGGCCCAGCCGCTCCACGGCATGTGGGATCTTCCCAGACTGGGGCATGAACCCATGTCCCCTGCATAGGCAGGCGGACTCTCAACCACTGCACCACCAGGGAAACCCCCTGTTTGTCTTGTTTCGTGTCCTGGGGGCTTGTCTTGGCTTTCCTCCTGCCAAAGCATGAAAATTGTCAGTTCTTGCCTGTGCAGGAGGCCAACCAGCAGGTAGGGTCCCCAAGAATATGGCTGCACAGAAATGTGGGCTGCACCTCATTTGCAGCTAACATCCTACCAATTGTTCCCAGCTCTCTGCGGGAAACAATGATCTTTCTTTCTTTCTTTTGGTTCTCTTTGGGAGTGGCTCCAGATCATAGGAGGACTGCGTACTTGCACCCTCTGTGCGGAGGCCTCTTGTGTCCTCTGTTAAGTCATAAACAGCTTTTACTGGTTTTGGTTTTGAGTCAGTTGGCATAGGTATGACTTTTGTTTTAAAAAAGAAAAAAAGGAGTGGGTAGTCAACTCTGCCAGGAATATTTGTTGTTTATCTCAGCTGATAATAAGATATTTGAAAGAATTTTTTTCGAGGGGAGTTCCCTGGCGGCTTAGTGGTTAGGACTCGGTGATTTCATTGCCATGGCCTGGGGTCAATCCCTGGTTGGGGAACTAAGATTCCTGCAAGCCCCGCCAAAAAAAAATTTGTTTTAACGAGCTCTGTTGGCTTAATTGGAAGCTGATATCCAGACCCTGATAGGAGCTATTTTTTAAGGCGTCTCTTGTTTGTGTGGTCGTGCTGCTCCATGGGAACTTCTGTCAACTGAAACCCCCTTCTCGAGCCCCTGTCGACTGTATGGTGCACCAGACCTGTCTTCCTCCTTTTTTTTTTAATGCTTTATTTATTTTATTTTATTTTATTTATCTATTTGTGGCTGCATTGGGTCTTCATTGCTGTGCACAGGCTTTCTTCTAGTTGTGGCGAGTGGGGGCTGCTCTTCGTTGGGGTGCGTGGGCTTCTCATTGCAGTGGCTTCTCCTGTTGTGGAGCACTGGCTCTACCCACACAGGCTTCAGTAGTTGTGGCTCGCAGGCTCTAGAGCGCAGGCTCAGTAGTTGTGGCGCACGGGCTTAGTTTCTCTGCGGCATGTGGGATCCTCCTGGACCAGGGCTCGAACCCGTGTCCCCTGCATTGGCAGGCAGATTCTTAACCACGGCGCCACCAGGGAAGCCCTGTCTTCCTCCTTCTTGTTGACATGATGCTGCTGAGGATAATTGGATCATCATTGGATTCTTTGGGAAACATAAGATCTCCCCGAACTGGCCCCTCTTCAACCTCTCCCTTGCCATTGCTTCTGCTTTTTTCCCCTGTGCCTTCTTTGATCTTCCATCACTTCCCTTGAGTCCTCTGCTGTGACTCCCTTCAAGCCCCTGGCTCCTCCATCCTTCTGTCCACCTTTGCCAGACCTTGTTATACACCAGCCCCTCAGCCACTTGAACTTTAGGCCCCTGCTCTCAAGGGACTGAGGGTCCCCCAGAAGCAACTACCTGAGGCTGAAAAGGAAAAAGGCTAATTGCAAAAAGGCTGAATATTTTATCCACTCAGATGAGCTTTGGAGACATCCAGACAGCCACTAGATGTCTCCTCAGTTACTCACCTAAAGCGCAGTTCTCAGCCTCCATAAGATTACCTATCAGGTCAAGTGAAAATCCTAGAAACTTGCTCCACAAATATTGATAAAAAGAATTAGCCCTCATATTGAGTAGGTAACCTCAACTTGTCCCATTTGCCAGAAACACAATTTGGTTAAAAATATAAAGTAGGTATAGGGACTTCCCTGGTGGTCCAGTGGTTAAGAATCCACCTTCCAATGCAGGGAACGTGGGTTTGATCCCTGGAACTAAGATCCCACATGCTGCGGCGTAACTAAGCCCACGCACTCTAGAGCCTGCGCACCACAACTAGAAAGAAGCCTCTGCGTCACAACAAAGATCCTGCGTGCCGCAACTAAGACCCAACTCAGCCAAACAAATAAGTGTTTTAAAATATATATATGAAGTAGGTATAAACCAGTGAGTTCGTATTACTAAGTTTTACTGACTTATGCTTAAAATTATAAAATGAAAGCTCTAGGATCACTGCATTTGTCTGTATGTATGCGTATGTCTATGCATGTATATTATGTATAGGTGATATTTTTCTACCTTTGGATGGTATTACCAAATTAGTTATAAAATCCATTAAAGAAGTTCTATTTGAATTGGCTTAGAGATAAATGAGTGAGAAGTCTAGAAACTAACCCAATTTTTTTTTAAGTTCACATGACCTGGGATAAATATTTGGTAAATAAAGCTAGTCTTAAAATTGTTGGCAAAATAAAAACGGGCATGTCTTTGGAGCTGTCAGCATTAAATATAATACAGACATACAATTTTTTCCCACCTAGGTTTATACTAAGTCAAACAAGCTTAAGTTATCTCTGCTAGATACTTAAGACTATAAAACTATAAATCCAACCTAAGAACAAAATTTACAATAGAAATGAATTGCTTGATGTGTCAAGCATGGCAATTAAAAAAAATTATGTTTAACTCTGAAGGCTCTTTGCTTCTGTGATATTTTTGATACGTGCCTGATTTGTCAACGAGAAAAATAACTTGAGATGATGGCTAGGTTTGTTTATTGTCTCATGACATTTTCACAAGCAAGTCAAGCATTGCTAATTCAAAAGTGTTAAGAACAAGAGAATTAAATAGACATGAATGAAAAAAGTTTATAAATAAACTTTTCAACAATAATTTTGTTTTCTAATATGTCTACTTAAAAATAGGTTCAAAAACCTTTTGACCACTTGAAACCTTAAAGCTGTTCTAAGTTAAGTGATATTCAATGAATATCTAGGTCATTTCCAAATAAGGTAAAATACTGAAACATTCATTGCTGACCATAAGTTTATTTATTTGGGGCTTCTTGAATTCTACAGAGACAAAAGATATTCGGGTTTATTAGTGAACATGAATTTTACCACATGGAAAATTGTACTGTGACAACAAGATCCTACTGTATAGCACAAGGAACTATCTTCAGTATCCTGTAATAAACCATAATGGAAAAGAATAGGAAAAAGAATATGTATATATACGTATAACTGAATCACTCTGCTGTACAGCAGAAACTAAGACAACATCGTAAATCAACTATACTTCAATTTTTAAAAATTGAAAAGGACGCATATACCCATAAATTATGAGACAGTATATCTGTAAAATGTATTAACCTTCTACAGAATGATAGTATGTGGCAGACAGTTCACAATTGCTTACTTCCTAGTGTTCACAGAAAAATAAAGATTATTAATGGGTAAAAATTATAATCAACATATGTAAATGAAACTACTAGAAACCATAAGGATGAAGTGAAACAGCTATATATGCCAAACATGCAAAGTATGAAGGACATATTTTTGTTAAGGGAAAAAGAAATTCAGTGCTAAAATAGAATGACTGGTTGTTCTAGAATGAGATGGAGGAAAAGAATAGGACAAAACCCAAATGGATTTTTTTTTTTTTAATTGTTGAAGGTTTGTGGAAAAGGAATCTTGGAAAAGGAATCTTATTTTGTGTGGTCAAAGCTGGCTAAGATTGGACAGATTTATTTATAAGGATTCTTTTTTTAATTAGCTTTAGTGTTAATTGTACACTGATACACACCTAAAATTTGGTTTTCTCTCTCTGTTAAAATGACAAAGATTTCCTAGATTATTGGTCTGTTCTTAATAAGAAATTGTAAAAAAAAAAAAAAAAAGAAAAGAAAAAAAGAAAAAAGATTTATCTTTTAAGTAGTCTGCCTGGGAAACCAGATTTTGTGTTTTGTAATTATTTTCAGTGCTTTATGTTGTCTTTATCAGGTCTTTGACTGTCTTCTCAGTATCAAAAGAGCTAAGTTTTGTTCACACCCATGTGACCTTCTGTATTTGCCTTTAAAATCGTTTATTGTCACTTTGGTTAAAAAGATGACTAAGGGACTTCCCTGGTGGTGCAGTGGTTAAGAATCCACCTGCCAATGCAGGGGACACGGGTTTGAGCCCTGGTCCGGGAAGATCCCACATGCCATGGAGCAACTAAGCCCGTGCACCACGACTACTGAGCCTGCGCTCTAGAGCCCGTGAGCCACACCTACTGAAGCCCGTGTGCCACAACTACTGAAACCCGTGCACCTAGAGCCTGTGCTCCGCAACAAGAGAAGCCACCTCAATGAGAAAGCCCATGCACAGCAACGAAGAGCCAATGCAGCCAAAAGTAAAGAAATAAATAAGTTTATATATATATAAAAAATACAGATGCAAAGTAGATGTAGGTGAGATCACTTACCAAAAGTAGAGTGGGAGGGAGTGGAAAGTTTGTGGCAGACTATAGGAAGTTTGGGGGAAATGTAGTTAATATGACAGCAAGGTCACAAGAATGGATAGAAGAACTTCCGGTCTACAATAGGAAGGAGCACAAAGCTGTGAGAAAGCACACATTTGTGGAGGAGTGAGAGCAACGTTCTTTGCTTTTCACCAGCCATGTTTGGTATCTCTGCAGCCAGACTGGAGAAAGCACACAGCCTGGTTTAGCGAGGGATGGAAACTGGCAAAAAGGCAAAGTGAAAAATCACTGAGGTGAGAGTTGAAATAATTGGTCATAATATCCAAGCTATTTGGGGACAGAAGAGAAGCCCAGAATGCTGCTGGTTAGAGCAAGAGGGCCCTACAGGCTGGATTAAGGATGAAAGTGTATTTGAAATAGAACTGGAGGAATGTGAACTATTCTCAATAAAATGAAGGCGCGAGAGGAGTGACAGAATCAGAGTTTGAAGGAATTTCAGAGTTTGAAAGCCACCAAAAGGGCTTTTCTTTAACCCTCAGACTAGTAGAACATGTATTAGCTGTTCAGTTTGGGCTAGACCTTGTAATAGAGTTATTGTAATGGAGGAAATCCTCTTACCAATTGTTTAAATAAGTGCCGGTTCTAAATGCACCGTTTTCCAGGCGGTCTTTATAACGATCTGAGTAGCTTACAAAGAACAGAACAAAATCCAGCCAACCAACCGTGGGGACTCTCCAGCTGTGTGCGGGTGCTCTCTTCCTGGGGTGGGGTGGGGGTGGGGGGTTGTCCCAGAAAAACCTGGCACCTGCAAAGGGCAGAGCAGAGAGGGGATTAGGGCTCTCAAAGAGCCACAGCCTTGCAGGAACTCAGTACTGTAGGGAGCCTGGGTTACTGGGACTGAGTAGATGCCCGCTCCTGTAGAAAAGAGTCACTGAATAGGACTCCCGCAGTCTGCAAGGTGGTGATGCAACGAGCCTCACCAAGCGCGCTTCACGTTTCCACCTAAGACTCTGCCCGCCCACTGCGGACAGAGAGTGGCCTACCCTGTTGCCTGGCAACCGGCTCCTTCTCGGGCCTCAGGCGAGAGTCGCCCACAGTGACGTGAGATGCGCGCAGAGCATGCTGGGACCACGCGGTTTCGGGCTGCCTCTGGGCGGTCTAGTCCCGGAGGCCGGGGGCAGGTCCTCGCAGCCCGGACTGGCACACGTCGGGCCCTTGCGGGCCGCAGCCGCCTGGTCTGGCCTGTTGCGGGAGCCGTGGCCCGGCCATCACCTGGAGGTGCGCAGTCGGGTAAGCCCCTTACACGCCCTCAGGCCGCCTAGGCCCTGGACATCTCCCAGGCTCCCCTCTGAGCTGGTCACCCGCGGCTTCTGGCTCCGACGAGGTGGTGGACGGAGAGCAGTGTGTGTGGGGGGGGTGGGGGGGGGTGTTGTGAAGCACGTCAAATTTACAAGGCAGTTCAGCGCGTAGTAGGTACACAGCATTTGTTGCTTAGTGATCGCCCCAGCCGTTCTTTCTTGGTCTTCGTCACTGGTTGCTATGCTCCCGCCCTCGTGGGTCCCAAGGTGCTGCTCCTGGAAGACATTCAGGCTTCTGTGCCTGCTGCTCCTTCTCTGATATCTGCTCCTCAGCTCGGCAACATGTCTCTGTTCAGGGTTCTGTTCTTGGCCCTCTTTTAACAGATGATGGTCTCCTGTAACATCTCCTCAATTACCAGGGTGATTTAGATGGTTCCTTAAGCGCTCTCAACTAACAGGACTTCTAAGCTCTAGGACTGCATTTTATCTGTCTGTTAAGGCAGCTTTGTGTGCCTTTTTTCATACCTCAGACTCCTTCTAAAATCTGAAGTCACAATGTTCACTTTCTGTCCCAATCTCCCACCTCTTGTGTGTTCACTAAACTCACCACAGTCACTAAAGCACAAAATTGTCAGATTTTACTCTTAACCACCCTTGTAGCCCCATCATTCTGTGAGGTGCCAGGTCCTATACAGCTGTCTCCATCGTTCTGTTCTTTGCATTCTTACTGCTCTCCCACAGGTACCCCAGGCTCTGTTTGGTTTCTTAATTTAGTTTTCTTCCTGCTCCTGAGGCTGGATAATTTCAAAGGACCTCTCTTCAAGTCTTCTGGTCTTTTATTTCTCAAATCTGCTGGTGAACCCCTCTAGTGAATTCTTCATTTCAGTTAGTGTACTTTTCAGTCCAGAATTTTTGGTTGTTTCCTTTCTATAATTTTTTTTATAGATATTCTCTTTTTTTTTTTTTTTTTTTTTTTTTGTGGTACGCGGGCCTCTCACTGTTGTGGTCTCTCCCGTTGCGGAGCACAGGCTCCGGACGCGCAGGCTCAGCGGCCATGGCTCACGGGCCCAGCCGCTCCGCAGCATGTGGGATCTTCCCGGACCGGGGCATGAACCCGTGTCCCCTGCATCGGCAGGCGGACTGTCAACCACTGCGCCACCAGGGAAGCCCCGATATTCTCATTTTGTTCATCTTTTATGTTCCTGATTTCCTTTAGTTTCTTTGTCCATGGTTTCCTAAGCTCATTGAGCATGTTAAAATGGTCGATTTAAAGTTTTTCTTTAGGGACTTGCCTGGTGGCACAGTGAATCCGTGCCAATGCAGGGGACATGGGTTCGAGCCCTGGTCCGGGAAGATCCCACATGCCACGGAGCAACTGAGCCCGTGTGCCACAACTACTGAGCCTGCGAGCCACAACTACTACTGCTGAGCCCATGTGCCACAACTACTGAAGCCCGTGCGCCTAGACCCCGTCCTCCACAAGAGAAGCCACCGCAGTGAGAAGTCCGCGCACCGCAACAAAGAGTAGCCCCCGCTCGCCGCAACTAGAGAAAGCCCGTGCACAGCAACGAAGACCCAGTGCAACCAAAAATAAATAAATAAACTTATATTAAAATAAATAAATAAAGTTTTTGTTTAGTTAGTCCATTGTCTGGGCTTCCTTAGGGATGGTTTCTGTCAAATTTTTTTTTTCCTTCGAATGGTCCATACTTTTCTGTTTCTTTGTTTTAAAATTTTTTGTTGTTGTTGAGAACTGTACATTCTAAGTGTTATAATGTGGTAACTCTCAAAATCTCATTCTTACTCATTAGGGATTGCTAGTTTTTGCTTGTTGAGTGATGGAGCTGTTACTTTTACAAACTGTTTTTGCAAAATGTGTATTCCTTGTTTTTCTGTGGTCACTGAAGTTTCTGTTCCATTTTCTCTGCAGTTAGTCAATGACCTGACATAGATTTCCTTAAATGTTTGATTCTAAATAGGGAGGTAGGAGAGGGGTATTCTGTCTCTTTAAATCTGATAGATGCCCCTGGGAAAGCCAAAGCTGCCAGTAGGGTCAAATCCAAGGCAAGCATCTGTGCTGATCTGATCCTCAGGGATCCATCAGACTGATCAAACTGTGTAACCGCAAACTTTTTTTTTTTTTTGGCCCCGCGGGCACAGCATGTGGGATCTTAGTTCCCTGATCAGGGATGGAACCGGCGGCGCCCCCTGCAGTGGGAGCGTGGAGTCTTAACCACTGGACCACCAGGGAGGTCCCTGTAAGCCCAAACTTTTGGAGGACAATGTTTCCACCATCTACTCTGGCATCAGCCAGCTTCTTTAGGAATGCAGGCTGCTATCCATACAGCTGCAGCACGTCTGAGGAATGAGGGATATTGACTAGTTTGCACATGTTGCTCACTTGTTAAAGATCAGAAACCTTTCCCTTCATTGTTATAAGGACTCCTCTGGTTGTTAAAAGTTTCTGGTCATGTTCCAAGTTCCAAAATAGTTGACTTCAATCTTTCTTTGTAGCTCAATGATTGCTTTGGTGAAGGGACAAACCCCTAGTTCCTACTCTGCCATTTTGTGTGACATCACTCTGAGTCATATTTTTAAAAATACGTATTCTGATAATCTCTATTTTCTTAATTGGTCTGTTTAGATGATTTACATTTAATATAATTTTTGATTGGTTAGGATTTAAGTCTGCCATTTTACTTATTTTCTGTTTATTCCCTCTGTTTTTTTGTGCCTCCTTGTCCCTTTTCTTGCCTACTTATGGTATACTTGAACATTTTTTAGTATGTCATTTTAAGATGGCTATAGATTTTTAAAATATAGCTCTCTTTGTATAGGTTTTCAGTGGTTGCTGTTGAGATTACGTTACACATACTTATGATAGGTTACTAGTATCAACCTTTTACCAGCTCAAGTGAATGTAGAAACTTTACCACCTTTAGGTCCCTTTTTTCTTCCTTTACGACATTATTGTCTTAAATTTTACCTCTACATACATTGAGAACCACGTGAGACAATGTTATAATTTTCCTTTCATCCATCAAACATAACTTTAAAAATTCAAGAGATTATATCCGCACAGATATTTACCCTAAAAATTGCTTTTTCTTCATTTCTGATGTTTCAAGCTGCTGTTATTTTCTTTTCATTTGGAGAACTTTTCCTTTATCACTTCTTTCAGAGCAGATCTGATAGTGGCAAATCACTTCATTTCCTTCATCTCTTAATATCTTTATTTCACCTTCATTCCTGCATTCACTGGATACAGAATTATGGGTTGTCATTCTTTTCTTTCAGCACTTAAAAACTGTTTTGCCACTTTCTTCTCTCCTCCATGGTTTCTGATGGGGAATCTGTAGTTTTTCATATTGTTCCTTCGCTGTAGGTAATACTTTGTTTCTCTCCAGCTGCTTTCAAGATTTTTCCTTTATTTTTAATTTTCAGACATTTGATTATGATGTATCTGGGTGTTGATTTATTTGAGTTTATTCTTTTAGGCTTTGCTCAGATTTTTGAATTGGTAGGTTTATGTCTTTTGCCAAATTTGGGAAGTTTTCAGCCATTATTTCTTCAAATATTTTTTGTGCACTGCACTCTTTTTCCTCTCCTTCTGGGCCTCCAGTAACATGAGTGTTAGATCTTTTGTTATTGTCCCATAGGTACCTATTCTTTTTTCTTTTCTGTTTTGTCTCTTTTGTTCAGATTGGATCATTTCTACTGATACATCTTTAGATTCACTGATTCTTTCCTCTTAAATCTCCATTTTGCTATTGAGTCCATCCAGTGAATTTTTTACTTATTTTAATTTTTCGTTGTGAAATTTCCATCTGGGTGGTTAGATATTTTTCTTTGATGAGACTTTCTATTTTTCAATATGTTTCAAGAGCGTTCATAATTATTTCTTGGAATATTTTTATGACAGCTGCTCTAAAATCCTTGTTCAATAATTCCAATATCTTTTTCACCTTGCAATTGGCATTTGTTGATTGTCTTTTCTCATTTGAGTTGTTTTTCTTCGTTCTTAGTATGAGGAGTAATTTTTTATTTTATCATGGACATTTTGAATATTATGAGGCTCTAGTTTTTATGTAAATCTTCTATTTTAGCAGGAAGTCAATATCAGTATGTTCATATTCAGAATGCACATTCTGGTCCAATTTTGTGGGCTCTGGTTTGAAGATCAATTTCGTTTTCACAGCCTTTGCAGAGCAGTTCTGGCCTGCCCCACTCGCGTGCTACCCTGAGGCCGATTTGAAACCGCAGAGTATTCCACGTTGTAGCTCAATTCCCAGAGCTTTTTCTGTGTTGATACTGGTTGGTTTCACACATGCACTGCTTGGGAAGGCATGACCAGTTCTTCACACACATATTTAGAGAATCCCTTTTTCTAGCTCCCTACTCTCTATTTGAGAGGGGATGAGGTGCCACTTTTTACAGTTATTCAATTAGTGCAGGTTGTGGATAGCCAACAGGGCTCCTCTCCACAGTCTCCAGTACCTGGTAGGGAGGGGAGAGATGCCACCTCTGCTTTGCTGGTACAAGATGGGGATGGTCAACAGGGCTTTGTCCCACAGTCTCTGCAGTACCAGGTGGGGAGGAAGAAAGGTATGGGTTCTTTGGTGGTGTTTGCCTAGAGTAGGGTGGCTATAATCGTCCTGCCGAGCTACCCTCCTCATGGTCATTTGCTGGAGAGAATGGGCTTTTTTTAAAAAAATATTGATTGATTTGGCTGCGCTGGGTCTTAGTGGTGGCACTCGGGATCTTCGTTGCTACGTGTGAGATCTTCGTTGTGTCATGAAACATCTTTAGTTGTGGCATGTGGGATCTAGTTCCCTGACCAGGGATCGAGCCTGGGCCCCCTGCATTGGGAGTGCAGAGTCTTAACCATTGGACCACCAGGGAAGTCCCAGAATGGGCTTTTCTTAGGGCTTGGTTTTTATGGGTTTTTTGTTTTGTTTTGTTTTGGGAGGGGCTTGTTGGCATTTTTCTAGTTGCAGACTGCTCTAACACCCAAGCCAAAATATATAGGAGGCAAAACAAATAAACAGACCACCCAGGGAACTCACCACTGAGTTGTCCCTTGAGGCCCCAGCCAGTTTGCCTTCTTTTCTCCACCTTTTGAGAGGTTTTTTGATAGTTGTATCATGTATTTTGAATAGGAATTTTGGTTGTAATTAGCAAGAGGAAGATGATGGAATGTGCATACTCCATCTTCTGTGGAACTGGAAACAACATAAGGCATTTAAAATTGTTTTCTTGATAAGTTTTAGAGCGTAACTTCTCATTTTAGTAACAGTACATTTGTTCCTGTATAATGAAGAATCATACCCATTTTGTGTATTATGTCACATGGTCTCATACTGCAGCAGCCAGTAAAAACCTAACTCCAGTATCCAACCCAGAACATCTTCCTAAAGAACTCTACTCTTCAGCCCCTCTGCCTTGGTACTCTGGGCTCATTAGACCTCTCCAGATCTCCTTCCTCGTTTCACTTGTCCATTTGGGCCCTCTTCTCCAGGTGGCCAGCGGTAGCCTTTCAGCCCTTGATGAACTTACGGTAGGACTGTTGGGAAGATTAAATAGATTAATACATGTCAAGCACTTAAAGCAGCAGCTAGCATAGAATAAGCAGTCCTTAAATCATAGTAGTGGTTGTTATACCCTCAATTTGGCATAGCCTCAGCTTTAAGTAAAAGAAACCCAAACTGGGCTTCCCTGTTGGCGCAGTGGTTGAGAGTCCACCTGCCGATGCAGGGGACACGGGTTCGTGCCCCAGTCCGGGAAGATCCCACATGCCGCAGAGCGGCTGGGCCCGTGAGCCATGGCTGCTGAGCCGGTGCATCCAGAGCCTGTGCTCCGCAGCGGGAGAGGCCACAACAGTGAAAGGCCCGCGTACAACAAAAAAAAAAAAAAAGAAAAAAAAGAAACCCAAACTGTCTATGGTGTCCCACCAAAGTAGGGAAGTCATATTTTTGTCAGCTTCAGTTCGAAGATGAAATTCACTCATGCAAACATTTATCGAATGCTCACCATGTTGAGTATCAAAAGATGAACAAATAAGACACAATCCCTGTCTTCAAAGAGCCCAGAGACTAGAGTGGGGAGTAATGTATATGTGAATGAGCACAATTAAGTAAATAAATGCAATGAGGGGCTTCCCTGGTGGTGCAGTGCTTGGGAATCCACCTGCTAATGCAGGGGACACAGGTTCAAGCCCTGGTCTGGGAAGATCCCACATGAGACAGAGCAACTAAGCCCGTGTGGCACAAGTACTGAGCCTGCACTCTAGAGCCTGTGAAGCCACAACTACTGGAGCCTGGGCACCTAGAGCCCATGCTCCACAACAAGAGAAGCCACCGCAATGAGAAGCCCGTGCACCGCAAAAAAGAGTAGCCCCCATCGCCGCAACTAGAGAAAGCCCGCATGCAGCAATGAAGACACAATGCAGCCAAAAATAAATAAAAATAAATAAATTTACATTAAAAAATGCAGTGAAAATAGTCTGTGCAAGATAATGGGGACACCAGGGTGGGAGTGACCTTGTGTTTGGGGCTGAGGAAGGGTTCACAGAGGTGGTAACACTTAGGCTGAATCATGGAAGGTAAGTAGCTTTTGCCCGGGTGAGTAAAGGCATTTCATGCATAAGCAGGAGGAACAAAATTTCAGAAGCTTAAATCAGTGTGGCAGGTGGTTTAGTACCCACATAATCTGTCATATGTCTGCAGTTGGATTGAAATTGTATGTTTAGAGAAGCACACAAGAAGACTCTAACCTGATTTCCAAGGTCCTTCATGATCTAGTCCCTGCTTAATTTTCTAGCTTTTTAAAAAATCTATTCTTTTTGTTTTTCTCCAATTGAAGTATAGGTGATTTACAATGTTATGTTAGTTTCAGGTGTACAGCACAGTGATTCAGTTTTACATATATATGTCTATTCTTTTTTAGATTCTATTTCAGAAAGTTCCCTATGCTATACAGTAGGTCCTTGTTGGTTATCTATTTCATATATATCTAGCTTTTTCTCTTGCCATGTGCATACAGATATTTATAATTTCGTCTTATATAATGTATTAATACCTGCACAGTGATACACAGTGTCCATTCTTTACAAACCTCTTGGATCTGACTCTTGAGACAAGACCAACAGCTGGAAACACATTCAATCCAAAGTATAAAATTAGAAAAAATAAAACATTCAGTCATCAATCTGAATTGAGGAGGAGGGGAAAGA
>NW_006796716.1:2341670-2372372 GCF_000442215.2 Lipotes vexillifer | reverse complement strand
GAAAGAGTACCGGGCAGCTGATGGTTATGTGATGGCAACTTAAGTCTTTAACTGTAGTCTTGCTGGATTTCCCCACCTCCACTGTGTTGTTGACATGCCCTGTGGGGGGGGGGTCTCTTTTTATCCACAGCTGCCTCAGGCATAGTTATTTCTACGGACTTCCCTTACTTTATCTGGATGAGACTTGGGCAGATTCAATTTTATTTTCCATGATGGGGCCGCTGGGGTAGGATAGTTACTAAAGCATGCAGCTTTTCCCCACTTTCACCAGTTTGGGAGCAGCCATTGCCTGCTCTGTCCTCTCCAGTCTCTTTCTTCCTAAGACACTGCTGACTGGAGGCTGCTTCTCTTCTCAGGGGATCCAGCACGGAGGGCATGAGCCAAGGCACGTGGTATCTCCCGTCTATATCCTCCCCTGCAGCACTTTTCCCTTGCCCTCCAGGCTCTCATCACTCCAAAACGCAGCATTCAAACACACCAGCCTCTGTGGACTGCAACCTTTACACCTGTTGATTCCTCTACCTAAAGCTCTTTCCAAGGCTCCTCTTAGCACTTCACCCCCTCAGCCAAAGACAAGACTTCCTCACAGAGGCCTTTGCTGACTGACCCCCTAGGCTAAGTTATACCCCCTTCCTATGCTATCATGACAGCCTGCAGCAGATTGAATTTTCTGAAGATGGCCACAGTAATATTTCCCATCACATATGCTCATCTTACAATATAACCTTAAAGCTTCTTCCATCGAGTGGTGGGAGGTATGTCTCTTCCCCTTGAACCTATGCAGATCTTTATGATTGCCTTAACCAAGTAAGGCAGGACAGAATTGACTCTCTGCTACTTCCCTGGCTAGGTCATCAAAATGCTGTGTGCTTCCACTTTTCTATCTGGGAATGCTGGCTCTTAGAACTAAGCTGCCATACTCCAAGGAAGCCCAAACTAACCCACATGGAGAGACAGCATGGAGAAGAAATGTGTACATGTTCCCGGCCCACAATTCAGCAGATGTCCCAGCTGACAGCCATTACCTATGTGAGTGAAGAGGCCTCTAAGTGATTCCAACCCCCTACCATCAATCACCCCTAGACTTTCAGTCTTCCTAGTTGAGCTCTCAGATATTGCGGAGCAGAAACAAGCTAGAATCAAAGAATCTCTGAGGATAATAAAATGATTGTTTTATGCCACTGCATTCTTTATTGGTTTCTTATGCTATTAGTAACCGAAACAGTCTTTACTACTTTGGTAGTTTCAGTGCTTTTCTAACTATTTGTTTAATGTCTGACTTCCCTGTCAAAGTACATCCTCCCTGAGGGCTGGTACTATGTCTGTAGTCCTCATTGCTGTATCCTGTGTAGTGCAAAGTAGGTAGTGGGTGCGCAGTAAATAGTGAACTAATGACTAGAAGGTATGTGTTTCTTCTGTTAATGTGGCACGTGTTTCTGCTCCCAGAATTGCTTCTGGCCTGTGGTTCTTGTGCTTACCAGGTTGATCCATCCCTCCCCGGGAATCACTTCTTTCTCCCCATCCTGACTGATCTGTTGGTGAGAGATGCACCTGATTGTTTCAGCCACATTTTTTTTTTTTTTTTTTTTTGCAGTACGCAGGCCTCTCACTGTTGTGGCCTCTCCCGCTGCAGAGCACAGGCTCCGGATGCGCAGGCTCAGCGGCCATGGCTCACGGGCCCAGCAGCTCCGCGGCATGTGGGATCTTCCCGAACCGGGGCACGAACCCGTGTCCCCTGCATCGGCAGGTGGACCCTCAACCACTGTGCCACCAGGGAAGCCCTCAGCCACATTTTTAACTTACAGGTGGTGCCTATAATGGTTCACGCCACCTCTGCAGGGAAAAGGGTGGAGACAGTGAAGAAACAGGAGGCTAGGAGTTCCAAAGACAAACTTGATCCGTTTTTTAATTCTGTTAACAACAGTCTTGAGAGAATAAATACAGATCTTATGTAGTTTGGTATTTTGTCCTTTCTGACAGTTCTTCACTGATAGTACAGTTGTTGGAGTTAACACGACCGCTGCGCCATTGTGGACGAGCTTCAGGCTGCCCTCTAGTGGGAAGCAGCACAATAAAGTCCTGTATGTATTACACCCTGAGGCAACCTGCACCTCTGCAGTGAAGAAAATTAGTGTAAGAACCAGCTCTGTCTTGTTGACTATGTATAATCAGCACTTATGATACTACTTGGCATTTAGTAGGAGCTCAGCTAATACTTATTGAACAAACTAACCAACACGCACTGTTTATGAGCACTAGCACGTTTCTTGAGAGCCTACTATGTTTAAGACATTAAGCCAAGCACTGTAGATGATGTAAATCAGGGCCAGGTAATAAATATTTTAGGCTTAGAGGCCATGTGGTCTCTGTCACAACTACTCCACTCTGCTCTTGTGGTGGAAAAGCAGCCACAGACAATACAAAATCTAATGAGTGTGTCTCAGTTCCAATGAAACTTGATTTTTAATGAGTAGAATATGATAGAAATGGTGGTGTGAGACACAAGATTAAGGCCTAAAAGGCATTGTGGCTTTCCCCTTTCTTGCTCTCCCTTGGATTACTTGCTCTGTGAGCAGCCAGCTGCCTTGTGGTGAGGACACTTAAACAATCCTATGGATAGGTCCATGTAGTGGGGAACTGAGGCCTTCTGCCAACAGCTGGCAAGGAACTGAGGCCTCCTCCAAATAACCAGGCAAGTTGAGCTGTCTTGGAAGCAGATCCTACACGTGACTGTGGCCCTCACTGATGTCTTGACAGCCGCCTCATCATCCTGAGCTAAAACCACCCACTTAGGCCACTCCCAAATTCCTGGCTCTGTAAGAAAGGTTTGTTGATTTAAGCTACTAAATTGTGGGGTAATTTGTTATGCAGTGACAGATAACAAATACATCCAGTGTTCCAGCATCTTCCCCATTGGATTACAGTGGTGCCACTATAGAACATCAGTTGACCACGTCTTTTTCTGGATATTCTCTTCTGTTCCATTAAGCTATATGTCTGTGGGGTTTTTTTCTGTTTTTTTTTTTAATTGGAGTATAATTGCTTTACAATGTCGTGTTAGTTTCTGCTGTACAACGAAGTATATCAGCTATATGTATACCTATATCCCCTCCCTCTTGGACCTCCCTCCTGCCGCCCCCCCCCATCGCACCCATCTAGGTCATCACAGAGCACCGAGCTGAGCTCCCTGTGCTATACAGCAGGTTCCTACTAGCTATCTATTTTACACATGGTAGTGTATTTATGTCAAACCTAATTTCCCAATTCGTCCCACCCTCCCCTTTCCCCCCGTGTCCACATGTCCATTCTCTACGTCTACAAATGGATTCATCTGTACCATTTTTCTAGATTCCACATAGATGCGTCAATATACGATATTTATTTTTCTCTTTCTGGCTTACTTCACTCTGTATGACAGACTCTTGTTTGTGCCAACATACTGTCTTGATTACTATAACTTTTGCTGTAGTCTTGAAGTCAGGTGGTGTAAGTCCTCCAATTTTGTTATTATTGTTTCTTTTGGCAAAATTGACTTGGCTATTCTGGGTTCTTTGCATATCCATATAAATTTTAAATCAGCCTGTCAATTTTTAGTTAAAAAACCTACTGCGATTTTCACTGGGATTGTGCTGAATCTATAGATCAATATGAGGAAAATGGCTGTCTTCATGTTGAATATTCCAATCTGTGAACACGTATCTCTCCATTTATTTAGATCTTCTTTAATGTCTCTAAAAGATTATTTGCAGATTTACTGTAATGTTTTAGTGCCGAAGTCTTGAACATATATTGTTAAATTTATCTTTAAATATTTCATGTTTTACTGCTATTATAAGTTGCTATCAAATATTGGCTATATTCCATGTGCTGTACAACATATCCTTGTAGCTTACTTATTTATTTTTGGCTGAGTTGGGTCTTTGTTGCTGTGCGCGGGCTTTCTCTAGGTGCGGCGAGTGGGGGCTACTCTTCACTGCGGTGCGTGGGCATCTCATTGCGGTGGCTTCTCTTGTTGCGGAGCACAGGCTCTAGGCGCAGGCTTCAGTAGTTGTGGCGTGCAGGCTCAGTAGTTGTGGCTCATGGGCTCTAGAGTGCAGGCTCAGTAGTTGTGGCGCATGGGTTTAGTTGCTTCGCGGCATGTGGGATCTTCCCGGACCAGGGCTCAAACCCGTGTCCCCTACATTGACAAGTGGATTCTTAATCACTGTGCCACCAGGGAAGCCAGTAGCTTATTTCTTTTATACATAGTAGTTTGTAGCTCTTAATCTCCTACCCTATCTTGTCCCTCTCCCCACTGGTAACCACTAGTTTGTTCTCTATATATGTGAATCTGTTTCTGTTTTTGTCAGGTATTTTCTGAGGATGCGTCTTGCCCTGGGCATTCACATGGCCTTCTAAATTTTTATACATAGATGATTATGAATGCTCTGATTACCCAAAGAAACTCTCCCCAGCTTTTCCTCCCAGACTTTAGGCAGTCTGCATTAATCTGTTAGGGGGTTGCCATAACAAAATACCAGAGACTGAGTGGCCTACACAATAGAAATTTATTTTCTCACAGTCCTGGATGATGGAAATCCAAGATCAAAGTGTTGGTAGGGCTGGTTTCTCCTGAGTCCTCTCTTCTTGGTTTACAGATGACCACCTTCTTGCTGTATATTCACATGGCCTTTTCCCCATACACATGCATCCCTGGTGTCTCTACCTCTTCTTATAAGGACACTAGTCATATTGGATTAGGGCCCCACTCATATGGCCTCATTTAACCTTAATTACATCTTTAAAGGCCCTATCTCCAAATACAATTACATTGGGGATTGGGGTTCAATATTCATATTTTGGGGGAACACAATTCAGTCCATAACAGCAGTCCGTTGTGTGTGTCAACTGTCATATTTTGGTATCATGTTTATCTTTGTTCTTTTTTTTTTCTTTAGAATTTTATCTGTATTGCTGGTTTTGACAATTTGGCTTTGATGTGACTTGTTATAGTTCTCTTTATATTTCTTGTACTTGGAATTGAGCTTTCAGAATTGTGGGCTTATATTTTTCATTATGTTTGGAAAGTTTGGGGCCATTATTTCTTCTTGTATTTTTCCATATCGCTACTTAACTTTTTGAACATATGAAATACAGTTAAAATAACTTTTAATGTTATCCTTTGCTAATTTTAACATCTATGTCAGTTCTGGGTCAGTTTTGATTGATTATTCTCCTCTTGACGGGTCATGCTTTCCTGCTTGTTTGTATGCCTGTTAATCTTTGTTTGGATGTCAGACATTGTGAAGTTTACCTTGTGGAGTGCTGGTCATTTTTTATTCCTGTATGTTTTCTTGAACTTTGTTTTGGGATGCAGTTAAGGTCCTTGGAAACAGTTTGATCCTTTCAGGCTTTGCTCTTTGATCTAGGTAGGTCCAGATCAGTGCTCAATCTAAGGCTGATTATTTCCTCTTACTGAGGCAACACCTTCCTGAGTACTCTACCCAATGTCCTATGAATTATGAGTTTTCCCAGTCTGACCAGTGGGAAGAGACACTTTTCCTGGCCCTTTGTTAGTGCCAGATCCTGTTTCCTCTAATGCTTTTGGATGGCTTTTTCTTTGGCTTTGGGTGGTTTCCTCATAAACATGTACTATTGAGTTCTGTGCTGAATACTCAAGGAGGAACCTCTGTACATCTCTGGGATCTTGTTGTGCAGTTCTCTCCTCTCTGGTATTCTGCCTTTTAAACTTTACTGCTTTGGTAAATGCTACTGGCTGGAAACTCCAGACAGTAAGCTGTGTTGATTGTGGGGCTCATCTCATTTAGTTCCCAACTATCGGTGATCTCTGTCCTTTGTTGTCCAATGTGTAGTGTCCTGAAAACCATTGTTGCATGTACTTTGTCTAGTTTTTGTTGTTGTTTTAGGTTATAGGGTAAATCTGTGGTCCCTGTTATTCCATCATGGTCAGAAGTAGAAGTCCCTTTCCATGTATTTCGATACGTTATATTTTAATTCAGTTCAAAATATTTTCTAATGTCCCTTGAGACTTGTTCTTTGACCCATAGATTATTTAGAATTGTGTTGTTTAATTATCAAGTGTTTGGAGATTCTCCTTTTATGTTTCTGTTGATGATTTCTAGTGTAATTCTGTTATAGTCAGAGAACATCCTTTGTTTTATATCAATCCTTTTATGTTTAGTGACAGTAGAATACTACTGAACATCTTCACCCTTCACTTTCCTATTTCACCATATTCCTTCTCACATCATACCTGACACTTGAAGTTTCCCACTTTCTGCTGTCACAAATGTAATAACCTTACAATAGTATAATTCCATTTATCCTCCCCACAATCCAGCTTTTGGTGATGGTTATTACATCTTTTTCTTCTATATTTGTTGTATTAATCTCACAATATCTCTATTATTTTTATTTGAAAAAATCAATTCTTAAATTAAATTATGACTATCATAAACATAGTTTTTTATATTTACTCATTTATTTACCATGATGGTCTTTATTCCTTCCTGTAGTTACAGATTTCTATCTGGTCTTAGCTCCCTTTGTCTAAAGGGCAACCTTCAACATTTCTTAGAGTGTATTTTTATTCACAAGGAAGTGTCTTTATTTCTCCCTCATTTTTGAAGGATTTTTTGCTGAACATAGAATTCTGGAATGACAAGCCTTTTTCCCTTAGCATTTAAAAGAAACCATTTGTCTTCTAGCCTGTCTTGTTTCTGATGGGAAGAAACATATTTGTATGTGGTTTGGTCAGCTTCATGGATCTTTAAGTTGTTATTTTTCACCACATTTGGGAAATTTGGATGTTATTTTAAAAATATTTCTGCCCCAATCTCACATTTTCTTTTGAGAGTCCAGCTACACATATGATAGATAGCACTATTTGATAGCACTATTTGACAGTGCTTCAGAGGTCCCAGAGGGTCTGTTCATTATGAGACAGTTTCTACTGATCTGTCTTTAAGTTCACTGACTTTATTTTGTTGTCTCTGATCTTCTGTTAAGCCTATCTGGTGAGTTTTTTCAATTATTTTATTTTTTAAGTTTTATCATTTATTTGTTTCTTCCTTAGAATTTCCATTTCTTTGTACATTCTTTATCTGTTTGCTCATTAAGACCATGTTTTCCTTTAATTCTTTGGACATATTTATAATATTTCCCTTAAAATCTTGGTTGGCTAAGTCTAACGTTTAGACCATCTTGGGTTCATTTATATATACTGCTTTTTTTCTTGATTATGGATCACATTTTCTTTTTTCTTTATATGTCTAAATGACCTTTTGTCAAATATTGTGCATTGTGAACAATACTCTGGAGTCTGTTATCTCTCTATGAAGTATATAGATTGTTTTAGTAGGCAATGTAATTACTAGCTAATGATCTTACACTTGTTCAAGCTTGGTTTTGTTTTGTTTTTACAGATCAGTGGAGAGCCTAAAGTGTTTCCCGTGCCTAGCTTGGTGAGACTCAACCTTCAAACTCTTTTCCTGTGGATCTTGTCATGGTTGACTTAGGCTTTATTAGGGCAGACCTAGAGTATGTCTAGACTATGGTCTGTACCCCAAACTGTAACCTTTCTACTGTTTCAACTGGATGCCAAGGGTGTTAAAGATGCATTTATGAGATCCCTCCACTTTGGCAGGGCCACAGATCCCTTGGCAATGCTCTTATCCAAGGACTGCTCTAACTCTGGTATCTTTGTTCTAATCTTAGCCCCATATACCAGAAAGCCCCATATACCTGCTTTCTGGTGAGCCTCAGGTTGTCTCACACTGCATATACAGCCTGGCTGTATTATTCAGGGTTCTCCAGAGAAACAGAGCCAATAGGATAGAGATACACACACACATATTTATTATTATTATTATTATTATTATTATTATTACTACTACTACTACTACTAACAGGAGAAATTAGGAATTGGTTAATGTAATTATGGAAGCTGAGAAGTCCCAAGATTTGTAGTCGGCAAGCTGGAGACCCAGGAGAGCTGCTGGTGTAGTTCCAGTCCAAGAAGCAGAAGAGCCAATAGTTTGAGTTCTAGTCCAAGTCCAAGTCTAAAAGCAGGAAAAGACTGATGTCCCCGCTTAAAGACAAGCAGAGAGAATTCCGACTCATCCCTTTTGTTCTATTCAGCCCTTCAGTGGATTGGTTGAGGCCCACCCACTGTGGAAAGAGCAATCTTTCTTACTCAGTCTACCAATTCAAGTGTTTATTTCATCCAGAAATACTCTCACAGTAGTTGCCTCTTAAATTTTTGTCCATTTGTGTAGTTGTTTATGGCAGGAGGACTAGTCTGGTATCACTTAATCATGGCTGGATAGGTTGTTAATTTTCAGCTGCTTTTATAGTATTTTATTATATGAATTATACCACTGTTCATCCATTCTTGTGTTAGTAGACGTTAGACATTTAGATGTATTCAAATTGTCATTTATACAAATGCTGCTGCAATGACTATCTTTACCCACAGGGTTATGAGATACATTATTTCAACTTTATGTGATATTGCCAAATTGCTCTCCAAATTATATCATTTTACATATCCACATACAGCACACGAATTCCAGTTGTTCCACATCCTTGCCAAAATTTGATCTTGTTGAACTATTACATTTTTCTACTTGTGCAAATGAATGCAAAATGTTATCCTGTTACATCGATAAACCATTCCTAGATTACTGGTGAGGTTAAAATATATATGTACGTGTGTGTACATATATATATATACACACATGCATATACATACACATATATATACATGAACATATGTATATATTTATTATTGGCCATTGGATTTCCTATTCAATAAATTGCATTTGATATCACTGTCCTTCTTAACAATTGGGTCACCTTTTCGTTACTGATTCTTAGGAGTTCCTAATAAATTCTAGTTACTAATCCTTTCTTGGTTAGATGAGTTAAGAATCGTGTTTTCCCGGTCTTGGCTTGTCTTTTAGCAGCCTGTGCTGTCTTTTCCCATACAGAAGTGTTAAATTTTAATGTAGTGATATTTATCTTTGTTTTGCTAAATGATTTGTGCTTTTTGTGCATCCATTTCTTTGACCTCTAAACACTGGGTGCCCCATGGCTCAGGCCTTGGACCTCTTTATCTACATTAATTCCCAAGAAATCTTACTTAGTCTTGTAGCATCTGTACACTGATGGCTTTTACATCTAGCTCCTCTCTTGAACACCAGTAGTATATGATTATTTAAAGGACCCTTGCTGAGCAAGATACTATCTTCCTTCTTCCCTTATTGAGGTTTCTTGAATGGGACGTCCACAGCCGCTGCCTCCATTTCTTCATCTTCTATTCACTCTTTAACCCATTGCACCTTGGCTTTGTCCCACTATTCCACTGATACCAGTACTGTTTGAGATTTTTTTTTTTTGACTGCGCCACACATCTTGCAGGATCTTCGTTCCTCAGTGAGGGATCAGACCCAGCCCACAGCAGTGAAAGTGCGGAGTCCTAACCACTGGACTGCCAGGGAATTCCCAAGATTTTTTTCTTAAGGAACACAGCCCATACCCTTCCCTTTTCAAATGAAGTTTGATATGAAATTACAGTATATTGAACAAATAGAAGCAGAATTGCCCTGGCAATGTGTTGGGGAAGAGAAGAACTGTTTGTTTTTCTCATCTCTCCCAGTTGCTCCAGAGGCATCTTTTTCTGAGCCTCTCCTATCTTTCCAACCTCCCTATTCCACCAAACATCCTGATCTCCAGCCATATCAAACTGTTTGCAAACTCTTGTGTCATATACTCCTTTCCACCTCTGTGCTTCTGCAAAATCCTTCTTCATCTGCCTTGAACCTGCTTTGAGCCAGTTCTCTTAGCTCAAGTAGCACCTCCCAGCCCATCTTCCCCTTTACCAATCCTTCCCTTTTTGTGCCTCTGTTATCACACTTACCACGATGAATTGTAACTTTCTATTTACACATCTTTCTTCCCTACTAAACTCAGGGCTTCTAGAGATCAGAGACCCTGTGTTTTCCCCCCATTACTCTCTTTAATGTGTATCAGTAATAGAATGAGTAAATCAATGAATGAATGGCCAAGGAAGCTGAGCTAGGCCAAAGCCTGAATTAGCAGACCACCAAGTTTTTTTTAAACAGTTTTATTAAGATATAATTCAAATACCATACAATTTCACAGGGTTGTGCAACAATCACCATAATCTAATTTTTAAACATTTTTGTCCCCGCCAAAAGTAAACTCTACCCTTCAGTAGTCACTCTCCATCCCCTGACGCCCAACACACTCCCCAGACCTAGACAAACACTAATCTACTTTCTCAGGCCACCAAACTTAACAAAGGTAAATTGATCACAAATCCTAAAAATCTACCCGATTCTGGAGCATAATGTGAAATTTGGTAGATAATTGCCCCCCTTTATCAATGTGTACTGCAGAAACGCAAACTTCTATTGCAGCTTCAGGTCTGATCTGCAGTTTATTAGACTATTAGGCAGTTTGATCGGGAATTTATTAGTACCAGATCCACATTTAATGAGGGTGGATAGTTTGGGTTGGTCTTGATTTTTACTATTGCTGTTGAAGTCAGCTCCCTTTAGCAGTTTATACTTTGGCAGAAAACTGAGTAACTGAAAAAACTAGCAGCCTCAGGTAGCAATTGTGAAAGTGCCTGATAATCTCTTCTAGGGTGTTTAGGCCCCTAGAAAATAAGCATTACGTGAGTAGTCTAGTCGCTTTCCGGAGCTTTTATTTCTAACGCGATTCTTCCAAGAGGCTCACCTCTGGATGGGTGCTGTGCGGGTGTACACGAGGGACAAGAATCACAACTCGGCGTTTAGCGAGGCGGCATTTTCTGAAACGGGTCGGGTCTAACGCGTCGCCAGGCAGTAGCGTTTCCCTTCGCTGTCGCGCGTCCGAGTCGCGTGCGCAGTGACGCAGTCGGCGCGCGGTGACGCGACGCGCGGCGCGGTGCACGCTGGGATATTTAAGTCTTCTCCGCGGCGCGGAGCCGCGATGTCTCCGGCGGCTTCGGCGGCTGGAGGAGGCGACCGACGGCGGCCGTTAGCGAGTGTCAGGGACGGCCGGGGCCGGGGCTGGGGCTGCGGCGGGCCGGCCGGGGCGGCGCTTCTCGTCCTGTCGCTGCTCGGCCTCGTGCTGTACCTGGTGCCGGCGGCGGCTGCGCTGGCCTGGCTGGCTGTGGGGGCTACCGCGGCCTGGTGGGGACTGAGCCGCGAGCCCCGGGGTTCGCGCGCCTTCTCGCTGGTTCGGAACGTCAGGCGTCAGCGAACACTGCTCGCCTCGCCTCCGGCCAAGTCGGCAGTAAACGGAAATCTTTTAGAGCCGCGGAGCCTGCTGGAAGGACCCGACCCCGCAGAACTGCTCCTCTTGGGCAGTTACCTGGGCAAGCCAGGCCCCCCGCAGCCTGCCCCTGCCCCGGAGAGCAGGGACCTGCGGGAGAGGCCGGGCCGACGCCCACCCGCCCGCACCGCGCCGCCCGCTCAGTCGGCGCATCCCCGTGGCGTTCAAGTTCACCCCTTCCTCCCCGCTCCTCTCCTCCGATCCTCTAGGAGGCCTTCCCAGCGGTAAGATAACCCTGATCTTTCCCACACTATCCTCTCTGTCGACGGGCTTTGAATTAGGGACTTGACTTTCAAATCCGATTTTCTTTTTCATTAAGTCCAAAGTGGATTGTGTGTCGTTTTGCCATCTTGAACACCTCGATGCGTGTCAGTCGTCTCCTGCCCTCCTTTACCCTTTGGAATGAGATGTGATGCCACAGCTGTTTCCTTCCTTTTAGTTCTTAAACCTGTCTGAATTTTCATACAGTATAGATTTAGCAGAATACTTGATAAACCATTAAGTATCCCTACTTCTAGTGAAAATGTCTTTATCTTTCGAGTGTAGTCATAGAGTATGTTTTGTTAGATGTTTTTTCTTTGGACCACTAAGAGAAATTCTATGGTTAGCCGAGCTCAAAGAGGTGTTCCCAGGAAACACCTCTTTGATTGATAAAACTTGGTAGATAAAGATGATCAAATCAAAGAGACAGTTTCATTTAGTCCCGATAGCTGAGTGATACAAGAGAATACAAAAATTTGGTGAAAATATTAGATTCTTGAAAAGTACATTTATTTGAGAAGATGAATGTTTAGGTGTTATTAGGTGTTAAAAATGTTTAACTTTGAGTGTATGTTACTGATGGATTAGCATAAAAGAGTGAAGGATTCTTGAAAAGTTTCTCCCTACACATCCTAACACACACTTTTCTTCCATCGTAGTTTACTTGTGTGGGCAAGGTTTTCAATTTCCCTCTCAAACTGTTGAAGTCTATTGTAGGGACAGCTGTTAAGCAGCTGTCACTTTCTGCCCTTAGACGAAATGGGGGAAAGTTGCCATAAAAATACCGTGTGTTCTTTGTTGCTTAGAAAGAGGTTTAAACTCTCTGGAAAATATCTGAACCCACGTGGTTCTTTAGTCATTTAAATTTTCTGACATTCCTTTAAGCTTCTTTGGTATCTCCCATTCTTCACAGGGATTGTGGGACTTTATCACATCGGTTTGTAATAACACCTCGAAGAAGATATCCAATTCAACAGACCCAATATTCCTTGCTGGGGGTACTTCCCACAGTATGCTGGAATGGTCATCACAAGAAGACTGTGCTATCTGCTCGTAATTCCAAAATGGTGTGCAGCCCAGTGACAGTGAGGATTGCTCCTCCAGATAGCAAATTGACTCGTTCTCCGATGTGAGTATTGTCGTTAGAAGAATAGACTCCCATTTGTCCACTTTATTCTTTGGTTATTCCTGTGACAAAGCAGAAGAAGTACCTGCTTATTTGAATGAGAAAATCCCAAATTCTAGTAACTGAACCATCTTTTTGTTTTGTTTGCCTTGGATTGTAGCTTTAATTGCAAAGGGCAATTTCTGTGAGTGTATAAATTATACTTTTGCTTGTTGGTTAGCTTCTCATGTCCAGTGATTGAAGTCTGTGCTATATGGCATGGTAATTAAAATATCTTGATGCTGGAATCTTATCTTTCACTGTAGACGAGAGCAAATTATCAACTCAACACTGTCCTCACCATCAGCTAGTGCCCCAGACCCATGTGCAAAGGAGACAGTACTGAATGCCCTCAGAGAGAGGAAGAAAAGGACAGTGGAGGAGGAAGACCAAATATTTGCTGATGGCCAGGAAAATAAAAGAAGGTAACAGTCACAACAGAGTAATAACAGGCCTCTCAGGTGGGCTCCCGGGATTTGTTGAAATATAGATCACTCTCCAAAAGATACAGAGGCCAGCTCCAGTTTGTGACCCTTAGTAGGTCCTGTTCTTTGGCTTTCATGGAAGAGCTTGATAACAAGGGCTTTAATGCTGTTCATTTCCTAAGACACATGTTAGATAAATTTTGTAATTTACCTCTTCCATAAGTACTAGAGATACGCCAATAACTGTTAGCCATGTTACCCTCATACTTTTGATACAAACGTGTTAAATTTTATTTTTGAGAGAGCATGCTTAAAGTCTTCGCCTCACAATCTCGTGCTGTTTAGTTATTTGGGTAACCACCGGTTGCAGTATTGTGATTGTGCTGAGGGGAGTGCTTGGCAAAGAAAAGTGAGGACTAGGGTATGGCAGACTTATCAGTAATGAGAGTAAAGCCAATTTCATTATTTTGTTTTCAATAACTTAATGAAAACGAGTGTTAAGGCTTTAACAGGCTGCAAAGGAGTAAGTTAAGGAGTCCAGTCATTTTTCTAATTCAGTACATTGAGTACCCACTATGTGCCAGAGCCTATCCTAGGTAGAGCGGAGAGAGCTTTGAACAAGACAGAGTCCTCATGGGACTTGTTTGAGGAAAAGAGACCAAAAAATAAGGATAATAAAATAAGCAAGATAATTATCAATTATAAGTGTATAGAGATAAGAAACAGAGTGATATAACAGAGGGTAATGAGAAGGGGGCTTCTTTATATAAGGTGGGCAAAGAAGTGCTCTCTGAGGAGACAGTGGACCCCACATGTAAAATCATTGGCCCCATTACCTAGAGAAGATTGTTCATATCCTATAGGTTCAAAATTGGTCAGCTTTGATACTGTAGGTGACAAAATTGAGTAGGGAAATGTTAATCAGTGCAAGTGTATGTATGTAACGGGAAGATCACGTAATCATGACTAGAGATGGGATTGACAAGTGAGCAATTTGAGCTAATGTCAACTAGCTAAGTAGGAGTGGCGGGGGGTGGGGAGGTGTGGAGGTGGGAGAAGAAATAACTATTTTTATGGGGCAGATAGGTTTCTCATGTTCTGCAGGGTGGTAATTTTGCTTGACCCCAGTGAGCCTATAACTGAGGATTCTGTACTATCTTTCCCATGATGGGAATAAGCAATGATTCTGTGCACCATGCATAGGCCCTTCTTGTATGTGATATGTAAAGTTTTCCCTTAATAGACTTGCCATATTAACCTCTAGAGCACTATAGGATGTGTGGGTTGATCCCTAAAGGGTTGTTTTTGTTTTCAGTTTGGGGATGGTAGGATGTTAAATTTGTGATTCTGATACTTTGGTGAGAAGTTAGCAAATAATTGATACACCTGAAGAGTTCAAAAGGTCTTGAAGTATTTTCATACTTTTCTTACTGCCTGGACACTGTTAGCATAAATTTACCTTTTGGAATCTTTGGAGTTGAAGCATTCCTCCTCTTGTCTAGCATGGAACCTATGCTCCATAGGAATAGTATAGGGTCCCAAGAATATGGGAATATGATTTAAGGGGAAAGAAATGTAACTTCATTTAATTGAGAGTTTTTTGGTTTGTCTAGGCGCCATGATAGCAGTGGGAGCGGACATTCAGCATTTGAGCCCCTGGTGGCCAACGGAGTCCCTGCTTCTTTTGTGCCTAAGTAAGTGAGCATCCATGGGTGAGATATAGACTGTTTGGAAAAAGGGAATCATCAGAGTTACTGTCCTGTAGACTTTCTTTGCTTTTTTGCATTGTTTTATTAGTTCAGGTTCAAATCTTTGAAGTCAGAGAGGAACATTTTGAGTAACTTGCCACAATAACTATCTTCTAATTCCTTTTAATATTTTTTCATCAATATGGATAAAACACACTAAGGCTAAGGGTTTATAAATATATTTAATAACCAAGTATATAAACAGAAAGATCACAAGGTTTGTGCAATGGATAAAATGTAACAATATGAAATTTAAGATAAATGTTAAATCTCTACATTTGAGTTTAAATACATTTGAGGAGGCATGGGCTGGGAGGAAAAGTGGCTCAGAAATATGTGTGAAAAGCCTTGTGGTAACGTATATGCTTAATTTGAGTCAGCAGTATGCTGTGGCTGCCAAAAAAGCTAATGTGCTCCTAGTCTGTGCTGATAGAAGCACAAAGACTAGAATGAGGCCGGTGAGTGGTAGTCTTGCTCGTCTTAGCTCTTCTCAGATTGTCTGTGGAGTGGGTTTGGTTTGGTGTACTACACTGTAAGCATGTACACAAACTGAAATGTACTCTGAGTGGAGCAGCTAAGATTTTATGGGCTGGTGGTGGGTAAGGCAGTTTTGAAGGCGTATGAATACTAGCCCAGAGGGGAAAAGTCTCAAGGAGAATAAGGAAATTTGGATAATGGTCTCCAAAATATGGAAGGACTGTCACGTGAAAAAAGAAAAACAGTTTGCTCAGTTTGGTTCCAAATAGTATCCATGGGTGAAAGTTAGAGGAAATACATTTTCATCCAGTATAAGAATAAACTGGTCCGTGGTTGAGTATCGTAACAGGGGTTGGATGACTTATTCTACAGGAAAGATGTACAGGGAATTTCTGTTTCAGTTGGAAGCGAGAAAAAGTGGTTGGTTTCTCTTAACTCTGATTTTTTAAAAAAAGTTTTATTGAGGTATAATTGGCGAATAATAAACTGCCTGTTCAAAGTGTACAATTTGATAAGTTTTGACTTGCGTACACCTGTGAAACCATCACTACAGTCAAGATAATGAATGTAAACATCACCTCCAAAAGTCTCCCCATGCCCCTTAGTAACACCTCCCTCCATCCTGTCCCCATCTCCAGGTATCTGCTGATCTGTTTTCTGTCACTGTAGATTAGTGTGCATTTTCTAGAATATTATGTCAGTGGACTCACATATTTGATTTTTAAAATATTTGGCTTTCTCTTCCTGACTGTCAAATATATTTAGCCAAACTGTTAATAATAAAATTAAGAGCATTATGCTCTTTTATTAAGTTTTTTTTTAAAGGAAGATTTTGTGTCCATGGACAAAGCCTTAAAAGAATGTCTTTAATAATACATCTAACTATCTTTTCCCCTTTTTATTAGGCCTGGGTCTCTGAAGAGAGGTCTCAATTCCCAGAGCTCAGATGATCACTCGAATAAGAGATCCCGCACCTCTTCTATGAGCTCCTTGACAAGCACATACACAGGTGGCATCCCTAGCTCCAGCCGCAATGCCATTGCCAGTTCTTACAGTTCCACTCGAGGTCTCTCTCAGGTACATTTGTCTTGCGTTGTGGGAGAAATGGGTTCTTAACATTAATTAATCAGCCAGTGTTTACTACCTGGTAGTTACTACCTGGTTATCTGTAGATATCTTCTGTCTGTCAGATATTGGGATTACCACTAACAGAAGATACAAACCCTTGAGTGATAACTATAGACCAGTGGAACAGAATAGAAAGCCCAAAAAGTAAAGCAGTCGTATGTGGAAACCTGATACAAGACAAATGGGCAAAGGACGAATAATTCAGTAGACGATATTAATTTAATCAAAAGGTAGATTGACTCCAGATTGCATTGGATCATAAAAGAAATTTATCCTATAGGCATTGAGAATTTAATGAAAGTTTTAAAAATAAGAAGTGCTTGTAATTCTTTTTTAGAAAGAGGATGTAGTATAGCCTAGAGAACAGAGCAAGCTTTGCTACCAGAAAGATGTGGGTTCCAGTCTTGGCTCTGACACCTAGTAGCTCTGGGGCCTTGGGCAAGTAAATCACTTAAACTCTCTTTGTCTCATTTCTAAATCATTGTTGTAAAGACTGAAGGTAGTGTTTGAAAAGTACCCATTACAGTGCCTGTTAATAAGTGGGTACCCAATATATAGTAGCTAGGAAAAAATAAAGCATGTGTGGAGGAAGATTTTCAAGGGGAGAAAAATTTTGAGATAAGTTAATCAATCCACAAGGCTCTTACAGTAATATAAATGAAAGATGAGTTTGATAGGTGAGGAATAGTATTTAATTTGTGTCTCTTATGAGTGAGTTTGAGCAGCTTTTCATATACAGTACTAGAGAAACATATTCCAAATGAACTAAAGATTTAAATGTAAAATAGAAACCATAGAAATAAATGTTTGCAAAAGCAGGCTTCTCGGAATTCCCTGGTGGTCCAGTGGTTAGGACTCGGCGCTTTAACTGCTGGGGGCCCTGGTTTGGATCCCTGGTGGGGAAACTTAGGTCTCACAAGTGGGAGCATCAGTTGGTACAGTTCCCTAGAGGGCAGTGTGGCCATTGTTATTAGCATTAGAGATGCACATGCCCTTTGATCCAGCAGGTTTACTTTTAGGAATTAACCCTACACATATACTCAAAGACATATACAAGGATGTGGATTGTAGCATTATTTTTGCAGAAGCTTGGAAACAATGTAAACATACCTTTTTAAGGGGCTGGTTGAATGACTTACATTATTTCCATAAGTTGAAATACTGTGTAACTGTTAAAAACAGTAAGGCAGCTTTAATAGGCACTGATGTGAATGAGCTCAAAATATTATATTTAAAAAGCATAGTGCAGAACTGTGTGTATGGTGTCCTCTATTCATGCTGCTGGTTTCTTTAATCTTTTGATGTGCATAGAATAATGTTGACAGGATATATTAGAAACTGTAATCACTATTGGATAGGAAGGAAACTTTTTACTGAATTCTTGTTGGAATTTGTAACATGTGCTACAATATTACCTTTCCTGGTTTCAGAATTTTTTTTAAGTATAGATAACCGTTAAGTAAAAATCCCCCTGTCCTGGCTATCTCAGTGTCCATCCCATAGGCACCTATTGTTAACATTCCTACTATGTATGTAAACACAGATGATACACAAGATTTCTGGTCTGTTTAACGAAATGGAATCGTAGCATATATGGTTTTTCTGCATCTTTTTTAATCATTATATATTGCATAGCATTCCATGTCATGTAATCTATCTAACGGCTGTTTTAAAATTAGAGCAGATCAGAAATAAATGAAAAAGAAATGAAGGAAACAGTAGCAAAGATCAATAAAACTAAAAGCTTGTTCTTTCAGAAGATAAACAAAATTGATAAACCATTAGCCAAACTCATCAAGATAAAAAGGGAGAAGACTCAAATCAATAGAATTAGAAATGAAAAAGGAGACGTAACAACTGACACTGCAGAAATACAAAAGATCATGATAGGGCTTCCCTGGTGGCGCAGTATTTGAGAGTCCGCCTGCCGATGCAGAGGACGCGGGTTCGTGCCCCGGTCTGGGAAAATCCCACATGCCGCGGAGCGGCTGGGCCCGTGAGCCATGGCCGCTGAGCCTGAAGCGTCTGGAGCCTGTGCTCCGCAACAGGAAAGGCCACAACAGCGAGAGGCCCGCGTACCGCAAAAAAAAAAAATAATAAAATAAATAAATAAATAAATAAATAAAATTAGAGTATAATGTGCAGAAAAACAAATATAGATGTACAGCTCCATGTAACCACCACCCAGGTCAAGTAATAAATCATTTTCAACACGCAGAAGCCCTTCTCACACCCACTCACAGTCACTACTTCTTCCCTTCTTCCTTCCTCAATATTAGCATCATATATAGTTTTCCCTGTGTTTGAATTTTATATAAATGGAAACAGAATATGCTTTCTTTTGTGTTTGGCTTCTTTCATTCAACATTTTACTTGTGAGATTCATTCATGTTGTTGCATGTGGTTGTAGGTCTTTCATTTTCATTGCTGAATACTGTTCCATTATGTGAATATACCACGATTAATTTATCCATTCTACCATTGGACATTTGAGTTTCTGGTTGGGAGCTGTTATGCATAATGCTGCTATGGACATTCTTATATAAGTCTTTTTTTTTTTAAATTTAAGCATAGTTGATTTACAATGTTGTGTTAATTACTGCTACACAGCAAAGTGATGATTATACATACATATACATCCTTTTTTTAAAAAATTCTTTTTTGTTATGGTTTATCATAGAATATTGAATATAGTTCTCTGTGCTATACAGTAGGATCTTGTTGTTTATTCATCCTGTATATAAAAGCTTCCATCTGCTCACCCCAACCTCCCACTCCATCCCTCCCCCTTGGCAACCACCAGTCTGTTCTCTGTTTGTGATTCTGTTTCTGTTTCATAGATAGGTTCACTTGTGTCATATTTTAGATTCCACATGTAAGTGGTATCATATGGTATTTGTCTTTCTGACTTCACTTAGTATGATAATCTCTAGTTGCATCCATGTTGCTGCAAGTGGTATTATTTAGTTCTTTTTTATGGTTGAGTAGTGTTCCATTGTATATATGTACCACATCTTCTTTATCCATTCATCTGTTGATGGACATTTAGGTTGTTTCTATGTCTTGGCTGTTGTGAATAGTGCTGCTTTGTATAAGTCTTTTTTTTCCCCCATACTGCACAGTTTGTGGGATCTTAGTTTCCCGACCAGGAATCGAACCTGTGCCTCCTGCACTAGAAGCGCAGAGTCCTAACCACTGGACCACCAGTGGTCTAGGGTTATTCCCTGTGTAATTCTTTTTAAGGTGATGTTTCAGTTGATTCTCCTCCCAGCACAGTATGAGACTTTGTTCCCGTGTTTATACATCTTCACTGATGCTTGCTGTTGCCTGTCTCTTTTAATTGCCCATATTCCAGTGAGTGTGAAGCAGTATTTCATTGTGGTCTTAATTTGTATTTTTTCTCTGATTAATAATGAAATAGAGGTATCAGCTGTTCATTGGCCATTTGTATGTCCTTTTTTATGAAGGGCCTGTTCAAGTTTCTTGGCTCTTTTCTATTAGGTTGTCTGTCTTTTTCTTACTGATTTTTGTAAGGTCTTTATATATTCTAGATACAAGGTCTCGTCTCTGAATTATATGTGTTGCAACAAGTAAGTGTCCTACTCTGTGGCTCACCGTTTCATCCTTTTCACTTATGGTTAGTGTATTTTGTGTACTGTTGAGGAAGTCTTTGCCTGCCTAAGGTCATGATGATATTGTCTTATGCTACTTTCTAGAAGCTTTATTATTTTTCCTTTTTACATTTAGATCTATAATCATCTTGAAATTGATTTTTATGTGTGATGTAAGGTAGGGATCAAAATTAGTATTTTTCCATCTAAATATCTATTTGACTCAGCAACGTTTACTGAAAGGCCCGTCCTTTTCCTATTGCTCTGCAGCACCACCTTTGTCATAATTTGTGTCAGTATATCTGTAGATTCTGTTCTGTTGCACTGGTCTGTTTTTCTTCCCCGTGCCACACAGCCTTTAAGTTTTGATATCTAGTAGAGTAAGTCATCCAACTTGCTCATTCCTCTCATGCCTCTTCAGAATTGTCTTGGATCTTGGCCCTTTGTATTTCTATATAATTTTATCATCTTGTCAATTTCCACACCAAAAACTTTGCTAAGATATTGATTGGGATTGCCTTTAATCTACCAATTATTTTGGAGAGAGTTGACGTTTACAATATTGAATTTTCCAGTCCATGCACATGGGGTAGTCTTCAGTTATTTACATCATCTTTAACTTATCTGTGCAGTGGTTTTACATATTTTTTATTACATTTATTCCTAGGTACATGTTTTTGATGCTATTATAAATAGCATATTAGAAATTTACTGATATATAGTAATACAACTGATTTTTGTATTCAGAAAATTTGCTAAATTCTGAATATTCATCTGTATATTCTTTAGGATTTTTGTATGTACATCATGTTGTCTACAATAATAACAGTTTTTTTCTTTCTTTTTAATTCTAGTGTTTTTTTTTTTTTTAGTTTTTTAGAAATTAATTTTTAAAATTTATTTATTTTTGGCTGTGTTGGGTCTTTGTTGCTGCGCGCGGGCTTTCTCTCGTTGCCGCGAGTGGGGGCTACTCCATTTTGGTACACGGGCTTCTCATTGCGTTGGTTTTTCTTGTTGCGGAGCATGGGCTCTAGGCACGTGGGCTTCAGTAGTTGCGGCACGCAGGCTCAGTAGTTGTGGCTCGCGGGCTCTAGAGCGCAGGCTCAGTAGTTGTGGCGCACAGGCTTAGTTGCTCCATGGCATGTGGTATCTTCTTCCTGGACCAGGGCCAGGGCTGTCACCCATGTACCCTGCATTGGCAGGCAGATTCTTAACCACTGCGCCACCAGGGAGGTCCTTGAATATTATCTTCTTACATACTTTTTTGTTGTTTTGTTTTACTGAAGGACATTGGAGGGGTGGGGGGACAATGACTTGAAGCTCTGAATGGTAGTATCTTCCTCCAGAGAGATCTGTCTTTTGCCTCTGGCAGGCAGCTAGGATAGGGACAGATTACCCCTGTACAGTTGGAATTGACATGATTCTGAGCTGGTTGTCAGTTCTTGTGAGGGCTGGTTTATTTCTGATTTGCCCTGTACCCTACTATGTAGCCTTTGGGATTCGAACCAAAAGCCTAAGGTGTATATTAGAGCCCCGCTACTTTGGAAAGCCCTGAATTCCGGTTTTTGTCTTCCCAGCCCTACAGGGCTGCCAAAAGCTTTTCTCAGCCTCTCAACTGCAGCTTTTACTTTTGGAATGAGCAGTCGCCCTGAGGCTTCTCACCTGCTGGCTCCTCTTCTCTGTCTTACCTCCACAGTGTCTCACTGCCTTGGTAGCTCTCCATACCACCACACCTTCAAACATACGTATTGTATATTTTCTTCAGCATTCTTTGTTTGTCCTCCACAGCAGGGTTGGTCTGAAACAACGTAGTCAATATGTAATAACCCATAATGGAAAAGAATCTGAAAAAGAATGTATACACACACATATATGTATGTATAACTGAATCACTTTGCTATACACCTGAAACATTATAAATCAACTATATATCAATAAAAACTAAATAAATGGTGCTTATGCATTAAAAAACAAACAAACAAACCCACAGCCTGAAACATGGTCAGATTTTGTTTTAAAGCACCCTCACCCCTGGTAGAGCCTGTGACCTACGGCAAGTAATATACTCACTGACACTAATAGCGTCTGGGTGTTTTATTGTAAGTAGCTACCAGTCCCGTGTTTGTGTGTGATATTTGAATATATAATGCTGTCAGAAGGAGAAGTTCTAGAACGAAGAGCATAGTGTACTTTCAATTTTGATCATAATTATCTTTGAAATGGTCCATGGCATGAGTTATTTTAAATTATCAGGAAAGTAAGGAAGTCTTTGGAAGTGGAGATTAGAGTAATATGAAAGTTGTTTATGTTGAAACTTCTCTTTCAAAGAAATGTGTACCGAAGCAGTAAACATCCCCAGTAGTCAATAGAGATGACAGCCCTTCTATTTGGTGCAAGTGGTAGTAGAGATATTTGACTTAATTGTATTTTTCCAGAGGAGCAGTAGTATATACCCAGCCCACAGCTACCCAAACTAGAAGTTCTAGCTTTGATATTATAAAATCGTTACAAATATTAGACTGGTGCCAATTAGAGAAAGTGAACTGTCCTTAGATCTCCTTGTGCGTGACATTGATATCTTCGTAAGTCTTATATAAGACTTGTAATTTTCCAAAGTAGGAATAGTAACCCTGGCCTTCAAAACCTCAAAACCCTAGCTTGCATTTCTGACCCCGTCCCTTATTATTCCTTTACATATACCCTATATTTAAGTCAAAGCAGCATATTTGTTATCTTGTAAGAGCACCTAATTCCTTCCTGCTTTGTTGCCTTTTCTTGTCCTGTTCTCCATCCGGAATCATGTGTCCATCCTACTGCAAGCCTATAAAGTTTGTCTTTCTTCAGGTGTTTTTGTCAGATTATGAAGGACCATCACAAATGTCACCTTCATCCTTTATTATTCTTCTAACCGAACCCTGCATAATCTCTCTCTTCTTGGACTCCTTTTTAGAGACTTCATTCATCTCTTGTCTATTATAGTCAATTTGTGTACCATCCTATCTCTTTTCTAGATTGTAAATTTCTTGATGATGGGAATGGTCTTGCTTGTATTCTTTGTAAAGTATAAAGGATAGTACCTTTATGAAATAGGAGCTTGACAAAAATTGAATTACAGTGCAGAACTAAATTGACTGCTGGATACATAGATGGACTGTTTCTTTTTATGACTTGCCTTGGTATAGCCTTTGCCCACTTTTCATTTGATATGTTTATTATGTTTATATGGAATTGCAAGACTTTCACTTTTACATGTTAAGGATATTATCACTTTAGTTGAATATATGTACCTTCTAATTTTGTTTCTAGTTATGTTTTTATTTCATTTTGGAGTGTTTTTGTTTCGTGTCCACATACATTTTATTTCTAGTTTATGGAAACATTACTGTGGTTGAAAATTCAGATGGTACAGAGTATAGAGTAAAGTCTCCTTCCCACATGGAGACATTTTTATTTAGAGAGGTTCTTAGTTGTCCTATGACAGTCTGTCAGTTTTCTTTTCTTTGTTTCTGGAATAGAGTCTTTTCCCTACCCCAAGTTATTTAAGAGCTCTTTTGTTTTTTTTAAATAGTTCTTTATGACACCTGGATTGTGTGTGTGTATAGTCTATGAAGTAGAGATAGAACATTTTCCTCCTAATTGTTGAACCAGGTTGTCTTCCACCCTGGCTAAAGGTTAGAATCACCTTTGGCACTTCGTTAAAAATACAGGTGTGAGGCCTAAGCATTTGTTGTTTTTTCAGATGGCTGTCCTTTCTTGTTATTTACCTGAGCATAACATAAAAAACTATTATTGATTTCAGCTTTTTTTCTCAAGCTTATTCTGAGTCTTGGTTTCCTGACATTAGTCTTATGGAACTATTCTACTGCTCTACCACCTGTCTTTGATTTAAAACCCTCTTTACCTTTTTAAAATTTTTATTAAGTATTGTTGCCTCCCTGTTTGTGTTTATATGATGCAATTTTACTGAGTAAGAAATCACTAGAAGCTTCTCAATAGGAAAATTGCCTATGGTGATAGTTCAGTATCTTTGTAAATAGGCCAGAGACAGTGAACCTATTTGCAGAGAGCTTGCTCTTTGTCAAGTACTTTGCTGCTAGGCCCCTTCGAAGGAGGCAGAGATGAAAACAGACTACCTTTGCTATCAGGGGACTCCACTTGGTGAAGAGACAGATGCGTGGATAATTATAACTATAAATACCACTGATGCTGCAAAAGTCATAGATGTCATGATCGTATATATATATTTTTGTTGTTGTTGTTGTTGTTTGTTTGTTTTGTTTTGTTTTGTTTTTGCGGTACGCGGGCCTCTCACCGCTGCAGCCCCTCCCGTTGCGGAGCACAGGCTCTGGACGCGCAGGTCCAGCGGCCATGGCCCATGGGCCCAGCCGCTCCGCAGCATGTGGGATCCTCCCGGACCGGGGCACGAACCCGTGTCCCCTGCATTGGCAGGTGGACTCTCAACCACCGCGCCACCAGGGAAGCCCCATGATCGTATATTTAAAAAAAATAAAGTTAATAAAGTAAAACTGAAAATTTAATGAGAGCAAAACTAAATTAGTTTATTAGCTTATCTTCATTGGAACAGTTTACTTTTATCATTTCCACAGACAATACAGAGTAAACGTGTATGCACATCATAGCTCTGAACCATTACTGAATGTGACAGTCCCCTTTTTAATATACGCCAAAAGTACATTCATTCCTTCTACATTTATTAGTTAGCGTTCCATTCGTTTTTCAGGCTTTTTCTCCTGTAGTTAATACTGGCAATTGACTTTCTTTTCAGGAGCCTTCCTTCACAAAGAAATATTTTTTTAGTTACCTAAAAGGAGATTTTATATGCAGTGATGAATAGAACCACAGCATTATATTGAAGGTCAGATGATAAACTATCAACTAGGGTCAGTCACGTTATTTGTGTTTGACTTTTAGCTGTGGAAGAGGAGTGGACCCGGTTCATCTCCCTTCTCTAGCCCAGCCTCATCCCGCTCCCAGACACCAGAGCGGCCAGCAAAGAAAATAAGGTAATCCATTATTGTTTGCTGTGTGGATTACTGAGAGGTCAGGAAAAGAGGGACATTTACTCGGCTGTTAGGCTTTCTGCAACTCTGATTTGGAGGATCAAAGAAATTAACATCTAGAGGACAGTGAAGTGCCCGCCTGAATCGCTCTCATCTCTTACAGTTCTTTTGTACCAACTGTAGAGGCCTCTGGCTCTCTTCCTCACACTGTAGCGTGAGTGACAGGGGTGCAAGAGTAGAGGCCACACAGAATAGAATGAACAGAGTGAATTATGTCATCGGGCAGCGGACTTCCATGTTTTTGACTCCAACTGACCTTCTAGGTACCTACAGTCACGTTGAATGTCATTCTGTTAGGGATCAGATCTGTGACTTAGAACTTTCAGGGACTTGGTGGGTTGTAAGTAAGGTTTTGAAGATCACTGATTTGTGCTTGTTGTAAGACAAAGTTTTCTCCTTGGTTTCCATGAACTGCCTCCATTCTTTTCTGTTGGAATTTTCTTTTGACTTCTTTTATTTTTTCTCCTGGCATACTGAGGTCTTATATCATGGTTGTTCTAGACCAGTTGGTAGGTAAGCAGGTACAAGAAGTTATCCAGTACTTTTTGTCAGCAAGTCTTTCTTAAGCTTAATTCTGCCTTTTCCTCCTACAGAGAAGAGGAGCCTTCTCATCATTCTAGTTCTTCAACTCCATTGGTAACAGACAAGGAGTCCCAGGGAGAAAAGGGTAAGTTGATGAATGCACTAGAGTGGCTTTTGGTGGTGGAAGTGTTGAGCATTGCCTTGTGAACGGCCTGTTAGATACAGAGATAGGAGTTTCTGTCCTTCAGAAATTTATAGTCAGGTAAGGGAGAAAGGTGACACAGGTACAGTATAACGTGTGGTAACGGTGGGCTACAAATAAGCTTAGGTTGAGGTATCTGTGACCAATCCAGATAATTATTGTCCAGCAAGCAGTTGTATACCTGCATTTGGAGCAATTCTGCCTTTATATCCTCTTGACTATATAATTTTTTTTTTTTTTTTTTTGCGGTACGCGGGCCTCTCACTGTTGTGGCCTCTCCCACTGCGGAGCGCAGGCCCAGAAGCCATGGCCCACAGGCCCAGCTGCTCCGCGGCATGTGGGATCCTCCCGGACCGGGGCATGAACCTGTGTCCCCCGCATCGGCAGGCGGACTCCCAACCACTGCACCACCAGGGAAGCCCTTGACTATATAATCTTGCAGACACCATCCAAGAGCCCAAATCATGGAAGATCGAATCTTTCAGAGATACCCATTGAAAACTCAATGTTTAAAAATGGCATAGGGCTTCCCTGGTGGCGCAGTGGTTGAGAGTCCGCCTGCCGATGCAGGGGACACGGGTTCGTGCCTGGTCCGGGAGGATCCCACATGCCGCGGAGCGGCTGGGCCTGTGAGCCACGGCCGCTGGGCCTGCGTGTCCAGAGCCTGTGCTCCACAACGGGAGAGGCCAAAACAGTGAGAGGCCCACATACCTCAAAACAAAACAAAACAAAACAAAATAAAACAAAAAAACCGGGATAGACAAACCTATCCATTTCTGGCAGAGAGGAGGAAGAAAACAAGTCTTTCTTTTTTTTTAGTTGCAGATAAAACCACGTGGAAGAAACAGAACTCGTGGAATTCCCCATCAACACCTGGCAGCTCTGGGCAGCGTAAACGGAAGGTTCAGTTGCTGCCCTCCAGGCGAGGGGACCAGCTGACCTTGGTATGGTCTTATCCATCTACCTCTGCCCACCCCCACTTAACTCTGTCTTAGGAATATAGGATTCTTCCAGTTTCTCCTGATTGACAACTTCTTTTTCTCCTTGGTAGCCTCCACCTCCCCAGCTTGGTTATTCAATCACTGCTGAAGACTTAGACTTGGAAAAGAAAGCTTCTTTACAGTGGTTTAACAAGGTCTTGGAGGATAAGACTGGTAAGGAACGTAGATCAGTTTCACACCCCAGAGAGGGTTTGTTTCCTTTGGTTTTATTTTGGTCTTTCTCATCTAGGAAGTGCATTTGGGTCCTCAGTGGAATCTGGAGAACAGTGAGCATTGAGACTGAAGGGAAGCCTTTCTAAATGAGTTGTCCTGAGGCCCTGAACTCCCCGTGCTCCATGATATGCCACTGGAAAGAATTCCCAAACAAGGGAGGACAATGTCATCTTTTCTTTCTTCCCTAGATACTGCCTCAAACTCTGTCACTGAGAACCCACCTACCAGTCAGTCTTCTTTCACTTTTACACTGCCTGCTGCTGGGACTGCTTCATCCCCAACCTCGCTCCCAGCCCCAAGCACTAACCCACTGTTGGAGAGCTTGAAGAAGATGCAGAATTCCCCAGGCCTACCATCCCTCCCCGGTGAGTGGGAGAGCTCACTTTAGAGCACGTAATGACATCAGCCTTTGTTTAGGTGGAAGTAAAAGCACCATGCCCGTCAGTTGCTGGAAATTGCTGTAAAGGTTGAACCTATTCTAACTTCCCAAACCTGAGCTGGTGCAAGCTTAAGAGCTTTAGAAATCTGTAATCAGGACATTTTAGGGAAGGGCTGCAACACTTAAAGCTGGGGAAGGCAGCTTAGCTTTGGTAGTCAAATAGCTCTTGATTTGAAACCCAGTCCCTTAGCTGCTCTGAGCCTTGTTGTCTTCATCTGTAAAATAAGAACAGTGCTCACCTCATGAGCTGTCCCTGAAGTATAAACGGTCACATGGTTAAGGTGTCTTGTCACGTGCTTGCTAGACGGCAGGCACAAGGTACTAGGCTTCCAAGGACCTGCTGGCTGTTCCCGCCCCTTTGCCTTCTTGGCTCTGCATTCATACACTCTCCTCTTCTGCACTTCATCACAGTGCAGAATGTGTTAGGTATCCAGCCTCTCCCAGGGCTCACGGGCAGAGACCATCTCATTCATGGTCAGATGCTCTGTACTTAGCGCCTGGTGGGTGAATGTAATACAGTACATCTTTGTTAGATGAATAAGGTATATCTACATAATTAATTGGACTTGAGTTCAGGTAATTGGATTTTTCTTAGTTTCTACACATTTAACCCCCAACTGGGCCAAGTTTTATCCTCTTCTATTTTTCTTATGACCTCTGAAGGGTAGAAATTATGAACACTTCTTTGACTTTTAGGAATGAACAGTTTAAAGGCCTGTGGCATAGATTTAGTCATAATTGTTGACTGTTGAGTCCCTAGCGCTGTGCTGGGCATTGAACACCGCATCGTTTGAGACGTTCCAAATTCACTTTCTCTACTCTTCTTCCCAGAAGCTGCTGGCGTGGCAGCCACTGTGGCCCATTCGCCTCCGAAGACACCCAGCCCTCTGGCCCCTCTGGGCTCTTCAGAGTCAGCACCCCTTCCAGGCACCTCCGAAGACTCCAAATCCACCCCCACTTTCTTGGGGCTGACCCCTGCTGCTTCCCCAGGACCAGTCACTGACGCCAAGTCACCTCCGGACCCTCAGGCTGAGACATCTGCCAAATCGCAAGCCCCGTCCGCCCCGTCTCCCAGCCCCAAGCAGAGTATTCTGTTTGGAATGCTGAGCACCCCACCTGTTACCCCTCCTGCCTCTGTGGCCCCTGCTGTGTCTTCAGCATCTCCCATGTTCAAGCCCATTTTTGTGGTCCCACCTAAAAGTGAGAATGAGGGCCCCTTGCCCTCTAGCCCTTCCAAGGTCACAGCCGCCGCATCTTCCAGCTCAGCCGTCCCCACGACGACCAGCAGCCCACCCCTCACTTTCAAGCCTATCTTTAGCAACATGGGGCCACCTGCATCTGTGCCCATGTTAACTCCCTTCTCCTTCAAGCAAACAGCTACTCCAGCCACTTCCACAAGCGCCCCTCTCCTCAGCGGCCAGGCTGGCGCCACCTCTGCAGTGGTGTCCATGACCACAGCCAGCACCTCCGCAGACTCTGCTCCGAAGCCCGCGTTCAGCTTCGGTGTGCGCACCGCGACCAGCACCCCGAGCAGCGTGACTAGCACCACCGCTTCCGCCTCCCAGCCCTTCCTCTTTGGGACTCCCCCTGCTTCCGGTGCCAGCTTTACCCCAGCTGTGGGCCCCATATTCCAATTTGGCAAACCTCCCGCCATGCCTGCTTCAACAGCAGTCGCCACCTTTGGCCAGTCCCTTCCCAGTGCCGCCCAGACCACCCCCAGCAGCAGCAGCAGCAGCAGCACAGCCAGCTTTAGTGGCTTTGGCAGCACCCTCACCGCCTCAGCCCCAGTCAGCAGCAGCCAGCCCACGCTGACGTTCAGTAGCGCCACCGCCCCGGCGTTCAACATTCCCTTCGGCTCGAGCGCCAAGCCACCTCCCCCGTCCTACCCAGGAGCCAACCCCCAGCCCGCCTTCGGGGCTGCGGATGGGCAGCAGCAGGGGGCTGCCAAGTCGGCCCTCGTCCCCAGCTTCGGCAGCTCTTTCACTTTTGGAAACTCTGCAGCCCCGGCCCCGACTGCGGCTCCAGCGCCAGCCCCAGCCCCGGCCCAGCCAGCCTTTGGTGGCACCGCGCAGTCGGCTTTCAGTGGTCTGAAGGCCACGGCCTCTGCCTTTGGCACTCCTGCCAGCACCCAGCCAGCCTTTGGCGGCACCACAGCTGCCTTCTCCTTCGGTGCAGCCACCACCACTGGCTTTGGAGCTACAACGCAGACCGCCAGCAGTGGGACCAGTAGCTCAGTGTTCGGCAGCACGACACCATCGCCCTTCACATTTGGGGGACCAGCAGCCCCAGCCGGCAGCGGGGGCTTTGGGATCAGTGCGGCCACCCCAGGCACCAGCTCTGCCTCTGGAGCGTTCGGCTTTGGAGCAGGACAGAGTGGGACCACTGGCAGCACGACCCTTTTCGGGGGAGGCTTGAGTCAGAACAGCTTGGGCGCGCCCAGCCAGAGCACACCGTTTGCCTTCAACGTGGCCAGCACGCCGGACAGCAAACCTGTGTTTGGAGGTAAGGTCAGGAGTTGACTTGGTCTGCTGTGCAGCGGCTGCTCTTGTGGAGCTTTACATTGTGGTAGTGAAGAAACAGGTATTCAATGTGTAAATAGCGTGTCAGGTAGCAATAAATGTCTTGATAAAAGTATGTGATTAATGACTGGAGGAATGCCTTTCTGAGGAAGTAACAAATTTAACCTCCGAGACTGACAAGAAGAGCTTGGGCTGTGGCTGGGGAGAGGTGTGTGTGAGGGCACTGCAGGGCCTGTTGAAAGTGGTCGCTTTCGAGCTGGGGAGAAGATGGAATGGGATCGCACGCAGCTTTGAGGCTGGAAAAGCGTGCTTGTGAAGTTACAGTGAGGCCAGTCGGCACCATTCTTTTTCCCCAGCACCGTTCAGTTACGAGATACAGACCTAAAATAAGTGGTAGCCGGCATGGCCCGCCTGTTGCAACTCACCAAGTAAAGCAGCAGGGGCGGTGGCCCGGAGGTTCTCTGAGGCTGAGGAAAAGCAGGAGCCGGAGTTGCTGCGGTGGCGAGCAGGGAGCCTGTGCAGTGCCTGCGGGGGAGGCGGGAGTGGGGAGGGGGGGGAGAGACGGGG
>NW_006796716.1:2317723-2341557 GCF_000442215.2 Lipotes vexillifer | reverse complement strand
GGGGGGGGGGCGGGATCAGGGGACCCACCGGGTGGAGGGGAGGGGACGGGTGAATAAGGAGAAGAGGCGTAACGCTTCTAGTCCTGGTGGAAGGGAGGTAACCCGGTCAGGCTAGAGGTGGCGGTCCACTGACGGTCATCTGCTGCTGTGTCTGGTGGCCAAGGGAATGCAGAGGCCCTACGCCGTAGGTGGTCAGAAGGCAACCTGAGGGGCTTGTCTCCACCACGGTACAGCTGTTAGCAGGCTGGGAGGCCCACCTGGGGCAACGCGTGTTAAGGCCTCCTTCCAGCGGGCTGAATGGGAGCTAAGGGGTCCTGCGGGGAAGGCCCTGCCGGGAGCAGACCTCCCCACTAGGCTTATTACCCTCTGCTTTGAGGCCCTCTGCTCACCGGCCTGGTCTCTACAGTGTTCTGCTGTCTCTTCATCCTAGGCACCTCCACACCCACCTTTGGTCAGAACACCCCTGCTCCTGGGGTGGGCGCATCAGGCAGCAGCCTCTCCTTTGGGGCATCCTCAACACCCGCCCAAGGCTTTGTCGGAGTTGGACCTTTCGGTAAGCGGCCAGTCTCCTTGTTGCCAGTGCGACCTGCGTATCTCCTCTCTGAAGATGGGGTGGGGTGGGCTGGCAGCTCCGGCTCTCCGAGGCCCGTCTGGGAGTCCAGCACAAGCCAGGTTTGGAGTTGGGCAGCAGAGATGAGAAGGAGCTAGACTGCTGGGACGCCAGGTAAAAATGCCTTCCTGGGCCTTGCTCCCAGCCTATCTGTGGTCTTGGGATTTTGCCTTTTTAATAAGCCCTCCCCCAGAAGAATTGCTAGAGCTTGGCGAGGCTTTCTCCCAGCATCCGGTGTTCTTTAGAGACTGCTCTCAGGTAGCAGCTACCCTGATGAGGTCTTGTTGAATCTTTCCAGGATCGGCGGCCCCCTCCTTTTCCATTGGTGCGGGATCCAAGACCCCAGGGGCTCGACAGCGACTGCAGGCCCGAAGGCAGCACACACGCAAGAAATAGCCTTTGCCCCTGCCCCCCACACCCCCGCCACCCTTGCCCAAATCTGGACCTCAGCACCTGCTAGGAAGAGTCTCTGACCCTTCCAGTTCCATAACGCAGACCTGCCCCAGACCTCTGGCTTCGGCCACCAGGGAGGTGGTGGCAGCCCCAGGGGCTGTTTACCTCTTCCAGGAAGCAGAAGCCTCGGGCTTCTCGAGGGAGGAGGGGGAGGCAGGATGTGGCGGGGCAGAAGCCTATTATTACTACCTTACTTGAACAGTTCCACTGGTGAGGCTGGAGAGAACTAAAGAAACATCTGTACATATCGTCCACTGCCTTCCCTGACTCTCGTTTAGTGTATGAGCTTGGTCAGGCGGCCTCCCTTCCCGCCTTTTCCCTGAGAGCCATCTTCGCCGGAGGGCAGCAGGTAGAGCCCTCACCCACTTGCATCTCTGATATGCACTTGAGATGGGACTGGGGGATGGATTATCCCTAAAACTTTACCTTGCTTGGCTTGGCTATAAAAAGTGGTTCTCCCCCTCTGGTCCCATTAGGGGACTCTGTTTCCCCATTTCTCGCTGCTTCATCCCTTACTGGTTCCTTGCAGGATCGATTCCACTTAAAATGATCCTGACTCTAGCTTTGCCTTTGGAGACCCCAGCGGGTGCTGCTCCTGCTGTTCCACTTCCTCCTGCCAAGTCCGAGCCGCTGTTTCATCCCCAGCCCTCTCTGCCAGTTTGGCCCCTAAAAGCTTGGTGGCTCAAGACTGTTAGGCTGGCAGACCCAGGGGTGATACCTTCCCCAGGAGAGGGAAGCTCCTGGAGCAGGCAGGACGCCCCCGCTGCTTTCAGCTGCCTCCTCGCCCACCGTCCCCGTCGGCCTCATTGGGCTCGTCTGCCTCTCCGGGATTGTATGTCTAAAGCCTTGTCCTGTGTTATTTTGTCTGATGCTCACGTCTATTGCTCTTTGAATCGAGTTTGGAGGAAGAACTGAATTGTATGAGTGGCGGCATGTTGGTAGTGCCGGACTTAACTGTTTCTCAAGTTCCTCGGGCCTCGCTAATTGAATGTGGAAAGTAGCACCACTTTATGGCTACAAGTGCCGAGTCCTGAATTTTCAAATGGTGTTTTGACTTTAAGGGCTGGCAGCCCAAGGAGGATGGGTCTGAGGGGAAGCAAAGGCCTCTTCCCTCTGCTGTTTCTTTCCCACCTGCCTAACTTCACCATAGGCTAGATCACTTGTAGTATCTGTTAGAAAACCTAAATTAACCACATTTTAAAATTGTGTCTTACTTCCTCCGCCCCTTCCTTCCTTCTTCCTTGGTTCCAAAACCACATACCCCAGGCCCAAAACCTGGCTGCCATGCCCATCCTCTTTGGGAGAAGTATGAATGTGTGTGTCTAAATTAAAAGGAAAAATATTTAAACATTTTTTAACAAAATAAAAATTTATTTTTGTATTTAAGCTAAATTGCCTTTTAAATTCCTTCAAGCTTGGTTCACTGAGGTGGTTAAGTATAAATGCTATTGACTAGAAATCTCGCTGTATAGTTAAGTTATGCCTGTGTGCAGAAGAGGCTCAAATGCTGTCCCAGGCAGCTTTCCTGAGGGACTAGAGCTCCTTCCGGAAACACAAGATGTAATTCTTATTTTATAAATAATGTGATGTAGATGTAACTAGTCCCCCTCCCCTTGGTGAATGAGCGTGAATGTTGTGTGGCAGGGGACTGTGCCTCCCCAGCCCCAAGGAGAGCTCTGTTAGTACTTAACTGTTGTGTGTGGAGCTGAGGAGGGACCCGAGCCTCAGACACCTGCTAGGATTGGAGGGGGGTGAGGCGCGGGTCTAGAAATCAAGCTTCTGCCTATACCTTACATAAGGTAGCTCCTCTCAGCTTAGTACTCGCAGCTACAGCTAGTTTACCTCAGTTCCACAGGCAGGACAGTTGATCCAGGGGCCCCCTGAAGCAGGCGTCCTGGCGCAGCCTGAGCGTGAGCGCGTGAGTGCGGGTGTGGACGTGTACGTGCACTGGACAGGGACGGGAGGCTGGGACTTTCCATTACAAATACAGACTGAATTCCTGTGAGTCTAGTTGGAATTTTTAGTATGAACGTGAGATTGTTCTCCTCGCTTATGTCATTAAAAAAAACTGTGATCTATCGTAGACCGTGTCCTGCCTTTTATTTATGTGGGAAGCAGTGCATCTCACCAGCAAGAACAGAGCCCAGGGAAGGGACCCACAGCACAGGGATATCCGCTCTTTCCAGCTGGAGAAATGCGGTTACCGGTTTTCCTCCTCCAGCCATAAAAAGAGCCTTTGCAAACAAAACTGCTGCCTGGGGCTGAGGGCCCGAGACTAAGCTTGAGAGGACGACCTGAGGGGTCAAGGCTCTGAGCACCTGCTACATGCCAGGCTGTGAGCTGGGGGCAGCTGTTGCTTTTCGCCGCCTCTTCTTCTTTCTCTTTGGGGCTGGGTTGGGTGTAACTTCTGGGGCTGATGCTTCAGCCTGTGAGACGGAGCTGGAAGAAAAGAAGAGTGAGTTAGATGTGCCCCAATCCTCCAGCGTCTTCCAAGCAGGCCCCCTGCTCACTAACCTTGGCACCTCTACCCGTTCAAGTACAGCAGTGAAGAAGCCGCCAGTGAGCGTGGTCTCAGGGGAGGCCCGGAGGCAGTGCTCAGCACCTGGAAAAGTGCCAAGGCCTCGGTGCGGCCAGGAGGGGAGGATAGGAGCCAGCCTGCAGAGAGGAAATGGAACGGGCTTCTAAGTAAGAGTGCGGCCCTCGCCTCAAGACCCTGGTGGACACCCACTACCTGAAGGCTGCTGGGCTCTGCTGCAGGGCGGCTCGCACCACGTCTTCGTTCTCCTCCTGGTAGAGGGAGCACGTGGAGTAGACGAGGCGCCGCAGGGCGGGGAACGTGAGCGCGTGGCTCAGCGCCCGCTGCTGGAAGGCGGCCAGTGCTCGCAGGCGCTCCTGGCTCGGTACGCTGGTGCCGGGCTCCTCCAGCTGTCTGGTCAGCATCCCTAGGGACGAGTGCTTTCACCACACGCTGCCTGATTTCGTATGAAATCCCCACATACAGATGAGCACATCTGACCATTCACAGGATAACCTGAGCCAGAACTAAACCCAAGGCCAAAACGAACAACCACCGCCACACACACCCCCATCCCCGCTCTAAGGCTGCTCTGGATCTGTGGGGCCCTTGGCCGCGTTTTCCCCCATCTCACCAGAGCCACTACAAGAAGGATCCAGCAAGATGTACTGGACCTGACGATAACGCTGGTCTGAGGGCGAGACCTCCAGGAAGTCCTGCTCAGCCAGCTCGCAGCAAGAAACCCCAGCCCGGGCCAGCAGGGTAGCCGTAGAAGCCAGCCGCTTGGCATCCAGGTCAAAGGCAAAGATCTTCCTAGGGAGGAGGGCAGAGTTGAGGTGAACTGAGAATTTACGTAACACGTAAGAGCCCACAGGTCTGACACAGTAACACGTACTTGAAGTCAGGACACACAGAAAATCATATTTAAATGTCTTTAAATTCTCAATATTTAAAAAGGGTCAGTGGGGGACTTCCCTGGTGGTCCAGTGGTAAAGATTCCACCTTCCGATGCAGGGGACGTGGGTTCGATCCCTGGTCAGGGAACTAAGGTCACACATGCTGCGGGGCAACTCAGCCTGTGCACCACAATGACCGAGCTCGCGCACCTCAATGAGAGCCCACGTGCCTCAAACTACAGAACCCGCGCCGCAACGAAAGATCCTGCACGCCTCAACCAAGACCCTGTGTGCCACAACTAAGACACGACACAGCCAAAAATCAAACAAAAAATTAAAGTGAGTCATGTGAAGTTTAAAACAAAGTTAAAAAAAATAAAGGTCAGTGGTTAGAAATAACTGCCCAGGGCCCTCCGCTCCAAGGGCTAAGGGATTCACATCTCACACGTGTAACCCACTGGGAAGCTTAGGGAACTGCCCTAGGTCCAGGAGGAAATATTTAAAGGGAAGGCCTCCTTTCAGCCTTCATGACCTACTGGAGTTGAGTTCCTTATTTCTTCTTATAAAATATAGGATCAGACCCCACCCTACTCCTCTGTCTGACCATGGCACTCACCCTTGGTTCTTCAGAAGGGCAGCCAAGTGACTGGTCTTATTGCCTGGGGCAGCACATGCGTCGATGACATGGGAACCTGGAGGTGGAGCTAGCAGCATGGCCGGGAGACAGCTCGCCTGGCGGCGCAGAGCACAGGGGCTGGCTGAAAGGGACCCCAGGCTGATCACTCCCCTCCCGCTCCTCCCTTTTCCACCCATGCACCCTACCTTGTCTTGTAGGATGAGGTGACCAGCTTGGTACAGTGGATGTTCATGCAGATCTGTTCGGGCAGGAAACACGAGCAACTCCGGCAACAAGGAATCCAGAAGAAAACGCTTCCCTTTGAGGGCCCTTATGTCCTCGAGGCTGCCAGGGAATAAGCACTATTCATTCCACGTTTTCTGAATCCCTCCATGCCAGGCAGCAAGCCAGACATTTCACATGTCACCTAACTGCTTATTTATGCAACAAATGGTTAAAACTGCTATGAGTAAATTAACAAGCTGATAAGATAGAGGCAGCAGTTAAGAGAACAGGCTTCTCAGGCCAGACTCTAGGTTCAGGATCCCACCTCCATCATTTACCAGTGGCGGGAGCACTGACACTTCAGCCTCTGTCTACACTTCTGGAAAATGGTAGATCTCGTGAGGATTAAATGACATGCAAAATACTTAGGAAAATATTTTGCACAAATTAGACACTCACTAGCCAGTACTATTAAAACATAACCCTGGGGAGAGGGGCCTGGTTCAGGGAGGTAAATGCTGAGCTGATTCATGATGGATGAATAAGTAACCTGAGCAGGTAAGGTGAAAACTGTATTCTCCACACTGCAAAGGAGCATTGTTCATTCATCTGACCCACGTAGAAAACAGGCCTAGAGAATAACAACTCAGAAAGCTATAAAGTAGCAGAGCTGGAATTCAAACCCAAACACAACCGTTCTCTACCACCCTGGTCACTAAGCAGCATGCTAGAGGCAGATGGGGGAACATCTACAACAGATGGAGAGAGAGGGAGAGAGAAGAGGCAGCTTCCCAGAGCTGTCAAAGGACAGACCAGGAGGTAGGTGAGTGCAGGGAAGCCTGGGGTGAGGAGCAGCAACCACTAGGATAACACAGGTGCACAGAGTGCATGGCAGATGGGCCTGGAAAGGAAGCAGGGGGCACAGCGCAATGGAGAGCCACGGGTTTTCAGTAGGGGAGTAAAGCATCAGATCTGGTTGCAGATCTCTCTGCAGCCAACACAAGGAGGACAAACATGACAAGAAAGTCTGGAAGTGGGGAGACCAGTTTAGGAGATTATTCTGCCAATCATGATAGGATATGATGCTTAAACCCAGGCAGTATCCAGGAGGACAAAAAGAAAGATGCTGAAGGCACAGTAGTAAATGACTGAAAGGAGAGGAGGGAAGCATCTATGATGACTCAGTTTCTGCCTTGACCAAATGGGTGCATAATGGTGATATCTGTTAGGTTAAAACAGGGAATGCACAAGATGCCAATGTCAGGGACGCAAGGATGGTTCAACACCCACAAAGTAATCAATGCGATATACACAATTAACAAAGAGGATAAAAATCACATGACCATCTCAACAGATGCAGAAAAAGCATTTGAAAAAATTCAACATCGGGCTTCCCTGGTGGTGCAGTGGTTGAGAGTCCGCCTGCCGATGCAGGGGACACGGGTTTGTGCCCCGGTCTGGGAGGATCCCGCGTGCCGCGGAGCGGCTGGGCCCGTGAGCCATGGCCGCTGAGCCTGCGCGTCCAGAGCCTGTGCTCCGCAACGGGAGAGGCCACAACGGTGAGAGGCCCGCATACCGCAAAAAAAAAAAAAAAAAATTCAACATCCACTCATAAAAACTCTCAACAAACTGGGTACAGAGGGAACGCACCTCAACATAATAAAGGCCATATATGACAAGTCCACAGATAAAATCATACTCAACGGTGAAAAGCTGAAAGCTTTTCCTCTAAGATCAAACACAAGGCAAGGATGCCCACTTTCGCCACTTTCATTCAACCTAGTATTGGAAGTCCTAGTCAGAGCAGTCAGGCAATAAAAATAAAAAGCATCCAAATTGGAAAGGAAGAAGTAAAACTGTCACTATATGCAGATGACATGATTTTATATAAAGAAAACCCTAAAGAATCCACCAAAAAACTATTAGAACTAATACATTCAGTAAGGCTGCAGGATACAAAATCAATATACAGGGAATTCCATGGCAGACCATTAATTAGGACTCCGCACTTTCATTGCCAAGGGCGTGGGTTCAACCCCTGGTCAGGGAACTAAGATCCCACAAGCCATGTGGCATGGCCCCCCCCAAAAATATATACATATATACGAAAATCTGTTACATTTCTATACACTAATAATGAACTATCAGAAAAAAAATTAAGAAAACAATCCCATTTACAATTGCATCAAAAAGTAAAAAATTCCTAAGAATAAATTTAACCAAGGAGGTGAAAGACCTGCACACTGAAAACTATAAGATATTAATGGGAAAAAAAACTGAAGATAACACAAATAAATAGAAGGATATTCTGTGCTCATGGATTGGTAGAATTAATACTGTTAAAATGTCCACACTACCCAAAGAAATCTACAGATTCAACACAATCCCTATCAAAATTCCAATAGCACTTTTCACAGAAACAGAACGAACAATCCTAAAATTTGTATGGAAGCCCAAAAGACCATGAATAGCCAAAGCAATCTTGAGAAAGGAAGAAAAAAGCTGAAGCATCATGCTCCCTGATTTCAAACTATATTGCAAAACCTATACTGCAAAACCACAGTAATCAAAACAGTATGGCACCAAGGAGAAGGTCAAGGTGGCAGAGTAGGAGGACGCTGAGCTCACCTCCCCCCCAACGAACATATCAAAAATACATCTACAATGTGGAGCAATTCCCACTGACAACAAACTGGAGACTCGCAGAAAGACTCTTATACAACCAAGGGCATAAAGAAAAATCCACATGGAATATGGGTAGGAAGAGAAGCAATTAGGTCAGGACCTGTGCCCCTAGGAGGGGACAAAGAAGAGAGGGATTACACAATCCTCCTTGGGTTTCAGGATGCTGGCACCATCTGGGTGGCATCACCTGAAGGACCACATGGAAACTGATTCCCTGCCACAGACACCCTCACTATTCATTATCAAGAGGAACTCCTATTGATACCATGGTGTAATACTTGTAGACTTTTAAAAAATCAGTATTTATTAACAACCAGGAAAAAAATGGAGCTCATACTTAACATATGACTTGTTTTCCCATTTGCTATATTGTCAATAAACATTCACACCATCAATGTAAGCAGCTCCCTGATATTTCACAGTCTGGATAAAACCAAAATTTACTGAACCAAATACATATTGTTGGGATATTTTAGAATAAATGTAGATTGAGCCCAATTTTCCCCTATTTGAAACAAAATTATGAACATTTCAGAAGCTCAATCTAACGATAAATGACTAAAAGCAAAATTGCTCAAAAAGGGCACACAGGGCTTCCCTGGTGGTGCAGTGGTTAAGAATCTGCCTGCCAATGCAGGGGACATGGGATCAAGCCCTGGTCCAGGAAAAGCCCACATGCCGCAGAGCAACTAAGCCCGCATGCCACAACTACTGAGCCCACGTGCCACAACAACTAAAGCCTGTGTACCTAGAGCCCGTGCTCTGCAACAAGAGAAGCCACCACAATGAGAAGCCTGCGCACCACAATGAAGAGTAGCCCCCCCACTCACCACAACTAGAGAAAGCCCGTGCGCAGCAACAAAGACCCACCGCGGCCAAAAGTAAGTAAATTTAAAAAAAGAAAGGGTGCACAGGTGAGTGGTTCAAACCACATTATTAGGCATCACAGCCCTAGGGTCTGACACCAGGAAGATGAATCCCCTTAACTGGTTTGAAAACCAGTAGGACTCAGAGAACAGCTGTTAGAAACCTAGATTCCACTCATGAAAAACAAGCACATGCTTGCTTACTCCAGGAAACAAGGTACAGGAAGCTGACTGAAACAGCCTGGGACTCTGGCTGGTTTCCTGCAAATGCCCCAGCCCAGTGCACACCCCAGCACACATCAAGCAGCTGCACTGATTCCCTGGCTCTGGCACAGCTCCACTCTAGGGAGAAGGTTGCCGGTGCCATGGAGAGTGCACAGTTGGGGGGGGGGGGCGGCGGGTGGGGACGAAGCCAGCTCAGACCTGGCATGGCATTCAGTTGGGGCAAGGGCAGCCATTACTGGCATTCGCAGAAGCAACAGATCAGGAGTGGTCTGGAGCTCTGACTGGCATGCCAGGACTGCCCCAGAGTGTGCCCCAGCCCATGCCAAGCACCCACTCCAGCCCCTCTTGCTCCAGCACCGCCCGCTCTGGGGCAAAGGTGCCATTGCTGGGAGCAGGGTAGAAAGCACACTTAGAGGAAACAGAACCAGTTCAGACCCAAACCTCGGCTTCTGCTCCAGTATCCTGGGACCAGACACCACTCTCAGTAGGGCAGTGACAGCCACTGAGAATTGGAGAAGCCCTGGCTCACGCCTGACTCTGGCTCTAGCTCTAGCCCCTCCACCTCCAGCCCCACCTCCCACCAAGGTGATAGCTGCCAGCACACCCTGGGGAAAGACATGACCCGTGCTTACTTTAGATCCAGTTCTCCCACCAAAGGCACTGGGCACACAGAGACTGCATAGTGATGCTCCCACACAAGGATAGCCCTTCAAGACTGGGATAGGTAACTTTTTCACCTAATTTCATAAAGTTAAGCAAAATAAGAAGACAGAGGAATTTGTTCCAAACAAAAAAACCAGGGAAAAAACCTGAAAAAAACAACTAATGAAACAGATAAATAATTTACTAGATAAAGTGTTCAAAGCATTAGTAATAAGAGATGAGCACAGTGAAAATTTTTACAAGGAACTAGAAAATATAAAAATGCACCAAGTCAAAGCTGAAGAATACAGTAAGTGAAAATGAAAAACACACCAGAAGGAATTAACGTCAGATCAAGTGATGCAGAAGAACACACATTTGATCTGGAAAACAGAATAATGGAAACTACCCAATCAGAACCACAAAAACATCTTTAAAAAATGAGACCAGTTTAAGGGATCTCTGGGACAACATCAAGCGTACTAATATTCACATTACAGCGGTCTCAGAAGGAGGGGAGAGAGAGAGGTCGAAAATGTATTTGGTGAAATTATGGTTGAAAACATCCCAAACCCGAGGAAGGAGACAAATATCCAGTATAGGAATCACAGAGTCCCAGACAAGACGGACCCAGAGACCCACACCAGGACATCATAATTAAAATGGCAAAAGTTAAAGAGAGAATTCTAAAGGCAGCAAGAGAAAAACAAAGAGTAACATACAAGGGAATAACCCAGAAGGCTACCAGCTGATTTCTCTGCAGAAACTTTGCAGGCAAGAAGGGAGTGGCATGACATATTTAAGGTGTTGAAAGGGAAAAACCTACAACGTAGGATACTCTATCCACCAAGATTATCATTTAGAATTAAAGAAGAGAGAAAGAACCTCTCAGAGAAGCAAAAAATAAAAGAGCTCATCACTACTAAACCAACTCTAAAAGAAATGTTAAAGGGTTTTCTCTAAGTGGAAAAGAAAAGGCTATAACAAGAAGTAAGAATTTATAGGAAAGGAAAAATCTCACTTGTAAAGACAAATATATAGTAAAGGTGTGATCAACCACTTAAGCCAGTATGAAGATTAAAAGACAAAAGTTGTAAAATCAACTATAACTACAATAAACAGTTAAAGGATAAGCGTGAAGATATAAGACATGACATCAAAAACACAAAACACGGGAGAACAGTGAAAAAATGCACATCTTTTAGAATGTGTCTGACCTTAAATGGCTGTCAGTTTAAAACAAGTAGATACAGTTACAGATCAACATATATGAACCCCATGGTAACTAAAAATCAAAACCTACAGTACATACACAAAAATCAGAGAGAAAGGAGCACAAGCATACCACTTAAGAAAAATCATCAAACCACAAGGGAAGAAACTAAGAACAGAGAAGAACTACAAAAACACCCAGAAAACAAGCAACAAAATGGTACATACCTATCAACAATCACTTTAAATGTCAATGGACTAAACGACTCAATCAAAAGACATAGGTAGCTGACTGGATTTTAAAAAAAACAAGACCCATCTATATGCGGCTTACAAGAGACTCACTTCAGAGCTAAAGACACACACAGACAAGTGAGGGGACGAAAAAAGGTATTTCATGCCAATGGAAATGACAAGGAAGCTGGGGTAGCAATATTCATATCAGACAGAGTAGACTTTAAAACACAGTCTGTAACAAAAGACAAAGAAGGGCACTATATAATGATGAAGGGATCAATAAAAGAAGACGATGGGGCTTCCCTGGTGGTGCAGTGGTTGAGAGTCCGCCTGCTGATGCAGGGGACATGGGTTCATGCCCCAGTCCAGGAGGATCCCACGTGCCACGGAGCGGCTGGGCCCGTGAGTCATGGCCGCTGGGCCTGCGTGTCCAGAGCCTGTGCTCCACAGCAGGAGAGGCCACAGCAGTGAGAGGCCCGCGTACCACAAAAAAAAAGAAGAGGATATTACACTCAATAACATATATGTACCTAATATAGGAGCATCTAAATATATAAAGCAAATATTAACAAACATAAAGGGAGAAACAGACAGTTATAAAATAACAGTAGGAAACTTTAGCACCACACTTACATCAAGGGACATATTGTCCAGACAGACAGAAAATCAATAAAGAAACAGTGGTCTTGAATTACACATTAGACCAGTTGGACTTAATCAGTATCTACAGGACATTTCATCCCCAAACAGCAGAATACACATTCTTTTCAAGTGCACATAGAATATTCTCCAGATAAATCACATGCTAGGCCACAAAACAAGTCTCAACAAATTTATGAGAATATATCAAACATTTTTCCAACCACAACAGTATTTCTAGTATGAAACTAGAAATCAATCACAGGAAGAAAAATGGGAAAAACACAAACACATGGAAACTAAACAATACACTACAAAAAAGCCCCAATGGGTCAATGAAGAAATCAAAAAGGAAATCAGAAAATACATTAAGACAAACAAAAATAAAAACGCAACTTTCCAAAACCTATGGGATGCAGCAAAAGCAGTTCTAAGAGAGCAGTTTACAGCAAATACAGGCCTACCTCAAGAAACAAGAAAACTTTCAAATGATCAACCTAACCTATCATGTAAAAGAATCAGAAAAAGAACAAAGCCCAAAGTAAGCAGAATGAAGAAAATAATAAAGAGAAAAAATAAAATAGAGACCAAAAGACAAACAAACAAAAAATAGAGAAGATCAATGAAACCAAAACCTGATTTTTTTTTAAAGGATAAAATTGATAAGCCTTAACCAGGCTCATCAAGAAAAGAAGAGGGCTTCCCTGGTGGCGCAGTGGTTGGGAGTCTGCCTGCCAATGCAGGGGATGCAGGTTCATGCCCTGGTACAGGAGGATCCCACGTGCCACAGAGCAGCTGGGCCCATGAGCCATGGCCGCTGAGCCTGCGCGTCCAGAGCCTGTGCTCCGCAATGGGAGAGGCCACAGCAGTGAGAGGCCTGCGTACCGCAAAAAAAAAAAAAGAAAAAAGAAAAGAAAAAAAAAAGAGAGAGAGGACCCAAATAAAGGAAATGAAAAAGGAAATATTACAACTGATATCATAGAGATTAAAAAAAATCATAAGATCCCATTTGTTTATTTTTATTTTAATTTTCATTACTCTAGGAGGTGGGTCAAAAAAGATGCTGCTGTGATTTATGTCATAGAGTGTTCTGCCTGTGTTTTCCTCTAAGAGTTTTATAGTATCTGGCCTTACATTTATGTCTTTAATCCATTTTGAGTGTATTTTTGTGTATGGTGTTAGGGAGCGTTCCAATCTCATTCTTTTACATGCAGCTGTCCAGTTTTCCCAGCACCACTTATTGAAGAGGCTATCTTTGCTCTATTGTATATTCTGGCCTCCTCTGTCATAGATTAGGTGACCACAGGTGTGTGTGTTTATCTCCGGGCTTTCTATCCTTTTCCATTGATCTATATTTCTGTTTTGTGCCAGTACCATACTGTCTTGATTACTGTAGCTTTGTAGTATAGTCTGAAGTCAGGGAGCCTGCTTCCTCCAGCTCCATTTTTGTTTCTCAAGATTGCTTTGGCTATTCGAGGTCTCAAAGGAAACCATAAATAAGAAGACAACCCTCAGAATGGGAGAAAATATTTGCAAGTGAAGCAACTGACAAAGGACTGCTCTCTAAAATATACAAGCAGCTCATACAACTCAATATCAAAAAAACAAATCACCCAATCAAAAAATGGGCAGAAGACCTAGATAGACATTTCTCCAAAGAAGACATACAGATGGCCAACAAACACATGAAAAGCTGCTCAACATCACTAATTATTAGAGAAATGCAAGTCAAAACTACGAGGTACCACCTCACACTGGTCAGAATGGCCATCATCAAAAAACCTACAAACAATAAATGCTGGAGAGGGTGTGGAGAAAAGGGACACCTCATATACTGTTGGTGGGAATGCAAATTGATTCAGCCACGATGGAAAACAGTATGGAGGTTCCTTAAGAAAATACAAATAGAACTACCATACAACCCAACAACCCCACTACTGGGCATATACCCAGAGAAAACCATAATTCAAAAAAACATATGCACCCCAATGTTGATTTCAGCACTATTTACAACAGCCAGGACATGGACGCAACCTAAATGTCCATCAACAGAGGAAAGGATAAAGAAGATGTGCTATATACACAATGGATATATAGATACACACAATGGAATATTACTCAGCCATAAAAAGGAATGAAATTGGGTCGTTTGTAGAGACGTGGATGGACCTAGAGAATGTCATACAGAGTGAAGTCAGAAAGAGAAAACCAAATATCTTATAATAACGCATATATGTGGGATCTAGAAAATGGTATAGGTGCTTACAGAGCAGAAATAGAGACACAGATGTTGAGAACAAATGTATGGATAGCAAGGGGGAAAGGGGTGGGGTGGGAGGAAGTGGGAGACTGGAATTGACACATATACATTATTGATACTATGTATGAAACAGACAACTGGTGAGAACATACTGCATAGCACAGGGAACTCTACCTAATGCACTGTGGTAACCTAAATGGGAAGGAAGTCCAAAGGGATGGGATATCTGTTATGTGTACAGCTGATTTCATTCTGTTGTGCAGTGGAGGCTAACACAACATTGTAAAGCAACCATACTCCAATAAAAATTTAGAAAAATCAATCTGAAAAAACAACATAAGAGAATACTATGAACAAACAGTTATATGCCAACAAAAGACAACCTAGAAGAAATGGATAAACTTCTAAAAATATACAAGACTGAATCAGGAAGAAATAGACAATCTGAAGAGACCAATCACTAGTAGTAAAATTGAATCAGTAATCAAAAAACTCCCGGCAAACAAAAGTCCAGGACCAGATGGTTTCACAGGGAAATTCTACCAAATATATAAGGAAGAGCTAATATCTACCCTTCTCAAACTATTACAAAAAAACTGAAGACGGAACACTCCCATATTCATTCTACAAGGTCACCATTACCCTGCTACCAAAACCAGACAAAGAAACACTCCAAAAAAAAAAAGAAAATTACAGGCCAATAACTCTGATGAATATGGATGCAAAAGTCCTCAACAAAATATTCACAAACTGAATTTTAACAATATATAAAAAGGACCATACACCATAATCAAGTGGGATTTATTCCAGGGATGGTTCAATATCCCCAAATCAATCAATGTGATACACCACATCAATAAAAGAAAGGATAAAAATCACAAGACCATCTCAATAAATGCAGAAAAAGCATTTGAAAAAATTCAACATCTATTCATGATGAAAACTCTCATCAAAGTTGGTATTAAAGTAACATATCTCAACATAACAAAGTCTGTATATGACAAACCCACAGCTCACACCATACTCAATGGGGAAAAGCTAAAAGCTTTTCCTCTAAAGTCAGGAATAAGACAAGGATGCCCACTCTAGGCACTTCTATTTAACACAGTATTGGAAGTCCTATCCAAAGCAATCAGACAAGAAGAAGAAATAAAAATGCATCCAAATTGGAAGGGAAGTAAAACTATCACTATTTACAGATGACAAGATAAAGAAAACCCTAAAGTTGCCACAAAAAAACTGTTCATTAGAAAATGAATCCAGTAAAGTTTCAGGGTACAAGATTAGCATTATACACTTTTCTATGCACTAATAATGAACTATTAGAAAGCAAGAAAACAATCCTGTTCAAAAGTGCATCAAAAAGAATTAAATACCTAGGAATAAACTTAACCACAGAGGTAAAAGACCTATACTCTGAAAACTATGACACTGATGAAGGAAACTGAGATGATACAAAGAAATGGAAAGATACCCATATTAAGGGATTGGAAGAATTTAAATTGTTAAAATGTCCATACTATCCAAAACAATCTACAGATTTAATGCAAACCCTATCAAAATATCCATGACATTTTTCATAGAACTAGAACAAATAATCTTAAAATTTATATGGAACCACAAAAGACCCTGAATAGCCAAAGCAATCTTGAGAAGAAAGAACAAAGCCAGAGGTATGAAGCTCCCAGACTTCAGACTCTACTACAAAGCTACACTAATCAAAACAGTAAAGTACTGGCCAAAACAAAGACACATAGATCAATGAACAGAACAGAGAGCTCAGAAATAAACCCACAAACTTATGGTCAATTAATCTATGACAACAGAGGCAAGAATATACAAAAGGAAAAAGACAAAGTCTCTTCAATAGGTGGTGCTATGAAAAACAGACAGCTATATGTAAAAGAATGAAATTAGAACATTTTCTCACACCATATACAAAAATTAACTCAAATCAATTAAAAACCTACATGTAAGACCAGAAACCAAAAAACTCCTAGAAGAAAACATAGGCAGAACACTCTTTGACATAAATTGTAGGGGAATTCCCTGGCAGTCCAGTGGTTAGGACTCTGTCCTTCCTCTGTAGGGGGCACAGGTTCAATCCCTGGTCAGGGAACGAACAAAGATTCTACAAGCTGCGTAGCGCAGCCAAAAAGACAAAAACAAAAACTAGCAATTTTTTTTTTTTGATCTGTCTCCTATGGCAAAGGAAACAAAATAAATAAATAGGACTAGTTAAACTTAAAAGCTTTGGTACAGTAAAGGAAACCACTGACAAAATGAAAAGACAACCTACTGAATGACAGAAAATATTCACGAATGATATGACTGATAGGGATTAACATCTAAAAACATATAAACAGCTAAGACAACTCAACATCAAAAATACAAACAACTGGGCTTCCCTGGTGGCGCAGTGGTTGAGAGTCCGCCTGCCAATGCAGGGGATACGGGTTCGTGCCCTGGTCCGGGAAGATCCCACATGCCGCAGAACGGCTAGGCCCGTGAGCCATGGCCGCTGAGCCTGCGCGTCCGGAGCCTGTGCTCCGCAACGGGAGAGGCCACAACAGTGAGAGGCCCGCGTACCGCAAAAGAAAAAAAAAAAAAAGAATGTGGAGAAGGCATGAATAGACATTTTTCCAAAGAAGACATACCAACAGGCATATGAAAAGATGCTCAACATTGCTAATCAGAGACATGCAAATCAAAACCACAATGAGATGTCACCTCACACCCATCAGCCATCAGAAAGGCCATCATCAAAAAGAACACAAATAACAAATGTTGGCAAGGATGTGGAGAAAAGGGAACTCTAGTACACTGCTAGTGGGAATGTAAATTGGTGCAGCCACTATGGAAAAACAGTACAAAGGTCACTCAAAAAACTAAAAATATAACTACCATATGATCCAGCAATTCTACTCCTGGGTATATATGTGAAGAAAATGAAGTAACACTAATTTGAAAAGATACGTGCACTCCAATGTTCATAGCAGCATTATTTACAATATCCAAGATACTGAAGCAACCTCAGTGTCCATCGATAGATGAATGGATAAAGAAAATGTGGCATACATACACAATAGACTATTACTCTGCCATAAAGAATGAAATTCTGCCATTAGCCAAGAATGTGGACAAACTTGGAGGGTATTATGCTTAATGAAATAGAGAAAGACAAATTCTGTATGTTATCACTTATATGTGGAATTTAAAAATAAATTAACAAATACAACAAAACAGATTCACAGATATAGAGAACACCACAATGGTTACCAGTGGGGAGGGGGAAGGAGGGAGGGGCAAGATAGAGGTAGGGGATTAAGAGGTACAGTACAGAGAATGTAGCCAATATTTTATAATAACTTTAAATGGAGCATAATCTATAAAAATACTGAATCACTAAGTTATATACCTGAAACTAATATAATATTGTAAATCGACTATACTTCAATTTAGGAAAAAAAAACAGTACGGTATTGGCATGAATATAGACACAGATCAACGAATCAGAATAGAGAACCCAGAAATTAACCCACAGATATATGGTCAAGTATACAGTTAAGAAGCCAAGAATATACAATGAGGAAAGGACAGTCTCCTCAATAGATGGCATTGAGAAAACTGGACAGCTGCAAATAAAAGAATGAAACTGGACCACTATCTTACACCGCACACAATAAATTAACTCAAAATGGATTAAAGACTTGAATGTATGCAGCATATTACTCAGCTATAAAAAAGAATGAAATCTTGCCATTTGTTGACAACATGGATGGACCTAGGGGTTATTATACTAAGTGAAATAAGTCAGAGAAAGAAAAATACTACATTATTTCACTTATATGTGGAATGTAGAAAAAAATGAATAAACATAACAAAACAGAAACAGAGTTACAGATACCAAGAACAAGTGATTGCCAGAGGGGAGGAGGGTGGCAGGGAGTAGAGAAATAGGTGAGGGAGATTAAGAGGTACAAGCTTCCTTGGGCTTCCCTGGTGGCGCAGTGGTTGAGAGTCCGCCTGCCAATGCAGGGGACACGGGTTGGTGCCCCGATCCGGGAAGATCCCACATGCCGCGGAGTGCCTGGGCCCGTGAGCCACAGCCGCTGAGCCTGCGCGTCCGGAGCCTGTGCTCCGCAACGGGAGAGGCCACAACAGTGAGAGGCCCACATACCACAAAAAAAAAAAAAAAAAAAAAAAAAAGCAAAGGCAACAAAAGCAAGCAAAACAAACAAACACAAAAACCAAGTGACACTACATCAAAGCTTCTGCACAGCAAACGAAACCATCAACAAAATGAAAAGGCAATCTATGGAATGGGGGAAAGTATTTGCAAATCATGTATCTGATAAGGGCTTAATATCCAAAATACACAGCGAACTCATACAACTCAAGAGTTTATTAAAAACACCCAATTAAAAAATGGGCAGAACCTCTAAAGAGATATTTTTCCAAAGAAGACATACAGATGGCCAACAGGTACACTACACTGTACGGTTGTTAGCATAAGTGACACCATCATAAGTCAGGACAGTTTCTCCTGTCCTGCTGACTCTACTCAGGACTGTACTGTGCAGTAAATCTTCTCTGCCATCAGGACTTTGTAGTTAATAGATAGTGTTTAATAATCATTAGGACCAGTGGCCTCTATGCTCCGTTAGTCCCCAAACAATGATGAAAACCTTCGCTGGTGTATTCCCAGGACCCATGAGACTCATTACTGATTTATAAATCTTGACTTAGGAATGCACGCCCTGTTTCCAAGGACCTACCCGCATACCCTAGGTTAACTGTAAAATTGTCCCATTGGCCCCTCTGCTGTGCAGAGTGCAGCAACGAACGCTTCCTGATTGTTGTCTGACCAATCCCACCCTGTAAGTTACCCTATAATAAACTGATCCATTGATTATCTAGAGCTGCCTGCCTCATTTTTCGGACTCCTGATGCCTTCTCAGTTCAGTGGGCACTTTTCATTCCCTCCATCCTCCAACGATTGGCAAGCCAGTCAGGAAACTGAAAACGACACAGGAATGGGTAAAGGGGCAGTAAAGCCCATTGACGGTAGGGGAAATCCCAGGCTGGCCAGCCACTTCCACATGCAGTGATTTGACTAGGCTTAGGGAACACTTCCAGCCAGTGTGTGAGTACAGGGATGCCCCCAAAACACCAAAGGGCTTATTAGATATACCAACTGAAGCGGTGGGAAAGCAAAAAGTGGAAAAACAAAGTAAGCTATTGCATTGCATGACCTTTGTTATGCGCTCTAATGACTGGCACAGAAAAAGAATTCCAGCTCAACAGGGAACTAAAGAAGACTAAAGAGGCGCCGGCATTAGAAAGGGATGTCCAGATGGCATGTTCCACCACTTCAGACATATGTTAAAGACAATACAACAGGAAGAACATGTTGAAGTGATAACATGTAAGATGCCTAAAATGCAGGGCCACAGGCTGTTCCATTCAAACGTGAGGACCTTTTCACAGGAGAACTGGGACACCAAGAGGTGGGATCCTTGGGATAACTACATATCAGAAGATGTGGACATAACTCTAGAGGAGGAAGACCTGCAGGCAAGACCTCTGATCCAAACTACAACACAGGCCACTAGGGAGCCAGGAGATAACTGAGAGAAGATCCCTAGAATCCAAGACACAACTATGCGGGGATATTTCTCCACTGTTGGAATTCGCTGGCAGGTTTAAACAAAAGAGTAGGAAAGGAATTGCAGCCTGGGTGCTCCGTTCATGGGATACTGGGAGAAATGGCATTATGTTAAATGAGTCAGAAACGTCAAAAATGGCCCTGGTCACAGCACAGCCCACCCTCCAGCAACATTTGTATGCGACTGGGTTGGGAGAAACCCAAGGGTGGCTATAGCCACCTTGATTGACTAGATATGTGCAGGTATACACACGGCTGGGCCAAATGAGGGGGATGTGCCGTCCCCATCCTAAAGATGGGCATCTACGCAAGAGTTACAAGAAATAGTGATGGGAGTTGGGAACAAAGCATGCTACCTATGTTCCTAATTTCTGAGAACTTGATGAGGAGTTATTTACAACAGGCATAAAGGATGGTATCCTGCAGTCTACTCTAGGAGCTTGGTATGGGACCTTAGTTTCAGTTTTGGCCCCAATGGTTAATCGACTCATTCAGACGGGGCAACCATGATAGCTGATCTGAGCAAAACTGAAAAGATCTGGCATAAGGGAAACAGAAGGGGAGATAAAGGCAAAGAGAAAAAAAAAATGAAAAGTGAGGAAACTAAACAAAGGGGCCCAACTAGAATTTCCCACAATTATGGTTAAGACCTGGTATTAGCTGGAACCCATAAGGAGAAGATAAATAACCTAATCCGATCCTTTTAACCTCATGGAAAGCATTACCCAAAGAAATAAGTTTACTCTTCAGTCAGCAAGAGAAAAACAGGAACAGGCTTAAGCCTATGCTCCACAGGGGCAGGAAGATAACGAACAGGGGTGCAGGGCTTCCCTGGTGGCGCAGTGGCTGAGAGTCCACCTGCCGATGCAGGGGACACGGGTTTGTGCCCCGGTCCGGGAAGATCCCACGTGCCGTGGAGCAGCTGGGCCCATGGGCCATGGCCACTGGGCCTGCGCGTCCGGGGCCTGTGTTCCGCGGCAGGAGAGGCCGCAACGGTGAGAGGCCCGCATACCGCCAAAAAAAAAAAAACAGGGGTGCATACGCCCCACTCCTAGGGGTTAGGGGTGAAGTCAAGGTTGCTCCTTGGTACAGGTCACAGGCGGCAACTGGAGGTCCCATACTGAACTATTAGTCCCACACCAATAAACAGACTGTCCTGGCTTTAACAGACACTGTGCCAAGTGCACCCTGATTTATGGGAATCCATCCAAGTTCCAAGGGGAAATACAAGCCACTGATGAATATGGAGGCCAGAGGTGAGGATGAAACAAGTGAGCCTGTATTTACAAGTTGGAAGACCCCCCCCCACCCCCGGACGCTGCTCGTCCCCTTCTGGTTTATATTTTCCCCATACCTGAGTATATTTTGGGTGTGGATGTCCTACAGGACCTGGACCTCATAACCACCATGAGCGAGTTCCACTTACGGATCCGAGCAGTCAAGCCTGCAATGGTGGATCATGGTAAACGGGACCCGGTAAAGTTGCCTATCCCGTGGAGAGTGGTGGCAATAAAAAATATCACCTACCTGGGGGACAGGAAAAAATAACAGCTACCGTCAAGGAATGAGGGAAGGTGGAAGTTAAAAGACCGGCACAAAGCCCGCTAAATAGCCCCATGTGGCTGGTGGAAAAACCAAACCTGGCGCATGATAGTAGATTACAGAGAATTAAACAAGGCAACACCTCCCTATCTATGTGGCAGTTCCAAACAGCCCAACCCCTGGATCCAATTCCTCTTCCCTTTAGACAGATCACTGTGTCTTAGGTTTGTCTAATACCTTTTTCAGCACACCCTTAGATAAGGAGCCCCAGGACCAGTTCACCTTCACGTGGGATGGGAGACAACAGACTTTTACTGTCTTACCCCAAGGTTGTCTGTATAGTCCTGCTGTATGTCATGGGATGGTGGCCTGGGATTTGGAAAACTGGGCTTTCCCTCCCTCTTTAGTTCTCTATCATTACATCGATGAGATGTCAAGCTGTGATGCCTTGCGCTCTCTTCCCCAAGCCACTACGCCTCTTCAGGAACATTTAAAAGCACAGGGATGGGAGGCAAACGCCAACAAGGTGCAAGGACGGAGATAGTCAGTAAAGCTCTTTGGAGTTACCTGGTCTGGCAAGACTAAAGTGATGCCTGACGCTGTTTTGATAAAACACAGGTGTATCCCATGCCCTGACATGTAAAAGAACTACAGGTCTTTATAGGTCTGCTAGGGTACTGGCACCCTTCTATTCCCCACCTTGACCATATATTAAAACCACTATATACTTTAATGAAAAAGAGAACAATCTGGGACTGGAATACCCCACAACAAGAGGCTTCTGCAAAGGCCAAGCTGATTGCCCAAGGACTGAGGGTGTTAATGCCAGATGCAAGTTGTGAATTGGATTTAAGTATATATCCAGATGGGTTTGGGTGGAGGCTCTCGCAGCAACAAAATGGGAAATAAGTCCTGCTAGGAGTTTGGTCTCAGTAAGAGAAAGGGGCAGAGAACCGGTATGGTCCTAAAGAAAAACAACTGTCAGCAGTTTATCTAGCCTTACAACAAACCAAGGGTCTGACCACCGACCTACCGGCTGACATACAGAATTCCTACCTGTGTGCGACTGAGCACCTTACAAAGTGTAAGCCTACTCAGCAGAAAAGCACCCTCTCCCGGGAGGTGCATGCCTGATTAGGGCCGGTGACCTACAGCGACCCACCAAAGACCCCCGCAACATCACCTGCTGCACCCCCTCTACCACAGGTACAGGAAGATACAGGGATGCCCCCTGCTAATACATGATACACGATGTCAGCTGTAGGGCCAAGCCACTCGGTGGTCCTCCACAGCTGTTTGGCTCCGGATGTCATCTGGTTCAAGGGACTGAACAAAGTAGTCAGTGGGCAGAACCCAGAGCCACGTGGCTGGTGATTACCCACAAACCCATGCCCCTCAAGCTTACCACTTGGCATCAAAATAATCGGGAAATATTAAATAAACCTCTGTGGGGGGCTGAATTGAGGGCTGATATCTGGACTGCCTGTGCGCAACCAGGTGCCAGCATGACCTTATGGCACTCGTCAACTCTGCCTGGTCATCACGAAGCAGCTGCATTAGCAAGAGCTTTGTTGCTGGAAGAATTACAGACCCCCTCTGACATGGCGGACTGGCTCCACCGAAAGTCGGGACACAGAGGCCCCCAAACTTGGGAAATAGTAAAAAAGCGGCATTTGCCTCTCCAATACACAGACCTCTGAGTCACAGATAAGGGTGGCCCTCAGTGCCCTCTGAAGTGCCACCCTCTTCGACACACCCCAGGGTACACTGGACGCTCTGACCATCCAGTTACCAGATGACAAGCGGACTACATAGGGCCTTTGCCAGTGTCAGAAGGACATAAATATACTCCAACCTGTGCTGACACAGCCACTAGACTGATGCAATCCTTTACCAGTAAGAAAACCAACTAGGCTGCAACAATCAAAGACCTGTCAAAATTGGAAGTTATGTATGGAACACCAGCCCAAACTGACATGAACAAGGAATCATTTCACTGGACATGAAATACAAGAGTGGGCAGAAACCCCAAGAATTACTTTGAACTTTCCATCTACCACACAATCCCACCACGGCCGGCCTTACAGAGCATGTCAACATGTCAGAAGCCACATTAAAAGCCCCATCTCCTGACTGCACGTTAAGAGGTTGGTCCCTCCCCACTCCCTCCATGTTAAGAGGTCTGAAACTATCAGACGATTAAATGCTGTCCCCAGGATGACAACCTCCAGAAGAATGGCTACCTGACCAGACACCAAGAGCCTGAGACTGCAGGCTCAGAAGGGAGGCCTTAAGCCTAACCTGTAGGAAGGTCTCCTTTCGCCACTGCCACAGGACCTCTGACCTAGTGTTACAGTAATTCATCAGCATTTAAATTGGTCTCCCCCTCCCAGGTGGCTTGGTATCCTAAACCCTTGGGGCCTGGGTATTGCCTTCCCTCAATCAGGCCTTTTATACGGGAATGGACCCCACTCAGACCCAATTCTCCTCTCCAAAGCATTAGCACAAGGAGCTGAAGTGGGTTTGCTCATGTGGGTTCCTGC
>NW_006796716.1:2316160-2317243 GCF_000442215.2 Lipotes vexillifer | reverse complement strand
TCATGTGGGTTCCTGCTGAGGCCCCAGGTATTGAAGACATTAAAGGACAAAATGAGTCGTACCACCTGCCAGGAAAAAGGCCAAAACCAGGGGTGGTTTTAGCCAACGGTGATCAAACAGCTATGGTGCTACTCACAAATGAGGATTTGCCTACCTTTCACCCCTAAAACATCTGTCTTATCACTCATAGTGTGTGCCTCATAGACCCCCTGGCTCTGGTTACCAGAAATGTCCTCCTCTCCTGGGCCTCAACATATGCGAAGGTCCACAATCGCTCTGAGTGCTGGGTCTACAGCCTGTCTCCAATGCAGAGTAGATGCTGTGGACAGTTCATCTGTCCCACAGAACGGGACAATGGCTTGGTGAACAAAAATCCCCTTGGTGATCCGGTTCCTATACATGAAAGTTCTGTTTGATTATAGTGACTCTAAACAATATGTTTTTTCCCTGGTGCAAAACTGGTCAAGTAATCCCTGGACTCCCGCAGCTTATATTTGGGATGGTTTAGTGTGGCTGGGAGCTGCACAAGGAGTCTTGATGTCCAGAGCCCCCACCTGCATAGGAAGGACCAACCACACCCAAACAAATCACAGATGTGTGGGGGGCTTCCCTTTGAAGTCTGCTGAGGACTCACAACATATCAAATGATGAATGGACAGGAACGGAAGCAGCTTCCTATAGAACAGGCGACTTCATGGCTCCCAAACAAGGGATCTGGAAATGTGGAGCTTATCTGTGGCCTTATTTGCCCTATGAGTGGACGGGCCAATGCGCCTTCCCTTCTAGGCTGTACATACACCTCTTTACCAGGAGTTCCCTATAACCTTCCTGCTATTAAGTCCAGGTGGTGGGCCCACCACAGTATGTCATGGTGGGAATGGCCGACAAACAAGAAAACCAGTGTAAGTGCGAAACTAGAAATCCAGGTGTTAGCAATTTACCCCATCAGCTTTGAATGACTCCCATCTCTCCATGAAACCAGGAAACCACTCAAACGAGAAAGGTGGTGCTGCAAAACCATATGGCCTTAGATATGCTGACAGCCTCACAGGGAAGGACATGCACCTTAACTGGGCAGGAATG
>NW_006796716.1:2308928-2316109 GCF_000442215.2 Lipotes vexillifer | reverse complement strand
CAGGAATGCTGCATTTACATCTTCATGTGAATCCAACATAACTGATTAACACTCCCACATGAAAACAGTCATTAATCAAATGGATGAAATCCCCTTTGCTGATGCTTTACCCACTGGCTTACTTCTCTCGAAGGTAAATGGAGAACCATAGTTCTTACTATACTTTTGTTTATTAGGAACACTTTGTTCGTGCTCCTTCTTATACTGTTGCTTTGGGCTAGGGATACAAAAGCCACCTCTCGATATCTAGCCCTAGGGTCTACGTGGAAACATTACGGACAAGATTATACTGGCCATCAAGATGTCAGGAGAGGAGTATATGGCTGTTAACATAACTGCCACAATCTTGGGCCCTTACAGTTTCTCCTGTCCTTCGGCTGATCCTACCCAGAACTGTACTGTGCAGTAAATCACTTCTATGTCATCAAGGGCTTTGTAGTTAATAGTGTTAATAATCATTAGGACCAGGTGGCCTCTGAGCTCTGTGAGTCCCCAAAGATGAAAACCTTCACTGACATATTCCCAGTGCCCACAGGACTAGTTACCCGTTCATAAATCTTGAGGTAAGAATGCACGTCCTGTCTCCAAGCACCTACTCCATACCCTAAGTTAACTATAAAACTGTCCCAATGGCACCTCAGTGGTGCACAGTACAGGTATGAATGCTCCCGGACCGCTGTCTGCCTGATCCAGATCCCATCCTGTGAGTAAGTTACCCTATAATAAACTGATCCATTGATTATCTGGAGCTGCCTGCCTAGTTTTCAGTCTCAAGATGCCTTCTCAGTACAGTGGGTGCTTTTTGTTCCCTCTGTCCTCCAACATATGTGAAAAGGTATTCTACATCACTAACCATCAGGGAAATGCAAATCAAAACCAAAATATCGGAGAGAAAGCAAGATGGTGGAGCAGAAGTACGTGCTCTCACTCCCTCTTGTGAGAACACCAGAATCACAACTAGCTGCTGGACAATCATCGACAGGAAGACACTGGAACTCACCAAAAAAGATACCCCACATCCAAAGACAAAGGAGAAGCCACAGTGAGATGGTAGGAGGGGTGCAATCACAGTAAAATCAAATCCCATAACTGCTGGGTGGCTGACTCACAGACTGGAGAACACTTATACCACAGAAGTCCACCCACTGCAGTGAAGGTTCTGAGCCCCATGTCAGGGTTCCCAACCTGGGGGTCCGGCAACGGGAGGAGGAATTCCTAGAGAATCAGACTTTGAAGCCTAGCGGGATTTGATTGCAGGACTTCAACAGGACTGGGGGAAACAGAGACCCCATTCTTGGAGGGCACACACAAAGTAGTGTGCGGATTGGGACCCAGGGGAAGGAGCAGTGACCCCAGGCGAGACTGAACCAGACCTACCTGCTAGTGTTGGAGGGTCTCCTGCAGAGGAGGGGTGTGGCTGTGGTTCACCGTGGGGACAAGGACACCGGCAGCAGGAGTTCTGGGAAGTAATCCTTGCTGTGAGCCCTCCCAGAGTCAGCCATTAGCCCCACCAAAGAGCAGGGAAGGCTCCAGTGCTGGGTTGCCTCAGGCCAAACAACTAACAGGGAGGGAACCCCATCCCACCCATAAGCAGTCAAGCAGATTAAAGTTTTACTGAGCTCTGCCCACCAGAGCAACAGTCAGCTCAACCCACCACCAGTCCCTCCCATCAGGAAACTTACACAAGCCTCTTAGACAGCCTCAACCACCAGAGGGCAGACAGCAGAAGAAATACAATCCTGCAGCCTGTGGAACAAAAACCACATTCACAGAAAGACAGACAAGAGGAAAAAGCAGAGGGCTACATACCAGATGAAGGAACAAGATAAAACCCCAGAAAAACAACTAAATGAAGTGGAGATAGGCAACCTCCCAGAAAAAGAATTCAGAATAATGATAGTAAAGATGATCCAGGACCTCGGAAAAAGAATGGAGGCAAAGATCAAGAAGATGCAAGAAATGTTTAACAAAGACCTTGAAGAATTAAAGAACAAACAGAGATGAACAATATAATAACTGAAATGAAAAATACACTAGAAGGAATCAATAGCAGAATAACTGAGGCAGAAGAACAGATAAGTGACCTGGAAGACATAATGGTGGAATTCACTACTGCAGAACAGAATAAAGAAAAAAGAAGGAAAAGAAATGAAGACAGCCTAAGAGACCTCTGGGACAACATTAAACACAACAGCATTCGCATTATAGGGGTCCCATTAGGAGAAGAGAGGGAGAAATGCCAAGAGAAAATATTTGAAGAGATTATAGTCGAAAACTTCCCTAACATGGGAAAGGAAATAGCCACCCAAGTCCAGGAAGCACAGAGTCCCATACAGGATAAACCCAAGGAGAAACACGCTGAGACACACAGTAATCAAACTGACAAAATTTAAAGAAAAAGAAAAATTATTGAAAGCAGCAAGGGAAAAATGACAAATAACATACAAGGGAACTCCCATAAGGTTAACAGCTGATTTCTCAGCAGAAATTCTACAAGTCAGAAGGGAGTGACATGATATACCTAAAGTGATGAAAGGGAAGAACCTATAACCAAGATTATTCTACCCTGCAAGGATCATTCAGATTCGATGGAGAAATCAAAAGCTTTACAGACAAGCAAAAGCTAAGAGAATTCAGTACCACCAAACCAGCTCTACAACAAATGCTAAAGGAACTTCTCTAAGTGGGAAACACAAGAGAAGAAAAGGACCTACAAAAACAAACCCAAAACAATTAAGAAAATGGTCATAAGAACATACATATCGATAATTACCTTAAACGTGAATGGATTAAACGCTCCAACCAAAAGACACAGGCTTCGTGAATGGATACAAAAACAAGACCCATATATATGCTGTCTACAAGAGACCCACTTCAGACCTAGGGACACATACAGACTGAAGGTGAGGGGATGGAAAAAGATATTCCATGCAAATGGAAATCAAAAGAAAGCTGGAGTAGCAATACTCATATCACATAAAATAGACTTTAAAATAAAGAATGCTACGAGAGACAAGGAAGGACACTACATAATGATCAAGGGATCAATCCAAGAAGAAGAGATAACAATTATAAATATATATGCACCCAACATAGGAGGACCTCAATACATAAGGCAACTGCTAACAACTATAAAAAAGGAAATCGACAGTAACACAATAATAGTGAGGGACTTTAACACCTCACTTACACCAATGGACAGATCTTCCAAAAAGGAAATAAATAAGGAAACAAAAGCTTTAAATGACACAATAGACCAGATAGATTTAATTGATATTTTCTTCTGAAGTGCATACGGAACGTTCTCCAGGATAGATCACATCTTGGGTCACAAATCAAGACTCAGTAAATTTAAGAAAATTGAAATCATATCAAGCATCTTTTCTGACCACAACGCTATGAGATTAGAAATGAATTACAGGGAAAAAAACGTAAAAGACACAAACACATGGAGGCTAAACAGTACATTACTAAATAACCAAGAGATCACTGAAGAAATCAAAGAGGAAATCAAAAAATACCTAGAAACAAATGACAATGAAAACACGACGATCCAAAACCTACGGGATGCAGCAAAACCAGTTCTAAGAGGGAAGTTTATAGTATACAAGCCTACGTCAAGAAACAAGAAAAATCTCAAATAAACAATCTAACCTTACACCTACAGGAACGAGAGAAAGAAGAACCAACAAAACCCAAAGTTAGCAGAAGGAAAGAAATCATAAAGATCAGAGCAGAAATAAAAGAAAGAGAAACAAAGAAAACGATAGCAAAGGTCAATAAAACTAAAAGCTGGTTCTTTGAGAAGATAAACAAAATTGATAAACCATTAGCCAGACTCATCAAGAAAAAGAGGGAGAGGACTCAAATCAATAAAATTAGAAATGAAAAAGGAGAAGTTACAACAGACACCGCAGAAATACAAAGCATCCTAAGAGACTACTACAAGCAACTCTATGACAATAAAATGGACAACTTGGAAGAAATGGACCCATTCTTAGAAAGATATAACCTTTCAAGAGTGAACCAGGAAGAAATAGAAAATATGAAGAGACCAATCACAAGTAATGAAACTGAAATTGTGATTAAAAATCTTCCAACAAACAAAAGTCCAGGACCAGATGGCTTCACAGGTGAATTCTATCAAACATTTAGAGAAGAGCTAACACCTATCCTGCTTCCAAAAAATTGCAGAGGAAGGAACACTCCCAAACTCATTCTATGAGGCCACCATCACCCTGATACCAAAACCAGACAAAGATACTACAAAAAAAGAAAATTACAGACCAATATCACTGATGAATATAGATGCAAAAATCCTCAACAAAATACTAGCAAACAGAATCCAACAACACATTAAAAGGATCATACACCATGATCAAGTGGGATTTATCCCAGGGATGCAAGGATTCTTCAATATATGTAAATCAATCAATGTGATACACCATATTAACAAATTGAAGAATAAAAACCATATGATCATCTCAATAGATGCAGAAAAAGCTTTTGACAAAATTCAACACCCATTTATGATAAAAAAAACTCTCCAGAAAGTGGGCATAGAGGGAACCTACCTCAACATAATAAAGGCCATATACGACAAACCCACAGCAAACATCATTCTCAATGGTGAAAAACTGAAAGCATTTCTTCTAAGATCAGGAACAAGACAAGGATGTCCACTCTCACCATTATTATTCAACATAGTTTTGGAAGTCCTAGCCACAGCAATCAGAGAAGAAAAAGAAATAAAAGGAATGCAAATTGGAAAAGAAAAACTGTCACTGTTTGCAGATGACATGATACTATACATAGAGAATCCTAAAAATGCAACCAGAGAACTACTAGAGTTAATTAATGAATTTGGGAAAGTTGCAGGATACAAAATTAATGCATAGAAATCTCTTGCATTCCTATACACTAATGATGAAATATCTGAAAAAGAAATTAAGGAAACACTCCCATTTACCACTGCAACCAAGAGAATAAAATACCTAGGAATCAACCTACCTAGGGAGACAAAAGACCTGTATGCAGAAAACTATAAGACACTGATGAAAGAAATTAAAGATGATACCAACAGATGGAGAGATATACCATGTTCTTGGATTGGAATAATCAATGTTGTAAAAATGACTATACTACCCAAAGCAATCTACAGATTCAATGCAATCCCTATCAAATTATCAATGGTATTTTTTAGGGAACTAGAACAAAAAGTCTTAAAATTTGTATGGAGACACAAAAGATCCCGAACAGCCAAAGCAGTCTTGAGGGAAAATAATGGAGCTGGAGGAATGAGACTCCCTGACTTCAGACTATACTACAAAGCTACAGTAATCAAGACAATATGGTACTGGCACAAAAACACAAACATAGATCAATGGAACAAGATAGAAAGCCCAGAGATAAACTCACGCACCTATGGTCAACTAATCTATGACAAAGGAGGCAAGGATATACAATGGAGAAAAGGCAGTCTCTTCAATAAGGGGTGCTGGGAAAACCGGACAGCTACATGTAAAAGAATGAAATTAGAACACTCCTTAACACCATACACAAAAATGGATTCGAGACCTAAACGTAAGACCAGACACTATAAAACTCTTAGAGGAGAACACAGGAAGAACACTCTTTGACATAAATCACAGCAAGATCTTTTTTGATCCACCTCCTAGAGTAATGGAAATAAAAACAAAAATAAACAAATGGGACCTAATGAAACTTCAAAGCTTTTGCACAGCAAAGGAAACCATAAACAAGATGAAAAGACAACCCTCAGAATGGGAGAAAATATTTGCAAACAAACCAACAGACAAAGGATTAATCTCCAAAATATATAAACAGCTCATGCAGCTCAATATTAAAGAAACAAATAACCCAATCCAGAAAAGGGCAGAAGACCTAAATAGACATTTCTCCAAAGAAGACATACAGATGGCCAACAAGCACATGAAAAGCTGCTCAACATCACTAATTATGAGAGAAATGCAAATCTAAACTACAATGAGGTATCACCTCACACCAGTTAGAATGGGCATCATCAGAAAATCTACAAACAACAAATGCTGGAGAGGGTGTGGAGAAAAGGGAACTCTCTTGCACTGTTGGTGGGAATGTAAATTGATAGAGCCACTATGGAGCACAGTATGGAGGTTCCTTAAAAAACTAAAAATAGAACTACCATATGACTCAACAATCCCACTACTGGGCATAGACCCAGAGAAAACCATAATTCAAAAAGACACATGCAAAAAAAAAAAAAAAAAAAAAGACACATGCACCCCAATGTTCATTGCAGCACTATTTACAATAGCCAGGTCATGGAAGCAACCTAAATGCCCATCGACAGACGAATGGATAAAGAAGGTGTAGTACATATATACAACGGAATATTATTCAGCCATAAAAAGGAACGAAATTGGGTCATTTGTAGAGACATGGATGGATCTAGAGACTGTCATACAGAGTGAAGTAGGTCAGAAAGAGCAAAACAGATATCGTATATTAACACATATATGTGGAACCTAGAAAAATGGTACAGATGAACCAGTTTGCAGGGCAGAAATTGAGATACAGATGTAGAGAACAAACCTATGGACATCAAGAGGGGAAAGTGGCACAGGGGAGGGGGGTGCTGGTGTGATGAACTGGGAGATTGATATTGACATATATACACTAATATGTATAAAATGGATAACTAATAAGAACCTGCTGTATAAACACAACAACAAACAAAAAACCCCAAAATATCGCTTCACACCTGTTAGAATGGCTATTATCAAAAAGATAAGAAATAACAAGCGTTGGCAAAGATGTAGAGAAAAGGGAACCCTTGTGCACTGTTGGTGAGAACATAAATTCACACAGCCACTATGGAAAACAGTATGGAGGTGTCTTAAAAATTAAAAATAGAACTACCATACAATCCATCAATTCTACTTCTGGGTGTTTATCCAAAGAACATAAAAACACTCAAAGAGATACATGCATCCCCACATTCATTGCAGCATTATTTACAACAGCTAAGTCATGGAAACAACATAAGTGTCCATCAACAGAGGTGGATAAAGAAATTGATATATATACACAACAGAATATTATTCAGCCGTTAAAAAGAATAAAATTTTGGGCTTCCCTGGTGGCGCAGTGGTTGGGAGTCCGCCTGCCGGTGCAGGGGA
>NW_006796716.1:2306873-2308773 GCF_000442215.2 Lipotes vexillifer | reverse complement strand
AGAGGACCAAAAAAAACAAAAAAAAAAAAAAAAAAAAAAAAAAAAAAAGAATAAAATCTTGCCCTTTGCGACAACATGGATGGACCCTGATGGCATTATGCTAAATGAAATAAGTCACACAGAGAGAGACATACATTGTATGATCTCACTTTGATGTGGAATCTAAAACAAAAACAAAAACCCAAGCTCATAAATACAGAGAACAGACTTGTGGTCACGAGAGACAGGGGGTGGGGTACAGGTGAGCGAAATGGGTGAAGGTTGTCACAGGGTACAAATTTCCAGTTATAAAAGAAGTCCTGGGAATGTAATGTACAGCATGGTGACCACAGTTAATAATATCACTTTGCATATTTAAAAGCTGCTAAGAGAATAAATGTTAAAAGTGCTCATCCTAAGGAAAAAAATTTACAACTATGTATGGCGCGGGATGCTAACTAGGCTTATTCTAGTGACCATTTTGCAATATGTGCAAATATCAAATCATCACATTGTACACCTGAAACTAATAATGTGTTATATGTCAATTTTAAAAAAGGATGCTGCAAAATAATCCAATAATGCATTTAAGCACACTGTTTTGGCAGCATTTCTCTTAAACCTTAAATTTTGAATGAATAATTTAACGTTAAAAAGAAGACAGTGCAGAGTTCAAAAGAAAGATGAATTTGGTTTAACAAGTGCTGCGACTGTGGTGTCTGTGAAGCAGTAACGTGAACCTGAGAGTAGGACAACAGGAGAGAAGCCTAGACTGGGAGACTGAATGATTTAGGCGAGAAGTAGGAGTCAGAGCCAGAGAAGAAATTGAGGGATACATTTAGACAAATGTATCAGTAAAACAGGGCTCCCAAGAGAACCACTGTTTAAAGGATGAAGGAAGACAGGCCTTGAAAGGAAATGGAGAAACTGCTGGAAAAGTAGGAAGAAAACCTGAGCGCAGTCACAACCACGCTGACTCTCTCCCCACTGATCCCTTTCCCCAGGCTCCTTCCTAGATGAGGGCAGCCATTCACGGTTCTAAGCTCACCTGGAAGCCTGACCCTGGTAGGAGAATCCTTGTCTCTTAAAATAATCAACTGCATCCTCAGAGCAGGTCTTCAGAGTGTTCACTCGCACAAATCGAGGCACCTGGGAGGCTAGGAAACCATCAGCAGTGAGTGGGCAGGAACATGGATGGCCCTCTCCTGAGGGCCCGATGGCTACCTCCACCTACACAACTCCTTCCAGCTCACCTGGGCCAGGTTTGGATCCCCCTTCCAACAGGTCCTCGTTCTGGCTCACACCTCGGCGAACCTTGAGCCGGGCCAACTCGGCCTTCAGCCTTGCCTGGTGCCGGTCCAGCAGAGGCTTCCATCGGCCCCCGCGCCCTTTAAAGCCTCTTCCCAGCAATAACTCATATACTAGCACCTGGGGATGGGGAAAGGAAGACAGAAAACCTTGAGCATGAATATCTTGGAACGCCACAGTGTTGGAATTTGAAGAGCTAAACAGACCACCTGTAAAGACGGTAACAGGTAAAAGTGAAACACCTCATTCAAGGTCACACAAGAAATTAACGGCAGGTACATGATTTGAACCTGGTGCCTTGCTTCCCAGTCCTGAACCCTTTCCCCACGGCTTCTCACCAGGAAAGCTCTGGATGCCAACCCTCCTCCCTGGTCAACGTCACCGCTTTGTTTTACCTAGAGAGTCCCTGCCGTCGCTACTTTGCACTTCTGTTCTTTATCTTTCACACAAGACTCAAAGGTAAAGCATGTTCATCCCACCTCAATTCATAACCCAGCGAGGGGCTGCGCCTTCTCATTTCAGAGGAGCGACTTGACAGAGTCACACCGTGCACGGTGGTGGAGCTGGGACCAGGTTAGGAGGGGCTCACCCCGCCCGCCCGCCCCACCCCACC
>NW_006796716.1:2302567-2306788 GCF_000442215.2 Lipotes vexillifer | reverse complement strand
GAGTAGCCCTGCGTCTCGCACACCAGCGCGTACAGCTGCTTCACGTTCTGCGCGCGGCCGAGAGAACCCAGGTAAGGCGGGGGCCGGGCCGGTGGAGGCCCCCGCCGGGCCCCCCTCCCGGGCCCGAACTCCGAACCCCGTACCCCGCTACCTGGAAGCTGCTGCCGTACACCAGCCCCTTGAGAGAGCCCTGGCGACTCTCCACGCCGGCCAGCACGGCCGCCGCCGCCGCGTACAGCGCCATACTCCACGCCCACGCGTGCGCCTTTACGGCTCTGTCGCGAAGCGCGCCTGGCTCCGCACCGCCCGTCCCGCCCGGACTTCCGGGGTCAAAGGGCACGGAGGTTCCAGATCCGGGAGCTACAGTGCCCATCCAGGTACCCACAGGGCGTGTGCCAGGTGCCTGGCAGGGAGTGGAGGCCGACGCTGGGAGCCCGGTTCACCACTTCTTCGTAGCTCTTCTCTTTTTTCTTTCAATCTTTGCCGATTTCACAGGCAATGAGATTTTATTGATGTTTTAATTTCTGTGATTGAGGTTGAATATTTTCACATATTATTGGTCATTTGTATTTCTGTTGTGACATGTAGATGTCTTTTGTTCATTCTTCTACCATCTTTCCCTTGGTGCTCTTTATGGATTAACAATATATACCTCTTATCTTAGGTTTTGCCATTTTTTCCAATTTATTGTTGCTTTTTTTTTGTTTTCTGGCCGTGCCGCGCAGCCTGCGGGATCCTAGTTCCCCCAACCAGGGGTGGAACCCGCGCACCCTGCAGTGGAAGCACAGAGTCTAACCACTGGACTGCCGGGGAAGTCCCTATTGTTGCTTTTTAATGTGGTTTATAGTTGTTTTGGGCAACATAGAGTTCTCATTTTTAAGATACTTACCTGTATGGTTTCTGCCTTTGATGTCATGCTTGAAAACTGCTTCGTGCCTCTACCATATAGAAATCACTTATGGCTTCATCATTTCACACGTAAATCCATTTAGAATTAGGTTTGGCACGTGATGTGAGAAATGGCTCTTTGTTTCCCAATGGCTAGCCTTTTATGCAATCCTTGTGAGGATTCATCTATAGGAACGTTTCCCCAGCCTCACCCATGGGAGGACAGGGATTGTGTGGTATTTGGGTCTACAGCACCCATGTGATTACTGGCTACATAATGGGTTGATTGAGAAAAAACAAAAACAAAAAAAACAAAAAACCAGTACACTTGTATCTCAAGCATTCAAGTAGACAGGACTCCATGAACTAGAATATTCCAGCCTGTATATTCTCTGTATTACTAATAGCACATCAGCAAGCATTTTGCAAGAAGGTTGACTCTAGTCTACAATAACATCACTGAGTCACTTAAAGGTTTAACGCACTCCTGTAGCTCTAGCCTGGCTCATAAGTGGATCTTTTAGCGGAACTCTCCTCCTCCCCCATCAAATTACATCATCTGTTTTCTTCATAGCACCTATTCCGTATGTGGTTATGACTTATTCTCTGTCTCTCCATCTGGCTCCATGAGGGCAAATCCTTGTCTATCTTGACACTCATCTACCTTTAGCTCCAAGACCAGTGTCTTTCTCACAGTATGGACTTAATAAATATCTGTTGAAGGAGCGAAGGAGTGAATGGATGAACAGAGCACAAATTGATGTGGTTCTGGACAACCAGCTGTACTAGAGTTGACCCATCCTAAAACAATCCCCCCTCCTTCAGGTGAGTGGGTAACAGGTACATCAGTGTTGATACAATTCCACAGTTTATTCAGATTTCCTTAGTTTTCACCTGATGTCGTTTCTGTCCCTGAATCTCATCCAGGACACCACATTACATTTAGTCATGTCTCTCAAGGCTCCTCCTGTCTGTGACAGTTTCTCAGACTTTCCTTGTTTGTGGTTACCTTGATTACCTTAAGGAGTCCTGGTCAGTATTTTGTAGAACGTTCCTCACTTGGAACTCGTCTGATGTTTTTCTCATGATTAGACTAGGGTTATGAGTTTTTGGGGAGAAAGACCACAGGTAAAGGGACATTTTCATTACATCAGAGCAAGGGCACATAGTACCAAAGTGACATCACTGTTGATGTTAACCTTGATCACCTGGCTGAGGGAGTGTTTGTCCAGTTTCTCCACTGTAAAGCTACTCTGTAACCCTCTGGCCTCTCTGGCAGGAAGTCACTATGTGTAGCCCACATTTAAGGAGGCTATTATGCTCCCCCTCCTTGAGGGTGGAGTAGCTATGTAAATTACCGGGAATTCTTCTGCACAGATTTATCTCTTCTCCCCCATTTAATTAAACAATCATTTATTTATATCAGTATGGATTCAGGGATATTTATTTATTTATTTATTCATTTATTGCGGTACGCGGACCTCTCACCGTTGTGGCCTCTCCCGTTGCGGAGCACAGGCTCCGGACGCGCAGGCCCAGCGGCCATGGCTCACGGGCCCAGCCGCTCCGCGGCACGTGGGATCTTCCCGGACCGGGGCACGAACCCGTGTCCCCTGCATCGGCAGGCAGACTCTCAACCACTGCGCCACCAGGGAAGCCCAGGGATATTTATTTTATACTTTGGACTGTAATCCAAAATATTTTGTTGCTCAAATTATTCTTGTTTTGGCCACTGGAAGTGCTTTCAGTTGGTTCCTATATCCTTTTCACAGGGCTCTACTACTGTACTTTTTTTTCTTTTTCCATGTTTGGTTTCCATGTTCTGGTTTTCCATGTTCTGGTTTTCCATGTTCTGGTTTTGAGCATTTCCTTGCCTTCTGGCACTACAAGATACTGAGGCTCATTTGGTGTATTTCCTGTTCTAGTCCCAGAATCAGCCAGTTCTCCAAGGAGCCCTCATTCCTTTTATTATAGAATGGTATTAAGAAATCAAGATCCAGGGGGCTTCCCTGGTGGCGCAGTGGTTGGGAGTCCGCCTGCCGATGCAGGGGACGTGGGTTCGTGCCCCAGTCCGGGAAGATCCCACATGCCGCGGAGCGGCTGGGCCCGTGAGCCATGGCCGCTGGGCCTGCGCATCCGGAGCCTGTGCTCCGCAACGGGAGAGGCCACAACAGTGAGAGGCCCATGTACCACAAAAATAATTAATTAATTAATTAATTAATTAATTAAAATAAAAATCGGCACATTAAAAAAAAGAAATCAAGATCTGAGTGCTAGCTGACCTGGGTCTTTTAATTTTTCTTTTAATGTTTTACTTATTTTATTTGTTTATTTTTGCCTGTGTTCGGTCTTCATTGCTGTGTGCGGGCTTTCTTCTAGTTGTGGCGAGCAGGGGCTGCTCTTTGTTGCAGTGCGTGGGCTTTTCATTGCAGTGCCTTCTCTTGTTGTAGAGCATGGGCTCTAGGTGCGCAGGCTTCAGTAGTTGTGGCACACAGGCTCAGCAGTTATGGCTCACGGGCTCTAGAGCACAGGCAGGCTCAGTAGTTGTGGCAGACGGGCTTAGTTGCTCCGTAACATGTGGAATCTTCCTGGACCAGGGCTCAAAACCACGTCCCCTGCATTGGCAGGCGGATTCTTAACCACTACGCCACCAAGGAAGCCCTGAGTCTTTTAATTTTTAAAATGTGACCATTAGAAAACATAAACCTACACATGTGGCTCATATACTTCTGCTGGACAGCACTGCCTCTGTCCTAAAAATGCCTCCTCTTAATCCCACCTTCTCCCAGACTCTTGACCCAGTTTACTTTTTCCCTTCACTATCAAACTTTTTTTTTTAATTTATTTTTGGCTGTGTTGGGTCTTCATTGCTGCGTGTGGGCTTTCTCTAGTTGCGGCGAGCGGGGGCTACTCTTTGTTGCGATGCATGTGCTTCTCATTGTGGTGGCTTCTCTTGTTGCAGAACACAGGCTCTAGGTGCGCAGGCTTCTGTAGTTGTGGCACGTGGGCTCAGCAGTTCTGGCTCGTGGGCTCTAGAGCATAGGCTCAGTAGTTGTGGTGCACGGGCTTAGTTGTTCCACAGCATGTGGGATCTTCCTGGACGAGGGATCAAACCCATGTCCCCTGCAATGGCAGGTGGATTCGTAACGACTGTGCCACCAGGGAAGTCCCACTATCAAACTTTTTAAATGGAGAATCAGCAATCCTTGCCTTTACATCTTCATCGCATGCTATTATCTAACTGCCTGCAGTCCGTTTTCCACCAGCTGCACTGAGATGGGTCCCTCCCAAACTACCAAGAATCTCCAAAATATTCCTTAGGCCTTTCCTGCT
>NW_006796716.1:2298358-2302265 GCF_000442215.2 Lipotes vexillifer | reverse complement strand
ATCTGGGGTTTCATGGCACTGTTGAACACGCCTTCTTTGTTGGTAAGCTTTGGCTTCTATGACCTCTCCTGCTGGCATACCCTCCCATCTCTCTGCCCGTTTCTAAGGTTCCTTGGCAACCCCGCCTAAGCTGTTCCCCTAGGTTCTGGTGTTCCATTCTCTGACCTCCTTTCTGTCAGTCGGATATTTTCTCCCTGAGCAGACTCGCCCACTCCCACGCTGTCGTTATCACAGGACAAAGTTAACATACACTAAAGTAGCATAGTTTCCCCCCGCCTCGGATCAGCCCCCACCATCATGTCCAGGCCCAGCTCCAGCTGCAGCATCCCTTTTGGACCTAGATCCCTGAAGGCTCTTCTCCTCTGCCTGTCTCCCACTTCTTTCAGCTCAAATGCCAACACTGCACATGCAGAATTAACTGCTCTTTCCTCTGCCTTCTGCACATTGGATGCGTATCAGTTAAGATCTTTCGGTTGCAAAAAGCACAAACACTAACTCTGGTTAGCCAAACAGCAGAGGCGATTTATTAAATGGGTGCAGAAGTATGCCATTGTGTCTGTCAGGGTCTGGCCGGAGGCAGAAAGGTGCACATAAGTGAGTAGCTGAGGGGAGTTTAAAGAAGGGACTGTTTCTAAAAGAACAGTCGGAGTTAAGGGGGCCCCTACGGAAGATGGCGCGGTGCTCACTGTTCAGCGACAGGAACAAGGGAAGAGCAGCAGAGGGAGAGGGCTGCCTGCCAGGAGTCTTCAGTAGAGGGAAGGCGCCAACGCATAGCCCAGCAGGCAGAAAACCAAGAAAAGAAATACCTCCAACACCCTCTCCTGCCCTGGGATCTCCTGCCAGGCCCTCCCCTCAGCTGAACCCAACAGGAAGCCAGAGGGGTTTGCATTCCAGCGGGGCCAGCCTCCCAGGACACAGCATGGTGGAGAGTGGACGTAGATGGATGGAACTGAAGGAAGAGCTGCAAAACCGAAAACCAAGTCTGGAAGGTGTTAAGCATACAGCAACCAAGGCCAAGGCCCGACAGATTCAGCTGATCAACAGACAACAACCAGCTTTTGATTCAGTTTATTACTTACATAGACAGCAGGAGGAAGATTAGCCAAAGGTGGAAGCTGCACGTGGGCCTTGTTGCCCTGCCGAAAAGGATGGTGTGGAAATCAAAGGGCTCGTGGCTGCAACTTGACTTGTGGGATATCCTGTTGCTGAGGAGCCAGTTCTAGATGCGGCTAAGCTCTTTTATAGATTGCAGCCCTACTGGGAGGGAAGGGGGGCAGAAAGCTTCAGAGCTTCTCACAGCCAGGGAGGTGATGTCCTGAGTCTCCTGTGAGGATAAAGGTCGGTAAAGATGGCCTTGAGGTAGCGCCTCACGATCTTCCTCCCTCTTCTGTTCCTGGAGGATCGTTCAGATCGGCTGTGGGTTGAGACTTTGTCTGTGTGGCCGATATGGATTCATGCCAGGGTGACAGGGCAGGGCTGTGCCCCAAGGAAGGCTCTCGGACGGGTCCACAGACCTCAGGGCACAAGGCTGGGGAGCTTCTCTCTAAAGCACCAGACCTCAGATGACTCAGCCCCAGCCACTCTCTCTCTCTCTTCCAATTTTCACGTTCTTGGGAAGGAATTCAGCTGTCCCAGCCTTGGTCTGGGGTGACCACAGGGCAGGCTCAGCATGCACAGACCTGGGCTCTGGACCCACTCCCATGTGCCCAGCAGCTTTCAGGGATGGGCCACACCCCCATCTGGCCCCTACTTGCTTCTGCTCTGCAGGAGTGTCATTTCCATTTCTCTAACAGAGAGGGAAGTTGAGAGAAGTCTCTGGGGACAGAGCAATGACGGAGTGTTTGCTGTGACTAACCAGAGACCGATGGGCAGGGAGGTGGAAGCAAGATGTGGCCCCACCAGAGGCTGGAGCTGCTTTTAAAGGCCTGAGCATAAAGCAGTGGGTACGTACAGCGGTTGATAACTGCAAATCATTTGAAAAGGAAGAAATAACGTCAATTTTATTATCCTTAAAGTCATTTAAAGTTCACAACGATGGGGGGAAGTCGCGCGTGGGAGCGCTTCCACCCTCAGGGGGAAGAGTAAGCAGAGATTGCGGTTAGGAGGGCCCAAGGGAAGCCCAGCTTGACCCGCGGGCCCCAAGGCCTGGCTCCGCTGGTTAATAAGCAGGTTAATAGCCTGGAAAGAGGTTAATAAACACACCCCTGACTGCTGGGGATGGGACCGTGGTCCTTCTCTCCCTATCGTTAAACGTTTCTAGGGACACCCAGGCAGGAAGACCTCCCCGAACGACTGCGTACCCTCTGCTCACCAGAGCCGGTGCGACCCCTCGAGCCCCCGTGCCCAGCTGGGAAGGCAGCCCCCCGAGCAGCGCTACAGCTTGGTGGGCTGCGGGGGGGCGAGGTGGCTGGGCCCGCTGGGCGGGGGCAGCACCAGGGGCAGGGCGTTGCTGCCCCTCTCGTGCCAGCACGTGTCCAGGATGGGGTAGAGCTTGCCCTGGAAGTCGGCCTGGAACGTGTAGAGCGGCCGCAGGTCGTCGGGGCGGTCGGCGTCGAAGAAGGTGAGCTCGCCCTGCTCGTAGTGCAGGTAGACGCCGATGCGGTGAGGGTGGCCGGCCACGGGCAGGGGCGCCCGCGGGCAGCCGAAGGCCTCGTACACCCGGCCCTCCTTCAGGCCGATGAGCCACACGCCGTGCCCTGGGGACTTGCTCAGCTTGCCCTTGCGACTGGCTGTACCCTTGATGACCCCCAGGCGCCAGTCGCTCTTGCTGCCCACCACCACCTCCCAGTAGTGGCGGCCGCAGGAGAAGCCCCTGCTGGCCAGGACGCAAGTGCTGTAGTCGAAGCGCTCGGGCTGGCTGGCGCGCCGCTGGGCCAGGAGCCCGCACTGCACCACCGTGTTGCCCTTGGAGAGCTCCAGGAGTGGGTGGGCCGTGGCAGGATCCAGCTTGAGGGACTCCGGGGCTGGGAGAGATCAGAGGAGATGTGTATTCAAGCCTCGCAGAAGGCGGCAGGCCCTGCCCCAAGGGAGGCCGACTGGCAGGCCCTGAGCTCCTCGGGAGAACTGAGTCGGCCTCTTCCCTGTATCCGCATGGCCTAGAAGGGGCTGGGGCCTGGAGCAGGCAACCCTGAGGACATTTGCCGAATGAGTGAATGATGCCTGAAGGGTGGAGAATGGGCTGCTGCAAGCCCAGGCATTCTGGCAAGGGAAACGGTATAGGCGGCCTGCCTAAGGCGGAGGTGCCAATGGAAGGATCTGGGAGACGGCCTGTCACGTGGGCGCCTCAGCTTCACTCCCCAGGTTTTCTGGAGACTCTAACAACGGCAGTGGTTTCTTGGATACCCTAGCAGCCCAGTCAAGGACAAACTATCCCAACTGACCTCTTTGCTCGCTGCCAGCTAATCAGTTTACACCTAAAACGTGCAAACAACATTCATGGTTCAGAGATTAACTGCAGTTTTTGTACTCCCCTTTCCCCCTTTTTGTTCTTATATCAATGCTGTTTGTGCCTTTGTTGGATGAAATCAGTCTATTGATTGATCTTCCTTATGTGCTAGTAATGAAGGAGTTAAAGGTCCGAGTTTTTTTTTGGCAGAGCAGCCGCTGCCATTTATTAAGCACTAAACTACACACGCACACAGACACACACACACAGACACACACACACACGTCTACTTAGAAACTACGCAGCCCAGCAAGGTGGGCTCTTTACAGATGAGGAAACTGAGGCTCAAAACTTACACCACTCTCCCAGTCACTAGTAAGAGATGGAACGGCGCTTGAGCTCCCCCTGCTGGCGGAAGCCCACCACCGCGCCCTCACCGTTAGCTGTGCCAGCCCCCACTCCAGTTCTCTGCACCTCATACACTGGAAGGAGGATGGGTGGGTGGGGTCTCACCTGGCAGAA
>NW_006796716.1:2294507-2298296 GCF_000442215.2 Lipotes vexillifer | reverse complement strand
TCCTTTTCCACGCAGTCAGCTTGATGTCAGCCTGGTGCAGGCCTGGCTTGAAGGAGATGGGGCTGAACGCGCCTTCCAGGGGCCGGGCCTGCTGGAGCTCTGCACTGGGGGCAAAGGTCCACAGTGATGGTGGAGCTGCTTACCGTGCACCCCAGCCCTTCACCCAGACGCAGGCCCAACCAGCCAAGCCACAGCTCAGAAGACCGTGCACTGAAGATGCCCACCATGTACCCGCCCCCCTCTGAGGACCTGCCTCCTTCCTGGAAGGGGAAACACTCTACATCAGTAGCTCCCCAAGTGCCGGTCTGGGAGCAGCAGCAGCACCTGGGGGCTTGTTAGAAACGCAAATTGTCTTGGGTCCCACCCCAGGCCTGCTGAATCAGAACTCATTACTGGGGCCCAGTGACCTCTGTTTTAATTGAACCCTCCAGGTGGTTCTGATGCACTGTTTGAGGACCACTTCTCTGTATCGGGTGACCCTGGCCCCCGGCTCCAGCTGGAGTGGAAACCAAACTCAGCCAATCAGATCCTCTGTCCATTCATTTAAGCCAATGCTCCTAACCAAATTGTCCTTAAGACTAGGAAATTGGAGAAAACAAGGAGACTCTCATAAACGTGGCAGAGGAAGGCTCAGGAACTGCACAGGTGATTCATTTGTTGGGTTTGGAACATGGATCCAACCCCTTCCTACAAGCCATGGTGCATGTTTCCTTACCCACCATCACCCACCTCATCTCCTGTTCTGCTCTGCATCATCCTTTACACCCATGATATTGAAATTCTCACAATACTCCAAACCTGCACACACTTTACCCTTTCACGTGAGTCAGCGTGCCTGGCAAACGCCTGTCCTCTGCCCTTCTCAGCCATCCCACCTGTGCGCTGTCTTTGCCCATCTCCCCCCAGTCACCTCCCCCTCTGTGTTAATTCTTTAGCTTGTGTGAACTGCTACTGTTCTAGGTGCCCACGGTGATGTAACCACACTTCGCCGCCTCCCACAAGGCTTGGAGACCCCTAAAGGCAAGGCTGTCACTTTCCCTGGGCTCAGTACAGAACCAGATGTGGGCAGCTGCTCCCGGCACCAGTAGAGCTGAAGGGAGGATCTAGTGGAGATGAGACGCCCATGCCCGCAGCCACCAGGCCCTCGCTGAGAGTGCCCTCCGAGGTTATTACCTGGAGGCCATGGCATGGTACTTCTGGAAGACAAGAGGGAGGAGGGTTAGAGCATGGACGAGGCTATGCGGAAGCCGACAGGAATGGGGAGGCACTTGGAGCCCCAGTGGCCTTGGCACAGGGGACACTCCCTTGTCCACTCACCCGGATGAACTCATGGTGACTCTCGTTGCCGAACTGCTCCAACACACCCACAGCCTGGACTAGCCGCTCCCGAGCGCCCCGGGCCTGCTCCAGCTGCATGTCCAGGGAGGCCACGAGGCCACGGGTGTGACCCTCCACCCCCTCCAGGCAGCGGGCCTTCTCCTCGTCCACCAGATGGTGCAGCTCCTGGAACTCACTGCGGATCACCCAGCTGAAGACATCAGACTCATTCTGGGACAGGGAGGGACGGGTCAAGGCAGGAGCCATGGCTGACCTGGTGTCCCCAGAGCCTGGCAGCTCAGGCCTTCCTGGGCCTTCTGACCGGGCTGGTCCTGGTACCCAAGTCCCAGGGCTGACTCCTGCCAGGTGTTCACACACTGTGCCTGGGGATCCCAGACGTAGCCCCAGGGGGAGGACGACAGTGGCAGGGCAGAGGCTGGGCCCCCAGCTCCCAGTTCCAACACAGTGGCTCTGCTTTTGCCCATCTTTGCTAACAAGTGCGAACGTAAAATTTTGCTGTATAATGGGGTTCCACAACTGAAAAAAAGTCTGAAAGGCCCTGGAGAGCAGACTTTGGAGTGAGATAACAAGGGTTCCCCGTGTGACCCTGAGTTCTGTCTCCATCAGACTGGGTAAAGCGGGCTCCCTCTCCAGGATGAGGAAGATTAATCGACTTGACTTTCAACGGATGCTGGTCTCCTGCTCGTTTCATGACTACCTGTAGGGCCCAGGCTCCACAGACTCCCAGACCCAAGTGCCCCTCATTTAGGAAAAGCAGACAGCCACCAAGAGCTTCAAGCCTTTCCGTGCCTGTGCTCTAAGGTACTAGGAGGGCATTGCCCAGGCTGTCAATGTCAGGCAGCCACAGGTGGCAGAGGGCGGGCAGTCATGCCCACGTGTTAAGCTGTTTACCTCCGGGACTTGGGTTCTAGGTTATCTCAGTCTCAAGGACGTGGAGGACACAAGCCATCTTGGCGACAGTCCTGACAACTGTGCTGAATTCCTCTAAGAGCCTTTGCACTTCCCCCACCCCACCCTGGAATGCTTTGAATTCTGGCTTTATATGGAAGGCATGGCTTCCTGTAAAGGATAGATTAGAACTGGGCTCTGCAGGAAAGGGAAGGCGGGTGGCTGGTCCCAGGGGAGGGCACAGAGGGGCGGGGCACTCACGACAATCCGGGTCCTGTTGTTCACCAGTCTGGCAATTTGTTCCTCCACCTTCTTCTGCTCCTGCTTCAGGTCGGAGATGAGGGCTGCTAGCTCCTCCTGGAGGCAACAGGCCCCATAAGCCGCCGACCCCTTCACCACCGGCTCCCAGCTCCCAGGGGCAGCCCGACAGCCACAAGCACAAAATAGGAAAGGCTATTCAAGAATATTGCACACTGACAGCACGGACTGCCCGGACGGAAGAGATCTCCACGTCATCACTCTCTATGCCGTGGACAGAGATGCTACACGTCGTTACAGCCACCAGAAGTCACCGCACAACATCCAAGCGGGGCGACTGCCAATCTGACGTCAACACTCCCTGCATGGAGCGCTGCCCGTAGGGAACCCACCTGGGAAACTTGCTGGTCACCAGCAGGTCCAGAATTAGTGGGCATTTCATCAGGAGTCATCACAAAAAGGCTTGGCCCCAAGTGAAGCCAATGGTGCATGCAATGGCCCAGGGAGGGGTTACCTGGTGACCCCCCCACTCCCTATAAAGACCTGAATCCATCTCCAGCAGGCTTGGGCCCAGCCTGGATTTAGGGCCTCCCAGGCTGAATCAAACTTCTCCTAGGTTGCCCTGGCCCCATATCTGACTTAACCTTAGGGATCCAACCAGAACCACCTAGAGCACCAACTGGCTGCATGACCTAATGCAGCCCTGCTGGTTTGTGCCCATGGAGTGCGCAGAATCTTTGGCTTAGACAGTGCCCAAGCATAAGTGAGCTGCAAGAGCCTTTCCGGAAGGGAGCTGAGAAAAAAACAGAGCCAGCATGAAGATAAATGAACACAGAGTCCTTGCTCTCCATAACAAGGCATCCGATCTCATAGGAGCCTGAGAAGGGCATCCCAGTGGTAACCCTCCCAAGGCAAAGAGAGATGGGACCAGTTCCTTATCAACTGGGCCACAGTGAGTGGAAACAGAATTATGCAAACAAATAAAGTATCTTAAGATCCCAATCAATAGGAGAAAATAGGAATGCATGAAAGAGATCTGATAATGGAATGTAACTTAGTTGCAGCACAAGGAGGAGTCTTGAGATCACAGAAACCCACATCCAAAAGCAGGACCCAAGCCCTCCCAGCTCCTAGCCAGAAATGACGGGCTCCCAGGAGTCTCCTCCTCCGCCAGGCAGCCCTCTGCTGATAAAACTCGACTCAGTTTCACTGTACTGCAATTCGGCTTCCTCCTTTCACGCTCCCCTAAAACTACTCTTGCCAAGACAACCAATTCTTTTTTTTTTTTTTTTTTTTTTTTTTTTT
>NW_006796716.1:2280328-2294212 GCF_000442215.2 Lipotes vexillifer | reverse complement strand
CCTCCCGGACCGGGGCACGAACCCGTATCCCCTGCATCGGCAGGCGGACTCTGAACCACTGCGCCACCAGGGAGGCCCAAGACAACCAATTCTTGCTGCTAAACCAGACAGGCTCTTTTCAATCCACAGGCATTTCACACAAGTGATTTCCTTCTTGTCAAAATGCTCTGTTCCTCTGATTTTCTGGAGGCTACATTCAGCCAACGTTTCTGCTCCCTCAGTGAATTCCTTCTGGCCCCTTTTCAGAGTTCTCTCTCTACCCAAATCTTAAGTCCTGATGCTCCTGGGGGCATCATCTTCCCCATCACTCCTGCAGACTCTCCTGGTTGGTCTTCTCCACACCTGTGGTTTCAACGACCGCCCGTATGTAGATTACTCCCAATCTCTTATTCCCAGCCTCACTCTCCAATCTATCCTCTGGCAGAGCGATCGAGCCACATCACGACTCTGCTTAAAACCTTCCAACCCTGGTTCTCTGAATAAACCCCTAATCCCGTCTCATGTCACACAGGCCTTTTCATGAACTGACCCCCGCTTACCTCACCTCACTCCCACCTCACTCCCTCGTGCTTATTGTAACAATGTATAATTCCTCAAATGTGCCATGCTGTTCGCCTCCTGGTCTTCTGCACGCGCTCTTTTTATACTTAGGATGCTTTTCCTCCCTTTCTTTTCCTTTCAAGTCCTCCTTATGGTTCTGGTCTCGGCTTACCAGTCCACTTCCTCCAAGAAGCCTTCCCTGACCACCTGAGACCATGCAGGAGCCATGCTCCAGATGGTCTCACCATTGCCTGCACTTAACCTTGACAGCAGCACCTGACACACGGGACTCTGTCAGACCCCCAGACTGTGAGCTCTGGTGCAGGGTGAACTTCTCGCCCACTGCTGTACCATGGGCACCAGTGTAGCACCTAGCACATACTAGATGCCCAGGAAATGTCTGTGGGTAGGGGAACTTGGTGGCTGACCTGGCTGGCCCTGTGCACCTTTCCTACTTCTCTCCCAGGGTTGAAGGAGCAAAGAAATGCTGCCCAGAGCACTCAGCCAGGAAAGCCCTGCAACAGCTTCCAGGGGCCCCTCTGTCTATGGATCTCGATGCTTTTCCCTCGTCCTGCCCCCTCCCCTGAATTTCCTCATCCACCCACCCAAACACCGGGCCAGGTACCCTATTACAATTGACTTCCAAAAGCCCTTCCTGTCCTTCCTTGATCTGGTGCCAGGGGAATGAAAACTGGCCCTGGTGTGAGTCCTAGCTCTGCCACTGACAAACTGTATGAGCTTGACTAAGACCCTTACCTTCTTGGGGCCTGTTTCCTCATTTGCAAGTATGACAATAACCCCACTCTTCGTAAACCTTAGATCAATAGACTAACCTAAGATGGTATCATTATTATTATTATTATTCATCGTAAACAGTGATCTGCTAGTTCTGAGGCAACAGTCCATGAGGGCAGGAATCCACTGAAGCCACAAATACATTTTGGGCATTTACTACCTGGCCGGCACGGTCCTAGGCACAGAAATATCCCAGGGAATGAAACAAAGTCCCTGTCTTCACCTGCCTGAGAGTGCAGTCCCCTGAGCGTTCAAAAATCTAATGAGGGCTACAGGGAAGACTAAAGCAAGGGAGAGGGCTAGCACGTGACGCAGGGGGCTCTCCATCCGGTGGGTCACCTAGTCCCCAGCACCTGGAGACTGGAGCCACTGCTCAAAAGGTGATTGGTGGATGAGCAAATGCTCCGCAAGTTCTGCTCCAGAACAAGGCTGGCCCTGGACCCCTCTGTGCCGGGCGATGGTCCCAAGGCCTCAGGACCCGGCTCTGTGTCCCCAGGGGCGGCCCGGCTCCCCACCCCCCAGCAGCCTCGCTGCCCACCTTCATGCGGCTGTAGACGGTAGAGACAGGCGTGACCTGGTGGTGCTGGTGGGAGCCCAGCAGGCCGCAGAGGCCGCAGATGAGCTCCTGGTCCTTCTCACAGAAGAGGCTGAGAGGGTTCCGGTGGTGTGCACAGACCTGGGGCTCAGGGTCCCCGGGGAGCTGCAGGGCTTCGATCACCCTCGCCAGGGAGACGTTAGGCGGGGAGCTGCTGCAGTCCACCTCCTGCCGGCACACGGGGCAGCGCAGCTCCGAGTCCGGGTGACGGGACAGGGACAGCAGGCAGCCCTTGCAGTAGGAGTGGCCACACTGCAGCATCAGGGGCTCCTTGAAGACCTCCAGACAGATGGGGCACTGCAGGCGGTCCTCCAGCTCGGGCACGCTCACTTGCCACGCCATCCACGGAGGCTGCTGGAGCCCAGGGCGGCCTCCCTGGAGCCTGCTCTCTCCACTCCTTTGGCCCCCAGCCCCCAAGGGCCCTGAAAGGAGAGGCTCTTAAGGACGCCAGTCTTCGATTCCAGTCCTGACCCGCTATGACTTTGGGTCTGTTTTCCCATCTTTAAAACAAAGGGCTTAAATGAAAAGTGTGGTCACTTGGAGGTCCAGGATTCAACATTTTTAACCCGGATTTGGAGGTAAACATGAAAGAGGCCATCTGCAAGGTCATTTGGAGTGACACTAATAATGCAAGCTCCAGCCCAGCAGGGGTCCTGACCTAGAACTGGAGAGCAAAAACAAGCCAAGGTCTTTCCCACCTTCTAGATCAGTTCTCAAACTGGCGAGCAGCTGTTGGAAGCAGAGTTACAATAGAATTCCTGAGTCACCCCTTCACACATCTCAAATGAACCCCAGAAATCTGCACTGACAATTGACACCTCCAGGCCATTCTAAAGCGGAGTTCTGTCTTAGAACAACACTGTTCCAGAGAGTCTGGGACCCTGGAGAGTGGTCTCCTGAGCTCCCACCCTGCTCCTCTGTAAAAACTGACTGGCGTCTCACCAGAAGTCGGCAGTGGGCCAGGGGAACCCCACACTGGACTACCTGGCTTCTCGGGATCCGCCGAGCCCCCCCACCGGGGCCTCACACCAGCATCATCGACTTGATCTGCTCTGCCTTCTCTTCTCCCCAGGATGGGACAGCAGGTGCAGAGATCTGGGGATTGTAGCTGGACACCAGCTCTACCTAGTCTCTGCTCCTTTCCTCCTCCCCTTTCCCAGAAACACCCCGGTGTCCTCAAGGTCACTCAGAATCAGGTGGAACTAGGCCATATCACGGGACCGGGGAGGCAGCCTCTGCTCGGCCAGCTCTGATAGCGGCAATACTCAGGTGCTCACCTTGGCCAGGCATGGGGGAGGGGCAGAGACAGAGGGACTGGGTACCTATTCATACCTCACAGACCCCAAACGGGAGTGGACTCGTGTTTTGACACAATGCTTCCTGAATCTCAATCTCTCCCTCTCTCTCTCTAGAATAATGAAGGTATTTTTAGTTACCTAGATTTTTTAACTGATGTATAACTTCTATAAAGTGCACAAATCTTAACTACACAGTTGCGGTACAACTTATATGTATATATTCACAGGGTCAAGATACAGAGGAGCGGGACTTCCCTGGTGGCGCAGTGGTTAAGAATCTGCCTGGCAATGCAGGGGACATGGGTTTGAGCCCTGGGCCGGGAAGAGCAACTAAGCCCGTGCGTTACAACTACTGAATCCCGCGTGCCTAGAGCCCGTGCTCCGCAACAAGAGAAGCCACCGCAATGAGAAGCCCACGCACTGCAACTAGAGAAAGCCCGCGCTCAGCAACAAAGACCCAATGCAGCCAAAAAGTAAATAAATTTATAAAAAAAAGATACAGAGGAGCTTCTGGGTTGGTGAACACATCTGTGTGCTGGGAGGGTGGCGCACCCCAGTTCCACGGGGACAGAAGTTCCTACACTCTGAACCCTTCCAGACTTCACCCTATACCTTTTCATATGGCCGTTCATCTGTATCCTTTACTATAAACTGGTAAACATTTTTTAAAAAGATCAACATACAGAACATTTTCAGCACCCAGAGGCTTTCTAATGCATCCCCATTCAGAACCCCTAACGCTATCCTGACTTACATCATCATAGATTAATGTGGCCTGGCTTTGAATTTCAAATAAACAGAATTACATAGCATGTATTCTTTTGTGTCCAACTTCTCTTACTCAATATTATTGAATTACAGTCATTTTTATTAAGGTTATTTCGAAGGTTTAGAAGTTCAATGTCATTTTGTTGTATAGTTAATAAATATTATGGTCATACTCTACTATTCGTATCATGGCCGTGTGGTGGGAACTCACTGAATGGAAAAGACAGGGGTGGGTGAGGGTCTCCAGAAGCGTTAAGAAACAAGGAGCTTTGGATCAGCAGGCCACGACCCCTGCAGGCCTAAGCACCCATGTCTGTCAGCGGGGTGAGGTCTCCACCCCAGTGACAAGCTAGACCAAGGTCTGGTATAGGCAGGTAGAAAGCCAATCTTATTGAATTGGACAAATATTTATTGAGAACCTGCTATGAGTCAAGCACTAGGCTGGGTATTAGGGATCCATTAGAGAACAAGACAGAGAAGGCTTCTGTCCTTTTGGATTTTATAATATATGGGGGTAGGAGTAGGGTGAGGCCATAAATAAACTAGATAATATAATAGCGTTAAATGCTATGCAGGAAGTAAACGGTGTGGTAAGAAAGAGGGAGATGGAGTGGCAGGATTGTGAGGTGCATTCCAGAAGGGGGCAGGACAATCTTTCAGGAGGGATGGTTGAGCTGAGAACTGAAGGATACCAAGAGGCCAGCCACCTGAAAGGAGGGCAGTCCAGGCAATGGGTAAGCAAGTGCCCAGGCCTGAGGCTGGAAAGAGTTCAGTTCAATTGACCCTTGAGCAGTGTGGGGTTAATCGTCATATACCTTAGAGTCAGTCCTCTCCACCCATGGATTCCACCAACCACGGACGGTGTGGTACTGTAATATGTATTATTGAAAAACGTCTGCGTATAAGTGGACCCTCGCAATTCAAACCCCTGTTGTTCAAGGGTCAACCGTATTTGTGAGATCCACCAGAGAGGGGGCCTGGGTGGCTGGATCACAGTTAAGCCAGAGGGAACATCAGAAGATGAGGTTGGAGGGGTTGGCAGGGAGGGCTCTGTAGACCAGGGCAAAGGTTTGGATTTAATTTCAAGGGCAGTGGGAGCTACTGGCGGGTTTTAAAGCAAGGGAGTATGATCTGATTTATATTTTTAAAAGACCCCTCTAGCCGCTGTGTAGATAATAGATCATGGTGGCTGGAGCACCTGGGTGGGTGGATCGTGATGCCAAGGAGATCAAGGTGAAAAAGGCAGACGGGAGAATCCAGAGTCAGATGCCTGACTGAGGACAACCAGGTGAAGCAGCTGAGTAGCCCAGGGGTCTGCAGACCTCAGCAGACACAAGAATCACGTGGGGGCTTGTTAAAAGAGAAACTTCTGGGCCCAGGCCCCAGACTTTCTCATTCAGGAGTACAGGGATGGGTCCAACAATTTTGTCCCAATTTTTATAAGTTCCCAGGCAACACTGATGCTGCTAGTCTGGGGACTACACTTTGAGAACCACTGAAAAAGTCAATTGGACACAGGCACCTAGAGCTCTGGTTCCCAGGGGAGGCTCTAGGCTGGCCTGGTATATCACATACTTAAACCTGGGAATGGTTGGGCTCTCTCAGGGACTGGGAATAGAAAAGGACAGGGGCCCACGGACAGGGCCCTGAGGTTGCTCATGTTTAGAGGTCAGGAAGAGAAGGATGGAGAAGGGACAGCCAGACAGGTAGGAGGAAAATCAGGAGGATATGGTGACCAGGAAGGTGTGGCAGGGAGAATGGTCCCCCAAAGATACCCGTGCCCTAATTCCTGGAATCTGTGAATACGCGACCTTACACGGCAAAAGGGACTTTGAAGATGTAATTACAGTCATGGAGCTGAATTATCTGGGTGCGTCCAATCTAGTCACATGACCTTTTAACAGCAGAGAACTTTCCCTGTCTGGACTCAGAGGGAGATGCAGCAGAAGAGGAGGAAAGCCTATAAAAATGAGGAAAGCCTATAAAGATATCAATCAGATAATATTCCCGCCAAGCCTGAGAAGGAATTGGCATGCTGTTGCTAACTCTGAGATGTAGGGGCCCACGTGCAAGGACCACAGAGTAGCCTCTAAAAGCTAAGGATCACTGTTGGCTGACAGCAAGGACATGGGGACCTCAGGCCGAGACCTGCATCTGCCAACAAACTGAATGGGCTTTCAAGTGGATTCTTCCCCAGAGCCTCCAGTGAGGCTGATGCCTTGATCTTAGCCCAGTGAGACTGGTGTCAGACTTCTAATGCACAGAACCGTGAGACAATAAATTGGTGTTGCTTTAAACAGCTAGTTTTGTGGTCCTCTATTGCAAGAGGGAAAGAAAACTAAATACAGAAGCCAAGAGAAAAAAAGCATTTAAAGGTCAGTCAGGTCAGCTTCATCAAATGCTGACAAGCGTCCAGTAACCTGCGGACCAAGAGGCATCTGACGGATTTGGCAACAACAGGAGAATGGTGGCGTGGAACAGGGGAAAGTGGTATTGAAGTGAGTTGAAAAGAAAATGGAGGGTAAGGAGGTGTTGACAGAATAGCCGAGAAAGCCTTTGCAGCAGCCCTTCTGAGAAGTTTTTCCCACAGAGAGTAGGAATGAGACCACCCGTTGCAGCGGGGGTCATTTGGGACAAAGGGAGGCGTGTTTGTTTTAAGGCGGGGTATCTGGGGGCACATATAAGCGGAAGGAAATGATCTGTAGTCGAGGCAAGGCAGGTGCAGGAGAAAGAGAATAGCCAAAGGCGTCCAGTCCTCGGTTTGGCAAGAGTGGAAGGACGCAGGGGACAGGCTGGAGGGGATGGAATCCAGGGCTATTCTTCCTTTGCTCCACAAGAGCGCTGGTGCTGCGGATTTTGCAGCTCCGGTGCTGGGAAGGTGAGGGCTATCACCTTGTTTTCTCAGGAACTGGACGGTTTGACTTTAAAGTCCTGTCTGCGTCTACGTTTCCCCTGAACGCGATGGAGAAGGACGGAGGGTAGAAATAACCCGCGGCTGTGAGGCCCGACCCCGCCAGCAGCCCGCCGTCTCTGGGGCCTTGTCCCCACCAGCGTGTTCTGCCGGCCACGTGCCCACAGCTGGGCCATCATGTGCCCCACTGCTGATTCTCACCACCTGCGTGTCCCATTCCTTGCGCCTTCGCCACGTGCCACCACACGCCCCTGCCACGGGCCCCCGTCATGATCTTCGCGTCCTCACCGGATGCCTGATCTTGCTCTGCACACCCCCATAATGTGCCCAGTTATGCTCCACGTGCCCCGGCACGCTCCATGGGTCCTCACTACGTTTCCCATCATGCCCTGCGAGCCCTCAACTCGCGCGGGATCAAGCTCCTTGTGCCCCCACCACATGCCCTGTCACGTGCCCTGCCGGCCATCCGCTGGCGCGTGGTCCAGCCCCCAGCACCCAGCCCCCAGCCCCCGGCCCTGGCGTGGGCCCGCAGGCGGTTGGCTGCGGTTGGAGTGGAGCGATGAGCGCCTTCTCGCGGTCCCTGAACGGATTGCCGCCGTGGGGTGCGGACGGCAGGGCAAAAAGGGGACGCCGAGTCTCCGCTGGGGGAGGACGGCGGAATCGAGAGGCAGGCCGCGCGGAGATGGGGGGCAGCACCCGGAGCCCGGGAGTCCTGCAAAGGGACGACGCCTCCAGCCAGGTGAGGGCCCGGGCGCTGGGGAGTCAGGAGCCGGGGCCGCCGGAGTCAGGTGTCAGCTGAGGACTCTGAGATCTTCTGTTTCATTCCCCACAAGTCTCGGTACCAGCGGTTAAGTCAAAGGATGCTGGACCTTTCCGGGGACCGGGGCGTGCTGAAGGATGTCATCCGAGAGGGTTCTGGAGAGTTGGTGACACCAGACGCTTCGGTGCTCGGTATGTCGTGCGGCCCTGGGTGCCGTCTGCCCTTGGGAGGCTGGCGATGCCCTAGTGCTGGCGGTTCCTCGGGTTTTAAGGGATAAGCGAGGGAACTCACTACCCCTTAGTGTGAGACCACTGTGAGCAAGGGGCTCTGGGAGGTCCCCCAGCCCAGCTCTTCAACCTCAGGGCCAAAGGGCCGGCATCCAGACGTTGAGCCAAGGTCTCTCCTACCGCTCAGGGTGTGGGGCAGTTTAAGGGCATCTGGGGCTCACATTGCTTTTGTGTGACAAAGAGGTGAGATGTGGAGGTGTGAGTGCCTTTGGTCCGTTTTCCTCCCACTGTCTCCTTTTTCTGTCCTAGTGAAATATTCTGGGTATCTGGAGCACATGGACAAGCCTTTTGATTCCAATTGCTTTAGGAAAACCCCTCGGCTCATGAAACTTGGAGAGGGTAAGTTCAGAAAAGGAGCTGGAAAAGACGCCGCAGCTTGGGGAGCTGATGCAGGGCAGCGCCCTAGGACTGGAAAGCTGTCCAGAGAACTGAGTCTTCAAGTTGGTTTCTCTGAGGCTGGGTTTTGCTGAACGCTGTCTCCCACGTTCCCCCCTGAGACCGAGGTATTTGGGAGATGGCCTGCCTGGCCAGGAAGGTAACCTTTGCATCCTGACTTAAACATGGGGTGCTGCATTCTTCTTCGTTAGTTTACTAAGTAGACATATACTGAATGACTCTTTTACAAGGCAGGGTGGACAGAGAGGATGTGCTCAGATGATTAGAAAGGCTGGGGCCAGTATGGTGGAGATTGGCACACTCCAGACAACTAACCGCATGGAGCTCCTGGGAGGCATAAGCAGTGCTTTATGGGAGTGCTTAATGAAGGCACAGTTAATTCCAGCTGGGAAGACTTCATGGTAGAGGGGGCACTTGAAATGAGCCCTGAAGTTTGAATAAGGGTTCACTCAAGCTAGAAGCTGGGCCTTGGGGGAGGAGGACAACATTGCAGGAAGAAGGAACTGCGTGAACAGAGATGTAGAGGCCAGAATGCTGCAGAGCCTGGAGGAGTTAGAGTCTGGGGTGGGGCGGGGGGTGGGGTGGGGGTGGGAAACAAGGCTGAGAAGTGAGTTGGGACCACAGTGCAGAAGGCTTGGGATACTTGTGGAGAGATGTGGACGTGAAGGGGGAGGAAATGGATAGCACTGGGACAGGATACAGGGCAAGCTTCCGCCGTGTATTTTTCGTCCCTTCTTCCAGATATCACACTTTGGGGCATGGAGCTGGGCCTTCTGAGCATGCGGAGAGGAGAGTTGGCCAGGTTTCTGTTCAAACCGACCTACGCTTACGGAATGCTGGGCTGTCCTCCCCTGATCCCCCCAAACACTACCGTCTTGTTTGAGATCGAGCTGCTTGACTTCCTGGATTCTGCTGAGTCAGACAAGTTTTGTGTCCTCTCAGCCGTAAGTTCTGGAGCACAGATGTCAGCACTTGACAGAGAGTTGGGATGGGTTTGTGTTTTGGGTAATTATCCCGCCCTGCTGAAGACCCCCAGCCTCCCGTGTGGCGGTGGGGAGCGGGGGAGTGTCCCGCCACTTGTTAGTATGCATCTGTCTTAGTTCTGCTGGCTCTTGTGTGTGGGTACATGTGCTAGGCCAAGGGTTTGTTATGGACCACCAGGCTGAACTGACCTTTCAGTCACTGTTGGCCAATTCTCCCTGAAAGACAAGGAACATTTGTTTCTCAACGCTGTTTGGTTCCCAGCAAGTCGAGCACTTATAGCTCATAACTAAGGTGATCATATAATTTATTGTCCAACCCAGGACCCTTGAGAGTGAGAGGAACTATTAATCAGATGGGATAACAGGACATTGGGTGTAAACCGGGACAATCCCAGGCAAACTGGGACAGATGGCCTCTGTCTTCATAACTTGAAAATTGCCTCTCCTTTGTAGCCTTTCACTTAACTCATCCCATAGAGACAAGGCTTTTGATCGTCAGCAGTCACATGCACTCCGTGTTACGGTGTCTCACCCTGGCTGTACATGTGGCCTTAGATGTCCACCCCAGGTTCACATCTGTATATGACATCTCCCCAGCTAAACTGTCACCACCTCAAGTGAGAGTTATTACCTTTTTCTCTTCTCTCCACAAAGCAGAGGTTCTTGCAGATAACCTGGGTCCCAACTCTCGTGTACTGATTTAGAATCTTTGGGGATGGGGCTAGGACATCTATTGAAAAAGAGGCTCTACAGGTGATACTGATGTGTACCAAGGGCAGAGCCTCATGGCCAGAAAGACCAACAGGGCCCTGGGCGGACCAAGACCTGTTAACTGCTTTGCTAGACGAGTGGTTGTCCCGATACCTGCCTGACCTTTGTGCTTGACAACTTTCATCAGTTTCTAATCCTATGAGAAACTGCTGCTTTAGGGAGCATCTCTGGGTAGGACTAAGCTAGTAGACTTCATTTTGGCTCTAGTCTGTAAAACAGGAGCAGTAATGGCACCGGCCTGCCGTGGCTTCTGTTGGGATTCACAGAGGTGACTTCTGCAGAGCCACCTAGCCCCGTGCTCAGCACACACGTGGCAGTGAACAGAGGTTCCTAACCTAAAGGAGCAGAACTGACGGCTGTAACGACACTGGCATTGTGGCACTGGGGCATTCAGTTTCCTTGCTGGTGTCCTTGTCTTTGATCCTCAGGAGCAACAGGATCAGTTTCCACTTCAGAAGGTCCTAAAAGTGGCAGCTACTGAACGGGAGTTTGGCAACTACCTTTTCCGCCAAAATCGTTTCTATGATGCCAAAGTGAGATATAAACGGGTAAGACTGCTTTAAGGTACAAGTTTAGACCCTGGAAACTTCCTTCTTTAAAAGGTACAGACTTTTGTCTCTGTCCCTACTCCTCACGTACAGCCGTTAACGAAAAATCTTGCTTAAAAATCCGCATGCCAGAGGGCTAAAGACTAGGAGAGGGGACACAGGGTTTGGGGGAGCTGGTACTGTTTGGTTTTGGATCTGGATGTGATTGCATGGGTGTGTTCAGACTGGGAAAATTCACTGAGCTGGATGCTTACTTTTGTACTTAACTGTGTGTGTTTCTCAATAAAAAAGTTTTTTAAAATCCTCTTTCTAGTTTAGGGTTCTCTACCTACTGACTTCTCCACCGCATTTGCCGTCTTCATTTCACGTCTCTCTGACAGTGGACGTTCATCTAATTGTGACTCCGTTCTCTCCAAGCTTCTGATTGTTATTTGGCTTCCTGTGGAGGTTTTGCTGACAGGAATTCACTGCTGGCCTTGTGATGCATTCAGCAAATATTATGAACACTTTCTGTGTGCCAAACTTTGCACCCTAAGTTCTAGAGGCAAATAGGATAGAGTTTAGAGTTTAGGGGCGTTCTGATTTTTGTCTCACTTGCATAGTGACACTAAACATTCAGGATTTGCATTCAGCTGTAAACCACAGAATCCTGAAAAACAGTTTTTCAAATAAACTAGAGAGTACTATTTCTCACATAAGAAGGGAGGCAGTCAGGGCTTCCCTGGTGGCGCAGTGGTTAAGAATCTGCCTGCCAATGCAGGGGACCTGGGTTCAAGCTCTGGTCCAGGAAGATCCCACATGCTGCAGAGCAACAAAGCCCATGCGCCACAACTACTGAGCCTGTGCTCTAGAGCCCGTGTGCTGCAACTACTGAATCCCGCACACCATAGAGCCCATGCTCCGCAACCAGAGAAGCCACCACAATGAGAAGCCCGCGCACCGCAACGAAGAGTTGCCCCCGCTCGCCGCAACTAGAGAAAGCCCACGTGCAGCAACAAAGACCCAACGCAGCCAAAAATAAATAAATAAAATTTAAAGAAAGAAAGGAGGCAGTTGAAGCCTGGCATAGCAGTTCCACAAAGCCATCAGGGATTCAGGTTCCATAGGTCTCTCCGGTCAGCTGCCCTTAAGCGTGTTTTTGTTGTTCTTTTTCCCCCCAAGATGGTAGTTCAACCTGCAGCACCATGTGCTCATCTGGGCAGGAAGAAGGGAGGGGAGAAGAGTCTGGTGTGTTTATTTATATTAAGAGCTTTTTCCAGAATTCCTCCTACCCCAGCTTCCCTTTATATCTCATTGGCCAGACCCGTGGTAAATGTCCATTTGCCCTTAGCTGTGTATGTATTAGAAGCTGGGAAGTGTGGTTTAATTAGCACATTGCTACTTTGAATGAAATGGAGGCTCTGTTAGAAGAGGAGGGAAATACCAATAGATGTTATCTTTCTCTGACTTATTTCACTTAGCATAATACCTTCTAGGTTCATCCGTGTTGTCACAGATGGCAAGGTTTCGTTCTATTTTACGGCTGAGTAATGTTCCATTGTGTATATATACCACATTTTCTTTATCCGTTGATCTATTTTTGGGCACTTAAGTTGCTTCCATATCTTGGCTACTGTAAATAATGCTGCAATGAATGTAAGGTGCATATATCTTTTTTTTTTATGAATTGGGAGATGGGGATTGACATATGTACACTTATTTTTTTTAATTAATTAATTTAATTTATTATTATTTTTCTTTATTTTTTTTATCTTCGTTGCTGCATGCGGGCTTTCTCTAGTTGCAGCGAGTGGGGGCTACTCTTTGATGCGGTGCGCAGGCTTCTTATTGCGGTGGCTTCTTGTTGCGGAGCGTGGGCTCTAGGCGCACAGGCTTCAGTAGTTGTGGCTTGTGGGCTCTAGAGCCCAGGCTCAGTAGTTGTGGCACACGGGCTTAGTTGCTCCGTGGCGTGTGGGATCTTGCCAGACCAGGGCTCGAACCAGTGTCCCCTGCATTGGCAGGCACACTCTTAACCACTGCACCACCCGGGAAGTCCCTATAGTAACTTTTCTTAAACACCAGTCAGCCTTCAGTCATTTTCTTCATTCACTTTCTTGATAGTGGCTTTTGAAGCACAAGAGCTTTTAATTTTGACGAAGTCCAGTTTATTTATTCTTTAGATATTTGTGCTTTCAGTGTCATTATTAATCTAAGACCACAAAGATTTACACCAGTGTTTTCTTCTAAGAGTCTTACAGTTGAGCTCTTAGATTTAAGTCTGTGGTCCATTTTGAGTGAATTGTTGTATGCTGTCTGAGGTAGGAATCCAGCTTCATTCTTTTGCATGTTGACATCCGTTTATCATAGCACCATTTGTTGAAAAGACTGCTCTTTCTCCATTGAATGGTGTGGCACCCTGTTGAAAATCAGTTGACTCTAGACATATATAGGTTTGTTTCTGGATTCTCAATCTGCATTGTTGGTTCTGTTCCACTGATCTATACGTCTGTCCTTATGGGTATCACACTGGCTTGGTAATTAATAAGTTTTGAAATTAGAGAGTATGAGTCTTACAACTTTGTTCTTTCTTTTTTTTAATGTTTTTTGGCTATTCAGGATCTCTTGAATTTCCATATGAATTTTCAGATCTGCTTGTCCATTTTTGCAAATTTTGGTACTGGTTGCATTGAAAATGTAGAACAATTTGGGCACTCTTGCCATTTTAACAGTATTAAGTCTTCTGATCTGTGAACATGAGATGTCTTTCCATTTACTTAGATCTTCTTTAACTTCTTTCAACAATGTTTTATAGTTTTCAGTCTACAAGTGTTACACTTTAAATTTATTGCCACTTATTTTATTCTTTTTGATGCTGTTATAAATGGAGTTGTTTTCTTAATTTCGTTTTTGGATTATTTATTGCAAGAGTAAAGAAATACAACTAACTCTCATATATTGATCTTGTGTCCTGCAACTTTGCTAAACTCATTTTTTAGCACTAATTGTGTGTGTGTGTGTGTGTGTGTGTGTTCTTAGGGTTTGCTATATATAAGACCACCTTCTCTTGACCTCCTGTCTTCCTTCTCCACAGGCCTTGTTGCTTCTCCACCGGCGATCAGCACCCCCTGAAGAGCAGCTCCTGGTGGAGACCGCCAAGCTGCTTGTTCTCCTTAACCTGTCCTTTACGTACCTGAAGCTGGAGCGACCCACCATGGCCCTGCGCTATGGAGAGCAGGCTCTGGTCATTGACCAA
>NW_006796716.1:2259212-2280318 GCF_000442215.2 Lipotes vexillifer | reverse complement strand
TCTTCCGATGTGGACAGGTGAGTTGGAGGGCAGGGACTTGGGAATGAATGCCCGAAGAAAGGCAGCAGTGGTGTTCAGCTTGGGCACTGCAGAAGGGCTGTCTTTCCTAAAGTGTGCTTTTAAAGTTTTGTCCTTTTGACAGGCCTGTCTCCTCATGACTGAATATCAGAAGGCCCGGGAATTTCTAGTCCGAGCCCAGAAGGAACAGCCCTTCAATCATGACATCAATAACGAGCTGAAGAAACTGGCCAGGTGAGACCTGTGTTTGCAGGAGCGCAAACAGAGGAAGGAACGTGTGGTGTGGCTGCCACTCTGGCCTGCCCGCTCGGGTGTAGGCCTGTTTGAAGTTGCCAGGCTTGTGCTGGGAGGCAGCGCCCCCTAGAGCTGGCTTTGTGAAGTGCTCGGCACTGACCCACAGCTCCCAGGCCGTGCGGGGGCGGGGGTGGGGGGGGTGGGAGGGCGGCTGTAGGACAGACCTCCAAACCACACATGCCTGGACCATCGCCTGCCTCCCTGTCCTGCCCCAGAAGTAAGCACCTTAAAGAGGTGGCCAGTGTGACTTTCAGAAAGGGCAGTGTTCTTCGGATATTCTTCCCTACTCGCCACCAACTGAGGACTGCTGTTCTCAACTGACTGCAGATCCTGGTTTGCTGTGAGATGGCTCTTTCAAGTCTAGTTGTACCCTAGGGTGACGCTCTTGTTACTCAGGTGACATGGATGCCAACCTTGAAGTAATCTAACTTTTTCTGATTGTAGAAGCTACATGTTCATCGTAGAAAACTTTGAAAATTTCAACATAATCACCGATAATTCCATCACTTCATATTATAACCACTGGGTTGGTTGGTTGGTTGGTTGGTTTGGTGTTCTTTTGTTCCTCTGTATTGGTGAGATTTTTCTACTCCTGTTAACATTTTTAAATGTTTAATCCAGATTGCTAGTTAAAGCTTTCTTGCCATTAAAAAAGGTCTGAGGTGTATGTACCTCTTATTTGGGCCCGATTGTTTGCATTTCAGGCCTTTAACACTTTCTAGCAATTTCCCTTCTGGTATTTGTAAATATCCTGTCAAGTTAGGTGTAGAAATTTTGGAGTCTGACCATTCTTTAGCAGGAAAATCTCAAGGTAAGTTTGAGGTCTCTGAGTGTGAGGTGTTGCTCGGCAGAACTCTGCTGGGCAGCCTCACTGACAGCAGCTCCTGGCCTTCGAGGCTGCCATCTTTGCAGATGGTACGCTTTTTGTCCAAGGGCTTCCTGAACAGCCCTCGGGAGCCTCCCCCACCCCCCCACCCCCCACCACCCAGCATTGCTTCCACCCACTCCTGATTCGATTTAAGGCCTGCTCAAATTTCGGTGTTTCTGGACCTGAGTGGAGAATTCCAGCCACCAGGTGTCACCTCCCACAGAGACAGCCCTTCTGTAACTACTGTGTATTTCTCCCAACAGCTATTACAGGGATTACCTGGGTAAAGAGAAAGAAATGTGTCACCGAATGTTTGCTCCTGGTGAACACGGCTCTACAGTAGGAGAAAACTAACGGTAAGGAAAGGGCCGATGCATGAAAAGCTTCAGGATTTTGTCTAGTACAGATCTTCCCTGTAATGGTGGGGTTATGTCCCAATAAACCCATCATAAGGTGAAAATATCATAAGTCAAAAATGCATTTAGTACATCTAACCTCCCGGAACACCCTAACTTAGCCTCACTGGTCTTAACCATGCTTGGAACACTGATGTTAGCCTACAGTTGGGCCAAATCAGCCCAAAGAAAGCCTGGTTTTATTATATAATAGAGTGTCGACTGTCTCGTGCAGTTATTGAACACTGTACTGAAAGTTGAACCAGAATGGTTGTCTGGGTTCAGAACGGCTGTCAGCGTGTCGGTTGTTTACCCTCGTGATTGCGGGGCCGATCAGGAGCTCTGGCTTGCTGCCCGGCATCATGAGAGCCACTGGGACAGCATGCTGCTGGGCCGGGGAAAGATCAAAATCCAGAATTTCAAGTTACCATTTCTGCTGAACGTGTATCGCTTTTCACCATCATAAGGTGGAGAAGTCGTGAGTCAGATCATCGTAAGCCGGGGGCCGTCTGTGTGAGGAGGTGGGCTCTTCTCCTCGGCCCCCAGTGACTCATGCTGCCTGCAGTGAGGAGAGAAACCCTCCTTCCTGGAGCTGATGGGCCGCTGTGGTGCAGGGGGAAGGCACGTGCTGTGGGCCTTCTCAAAGATCACAGAAGTGAGGGAGGTCCATCCAGGGCTGGAGGTTAGATTCATAGGTTTGGGAAGCCTTAAGCCTAAAATTGAAAACGGAAATGTTTCATGGTATGTGTTCACCTCTCTCACAGTAGTGTGGAACGTGAAGCTGTGAGTATAGTTATTAACGCGACGGTTTATCTGGGTGTTGAAGATACTGCTTTTCTTAATCTGGTTTCTCCCCAAAACCTGAAAGCCTCCAACCTCACCTTCCTTCTAACACATTGTTAAAGACGATCCACATGTCGAGGGTGGGAATGGTTGGTGACTGCTAAGTTCCAAGTATTCCGAGAACTAGAGACGGAAGGTTTTCAGAGCAGCAAGGGGTGGGCACGCCCTGTCCTGCTGCACCCAGGGTTTAGCTGCTCGGGGTTGCGGTTTCCCCAGGACTACATGACATAACCCTCTTGTCTGGTTTACTGTTACTTCAGAAAACTAATGGAAACAAAATCACCTGCCTTAAACACCTGCTTAGCTGGGTAGATAGCTCTGCTCTCTTGAGAGAAGTTAAACAAGGGACAACAAGAAAACAGCTGCTGGACGGGCTCGTGATGATAAATCTCTCCTTTGTTGCCTCCTCCATCTCCCTACAAAGGAGGCTTGAGAGAAGAAGGCAGTGAAAAGGCCTATTCATCTCAGGGCTTTTGCAAGTGATCTGTACTCTCTTGTCTCTGCCCCGTCAGAAACAGCCAGTCGGTATCAGACGTAATGTCGCCGTCACCACTGACCATGACCCTGTGACCTTGGCCTTCAGGTCTTGCGGGGACATTGGCATATTAGCAGGTCTCCTGAGTTGAGACGTGAGCCAGAGGACTTTTCTCGTTTGGCGACTGTCAGTGTCTGCCAGAATGGACGCCCAGTGGCTTTTTGCCAGACATTTTGAGCTGTGAGCTGGCATGTTCTGCCACTTAATGAAGATCTGATTCTTCCCAGGTCTGTCCTAGAAACAGACTTTGGAAAACCCAGCAGGGAAACAAGTGTCCTTTCTGTTGTCCTCACTTCCCAGCTTTCTGCATCTGGCAGACGTTTTGGAGCCGCTGATTCTTAGATGGTTTCGGCGGTATCCCTAAGTCTCGAGTTTGTCTTATCACCAGCAATGGCCACGATCATCAGACTCCCACTGCCATTGAGGTTGTAACACGTTTTGGCTTTTGCGTCGTTGGTCTTGCTGCTCCCCTTTTTTTCTGTTGTACTTGTGCCTAGTTAGTCACTTAAAATGTCTAGGTTTTTAGATTATGTTGCCAACTAGTTTTAACTAACTAGGATCATTTAAAATGTGTACTTGTCTTCCAAGATGTTAGATGCTACTGACTCATCTCCATCTTGTCTTCAAAGACGTTAGATACTTCTGGTAGAACAAGAGTTCCCTCAATTATATTCTCTAAGCCTCTGGTGATAGACACAGTTTTTTGAGATCAATAGACCTCTATGTCCTTTTCACCTTTGTATTTTGCAGCATCTGAAACCATGCCTAGCATGTGGTTGACGCTCAGTAAATGTTAGTTGGATCAAATATGAAATAGCTGAAATGCTAGCCCAGCCTCTTTGAAACCATACCTTCCAGGCTGACTCTTGTATTGGCTGTCAGGACTCATGTTATTGCCAGTAACAGAAACCCATTTTTAACTAGTGCTCACTAAAAAAGAGGTTTACTGAGGGGATCCTGGGGTAGCTCGCAGAATCCAAGGAGATGGTGAACAGTCAGTAGTCGGGCAGGTAGAGACTGTGGGCCCCAGGGAATCAGTCTCATCTTTGCTTCATTCTCTCCTGCCCTAAGGAATGCCCAGGCATCCATTTACACAGCCTTTCTGTTGGAGAGGGGTATTCCTTACCCACACCTCCCTCCTCTTCCTGAACCAACTGTAACTCCAGTTTGAAAAATCTCGAAGCAGGGCTCTGGCCTGGTTTGGAGGGTGTGGAGTCCCAGTTATCATATCATTTCATCCAAAAGGATTTCCCTGTGTATCTCTGAAAGATAAGGACCACTCTTGCACATTTTCTTTTATTCTCTGAACTGCTTATTTTTCTGTTCATTTGCTTTGACTTTTCTCTTTTCCCTGTTACAGACTTTTTCACAAATGGTTGGTGTTTCTTGGTTGCTTCTTCACATATAAGAATGAAACAGTAAGGAAAGTTGGCCAGGAGCTCTGTCACCTGGGCAGGGCTTTTCGACTCATCCTTCTTAAGGCTGAACAGATGGGAGCTGACTGAAATGCTTTAAGATCCTTATATACCACAGGGAGGGGCTTTGCATTGGGCACCAACTCCTATACTAGCTTCCCAGATTTTCCTTGGGTGGATTTCCCCCTCCTAAAATAGGGGGTACAAGTTCTGTATTATTTTAATTTGTATATTTTCAATTTCTAGTGAAGTTGAGCATCTTCTTGCATATTTATTGGCCCCGTATATTCTTTATGCAAATTTCCTATTGATATCCTTTGATCACTCTTAGGTCTTTTCTTCATTGTTGTGTAAGAACCCTTTTTCATGCGAAGGATGTTCACTAAATGTCACATATTTTCTTCTAGTTGTTCTGAGTACTTACACATTTACATGTATCGCTGTTTTCTGTGTGGTCTCTGGAATTCACATTATGCTTACACTTGACCTGTGGGAGTAGCGGAGGTCTGTAATGAGTGGGCAGGAGAGCCCAGGGGTAACGGGTTTCCTAACAGTTCTTCCTGGAGTCTGAGCATCATTCCATGTCCACAGTGCTCCATAACGTCCATAAGCCCATTTAATATTCCCAACATTTTTTTGAGGGAGAAATTATCTCCGTTTTACAGATTGGGGAAGGAATAAAGCTCAGAGAATTAGACCCTTTCCCTGTTTGCGTGTGTGTAAACGACTGACCATTTTCATTTGATTTGAAACGTAAACCCCAGGTGATATCTGAGGCTTTGAATATATTCAGCTTCTTTCTTCAGCTGGAGCATTATCACTGGTTGCTCAGGGATTTTTTATTCCTTTCTTAGGTGTTTAGGAATTTCCTCCCTCTTCTCTGCTTTTCCATACTTAAGAGAAGCTGAAGCCTTTGGGCTATAGAATTAAGAGGATTGAGCCGTGTTGCTTGGCCAGCCTCAGGGAAAGCGTATCCTAACGAACTTCATACAAAGTGTTTTCTGGGAAGTCAAAGCAGCCCCCAGGAGGCTCAGGTAGAAATAAAGGCCGAGCTGTGCAGACTCCACTCCTGTAGTTGAGATTCTGGGATTCCTTTAGTCCTGGTTCAAAATGTTGGCCGGAGTGAGCCCTGGAGCAGCAAGCCCCACAGAGCTCGGTGCCGAGGCTCGAGGGGTCCTCCGGGGTCAGGGGTTCCCTTGTTCCAAAATAGCCTTCCTGTGTCCGGCCCGTACCGGAAGAGTATCCTAACGGACTTCATACAAAGTGTTTTCTGGGAAGTCAAAGCAGCCCCCAGGAGGCTCAGGTAGAAATAAAGGCCGAGCTGTGCAGACTCCACTCCTGTAGTTGAGATTCTGGGATTCCTTTAGTCCTGGTTCAAAATGTTGGCCGGAGTGAGCCCTGGAGCAGCAAGCCCCACAGAGCTCGGTGCCGAGGCTCGAGGGGTCCTCCGGGGTCAGGGGTTCCCTTGTTCCAAAATAGCCTTCCTGTGTCCGGCCCGTACCGGTCAGTTGCCCGGAAACCCTAGGAGCAGAGCATCATCCCTCATGGTATGTGACCAGATCCAGACGGAGAATCTGTTTGATCCCATTCTTCCCAAAGGGATTAAGGAGAAACTCTCACACCTGCTGTTGAGTCTATAAAGATATTCCATGCCTCCAGTTAGACTCATCTGAATCCTGAACAAATAATAACTTGCTTAAGTGTATTTTTATGATTTTATATATTAATTCTGACTGACTTCCCTGCATCTCCACTTTTTTTTCTCCGCCAAATGGAGATGTATTTTCTCAAGAGTAACAGGGCCAGGCAGGCATCCTCTTGTTCTCAGATGAGGGCCGTGCTGTTTTCCAGGCAAACTGTTAGACACAGTCTCTTGATCTTTAGGAAATCTGTGAAATGCCTTTTCTCCCAGCTCAGGGGTGTCACTGAAGTCATCCCTTTGTTGTGTGACTATAAATAACTCCACTTAGGTTGGCACCTCTTCATTTTACCCCTTCCTGGGAAACGCTTCCGCTGGTAGAGCTTCTTTGGCCCGTTCAGCTCTCTCTGCAGCCTCTCTTGGCAGCCGTTAACAGGCCCCAAACCTGCTGCCTACTGAGATTTACTTCTGTGCTCTTAGTAGGTGAGGTATCAATGAGGGCTAGTTAATTACATGTCAGGCGATAACTAGGTTCCTTTCTCTAATCTTCAAATCGGTGACTACTGATGTGCCATTACCTTTCCTTATGGGGCTGAAAATGGGAACTTTGGATTCTCAGTCTCAGCTTGCTTTCTGTGACATCAGCCAAGTCATTTAACCCCTCTGGGCTTCAGTCTTGTCACCTGTAGGATGAAGCGATTAGATCTTTAAGGTCACCCTGTACCTCTTTCTCCTGTCAGATGTTGGCTCAGTTGTTTTTAATTTCTTGGATTCATAATTACCTAATTAAGAATAAGCCTTGTCTCCAGGCCTATGTAAGCCAGACCCTGATTTAGGTAAATAAGGATACAGGCAAATAGTGAAAGAAGTGAGCCTGAGCAATGAGGAATTAACATGTAGTAAGCCTCTTAGTGCCTTGAGACACTTGAGGCAGAGGATGCGGAGTCTTAGTTTGGTTATCCTGACTGCCCTTTGAGGGCCCGGCCAGAGCATCCCAGACCCAGGATGAAGCCGAGATGAACGGGGATGCGCCTCAGAGTCTCAAGAACCCAGAGAAGGGTTTTCAGATCTGTTAGACAAAGGGAATGAGCACAGATCATCTGTAGCACAGAGGACAAGGGTGTGTCCACAGGGATGTGGTCTGCATCATCCACACCATGGTCACTGTCACAGTCTGAACAGATAAGGCTGTGAGAGACAGATGCAGGCCTTGACTCTAATTCTTTTTGGCATCCCGACACATCACAGGGCTTGGTGATGATGATGATGATGATGATTTTTGGTGAGCTGCATGTGATAGCCATGAATGTAAGAAAATTCCTCTGTGCTAGTTTCCTACCGCGGCTGTAACAAATGGCCTGGAGAGGCTGCTTGTATCTCTTGGCTAGCGGTCCCTTCCTCCATCTTCAAAGCCGGTAGCATAGCATCTGCAAACTACCATACTCTCCTGCCCTGGTCAGCATCTCTCTCTCTCTCAGTCCCTCCCTCCCCTCTGCTTCTGTAGTCATGTTTTCTTGTCTGACTCTGACCTTCCCATCTCCCTCAGAATCCTGAATGCGTCAGGCCCACCCAAATGATCCAGGATACTCTCCCATCTCAAGATCTTTAATTTAATCACAAAGATCTTTAATTTTGCCACATATGGTGACATGGTCACAGATTCTGTGAATTAAGAGGTAGACACCTTTGGGGGGTGGCCATTATTCTATCATACCCTCTTATGTATCACCACATACTGGGAACTACAGATCTCTTTAAAGATAACTCAGAACCATACATCCTAAATGTTCTCCACTTAGTCCCTTCTGTCCCAAATAAGATAATCATAACAGCCTTCCTTGGAACATTTCCTCTCTTGTGGTCATCCCACTGGTGGCTGGGGGAATAATGGTATAAGGGGAAAGGACCAGAACCAGGAGACAGTCACAGCCAACCTCTCAGCCAGCAGATGAGGGCCTGAATGCGGACATGGGGAGCAGGGTGCAGAGGGAGAGACTCTTTTAGGTGGCAGAATCACATGGTTTGGTGTTGGGATGAGGGAAAGAATCAAGAATGATCTCCAGATTTCCAGCTTCGATAGCTGGGTCCCTGGAGGCATTAGCAACTGAAGGCGGCTTAGGGCAGGTATTTTCTTTGTGGCTTGAGGGACTTAAGGTTCCTGTAGGACGTCCAGGTGGAGGTAGCCGGCAGGAAGTTGGCTGTGAGTGTGGGGGTCAGAGAGGAGGTCTGGCTGGAGAGCACGTGGCAGCCACGAGTATATGCAGGGCGCTAAAGTCCAGGAATGTGACGAAATCACCCAAGAGGAGGTGTAGAGAGGGGAAGGCCGCGGGCCAAGGATGGACCCTGGGAGCACCAGCATGGAACTGAGAAGAGAGGCTGGGAGCCAGGAGGACGAGTGGGAGGTTTAGCTGGGAGTCTGAACCAGAGAAGAAAGCAGGTGGATGGGAATTAGAAACATGTTGAATAATGTAAACCTTGTTTTGGAACAAGGGTGGCAGTTGGGTGGCACTTCTGACCCTTCTTTGATCTTGTCTTCTGTTGTCTTCACCATGGCACTGTGGCACCTGATGGCTGTGAACTCTGACAGTTGTCATCAGAGGAAGTGTGCTGTGAGTCCTAGGCCACCCACAAGTCAGGGCAGAGGCCTGGGGGTGCTCTCTGGTTCGGTTTAAAGCTAAAAAGTGTGGGCTTCATGGGACCACTCAGAGAGCCTGATGTGTGTTGCCAGCAGGGAGGGGACACACAGTGACGCCAGCCTCACGCCAGTGGTGAGAAGTAGAGAGGCATCGCCGGCTGGGGGTGGGGAGCGCACCAGGGAGGCTGAGGGGACTGCAGCAGGGAGAGTCGGTGTGGAGCGGGCCTCCGGAGGCCAGGGCCAAGGTGGGGACAGGCAGAAGAAGGTGGGCGCAGCAGCGAGGGCTGGCCTTGAACGGTTGCCGGGCACGGTGGCGGGAGGAGGAAGGGCAGAATGGAGAACCAGACAAGCCAGGGGACACAGCCAGCTGGTGAGGTGGCCAGCACATCACATCACAGCGTGTGTGAATGGGCTCGGGCTCCTTGTAAAATTCTTTTCCCCCAGTTGGATGTTTGAGGTACCCAGACTAGGTTATTCCGATTAAGTAACGCGTTTTGAGAAAGAGAACTAGTTAAATGGCTTCAGGGAGGGTCTAGGAATCTTCACCTTTATGTGCAGCATTTGTGCATTTTCTGGGATTTGAAGTGGGATCCATAGCTCTCACCAGTTTTCTTGTTTGTTTTTTTTTGTTTTTTTTTGGCTGCGTTGGGTCTTCCTTGCTGCGTGTGGGCTTTCTCTAGTTGCGGCGGGTGGGGGCTACTCTTCGTTGTGTTGCACGGGCTTCTCACTGTGGTGGCTTCTCTTGTTGCGGAGCACGGGCTCTAGAGCGCACGGGCTTCAGTAGTTGTGGCACGTGGGCTCAGTAGTTGCAGCGCACGGGCTTAGTTGCTCCGCGGCATGTGGCATCTTCCCGGACCAGGGATTGAACCCGTGTCCCTTGCGTTGGCAGGCGGATTCCTAACCACTGCGCCACCAGGGAAATCCTCTCACCAGTTTTTTCAAAGGGCTATATGACCCATAAAAGGTGAAGACCGACTATTCTAGAGGTTTCTCACAGATGCTGTTCATGTCTGCTTGCTCACTCTGGTTCACTGTTGCAGGCCTGGAGGGAAGGGCTTTAGGCCAGGGCTGCGGATGGGCAGGGCTGGTGCGTTACACCGTGGGAACTCCGCTTACCCTGCCCCGATCCTTGGCTTTTTGTCCTCGGGTTTCAAACATAAACATCCCAGGCTCTGCAGCCTCCGGCTCCTGGTTCCAGGATTACATCACTTCTCCATCTTCTCTGTTACATTTTCACACTCTTCTTTGATTACTACCCATTATTTTGTGCAACTGTTGTGGACACCTATCATATCATTGCTTGAGTTTCTGTTTCACAGTGACTGTGCCTTTTCCCCAGGCCTGGGCTTCACTCTCTTCAGAAGCAGCTTGTGTAGTATTAATGTATTCAGCTGGAGTCCGCCCTGCTGGGCCTTTGTCTGTGCTCTCTGCCTGAGTCTGGCGTCTTTTGTTTCGAGGGTCTCCTGGCTGAGCTCTCCTTGAGCCCTGGGCACATGATGGCTTTTCTCTCTGCCTTCTGCACCTCAGTGTGCAATGAGTATTGGATTTTCAAAATGAAATTTGAACTTTTCTGTTTTGATGCATTTTCATTTATGCTGAAGTGTTTCTTTTTATCGGTTTCAATTTGAAAATTCAGCTGACTGAACCTCATAAAATCCCAGTGTCTGATCTTGGAGGCTCTCCCTACCCATCTGCATTCCCGGGCACATGTTTGTGCTGAGTGAATATTGAATACAGGGTTTATGTCTACAGTCATTTCATGGGGCACAGACTAGATTGAGTTTTCTTTTTCATTGATGATTATTAAACTTTTTATTATGGACATTTTCAAACCTATGCAGGTTTAGAAAGAATAGCATGACAGTCTGAGTTATCAGCTTTCTGCTGTTCTGTTTCCTCTACCACCCCCCACCCCATAACTTTTTGTCATATTTTAATTTAAATTATAAAAATGCTACCTGCATATAGTTTTAACCCAAAAAGCGGAGAATAAAACCTCCCAGTCCCCAAACCTACTCCCTAGAGGTAACCACTGATGTTTCATATGTGTCCCTCCCTAAAGGTTTTTATGAATATTCAAGATTGTGGGTGTCGGGCTTCCCTGGTGGCGCAGTGGTTGAGAGTCCGCCTGCCGATGCAGAGGACACGGGTTCATGCCCTGGTTCGGGGGGAATCCCACATGCCGCGGAGCGGCTGGGCCCGTGAGCCATGGCTGCTGAGCCTGCGCGTCCGGAGCCTGTGCTCCGCAACGGGAGAGGCCACAACAGTGAGAGGCCTGCGTACCGGAAAAAAAAAAAAAAATGTCGTGGGTGTCAATGTAATCTTCCCCACAAATAGAATTATACATCTTGTGCCATAATGCAATTTGGATGTTTTCTAGGTTGGCGCACAAAGAACCTACCTCATTAAAAAAAAAAAAAGACCCAGTAGCATTCCATCCTAGGAAGGAATCATCATATTCTTAACAGTGATTGACAGATAGATGGATGGATAGGTAGATAGACAGGAGATGACACAGTTATCCCCACACCTGAGTTTTCTTTGGTATTTATTTAAATGTCGTGTCGCTGTGTGGTAGCATGTATATCTTCAGCTGAACTAGGAATCACTAAATTGACCTCTCAAGTGTTTGTACCACTTTACATGCCCTTTGGTAGTGTCTGAGATTCCATTCCATAGCTTTGCCATCATTTATATTGTTAGATGTCTTAATCTTTGCCAGTTTGGTGCATCCAAAATGGGATCTTGTTATCAGAATTGGCATGTCCCTGATCAGGCATCTTTTCACATGTCCTTTCTATAAATTGCCTGTTTCTCTGTAACCAAACACCTTTCTGAATTTTTCAGTTTTTTGATAGTTATTAAAATGTCAGTTGCTTCCCTGGATACTCTAGGCATATGATCATCATATACAAGTAATGGTAACTTTGTTTTCTCCTTCTCACCTTCTCTTATTTTATTCAGAGCCCATCTCACCATGTGGGCTGAGTGCTTCCAGAACAGTGTTAGATGGTGGTGACGGCTCAGCACCGCATCTTTCGTGACCATAGTGGGTGACCTGTTGCTGCTACACTGCTCAGCATGATGCGGACTTTCAGTTGAGATATATTCTTCTTTGTACCATGTTAAGGAAATGTTTTTATACTAAAGGCTTCTCTCAGGAAAGATTGTTATCAAATGCCTTCCTGTCACAAAGATACGCTTTTTTTACCCTTTGACTTCTTATTATGGTTTATAATATTGAATCTTCGCGGCAGGGATAGAAATAACTGTGCTTTTTTTTTTTTTTTTTTGGCTGCATCAGGTCTTCGTTACTGTGCACGGGCTTTCTCTAGTTGCGGCGAGCGGGGGCTACTCTTCATTGTGGTGAGCGGGCTTCTCATTGCAGCGGCTTCTCTTATTGTGAAGCACAGGCTCTTGGCATGTGGACTTCAGTTGTTGCAGCACGCAGGCTCAGTAGTTGCGGCACGCAGGCCCTAGAGTGAGTGGGCTTCAGTAGTTGTGGTGCACGGGCTTAGTTGCTCCGCAGCATGTGGGATCTTCCAGGACCAGGGATCGAACCCATGTTCCCTGCATTGGCAGGCAGATTCTTAACCACTGCGCCACCAGGGAAGTCCAGAAATATTGTGCAATTTTAATTGGTTGCTTTGGGAGAGCAGCAGAGTTCCTCTAACACAAAAGAGCATGTTCCTTCCCTAAGCAAATGCATTCATAGGACATTCTGTAATGAAAGACTTTTAAACTCAGTAGGAGAATTTGAGGCAAAAGGAAACTAAATTTGTTCTTCATAGGTTAACAGGAGTTCTCTGTTTTCCTCAGGCTGCTTGATGCTCAAGAGGGAGGAGTCTGGGGGGACCGAGGACTTGGAGAAAAAAGCAAAAGGAGAGCCCAAGAGCTCCAGGAGGAGGGGCAGAGGGAACCTGAGTGAGACCATGTTGATAGCCTGGGGCTCCCAGCTGGGCAGGCAGAGGCAATAAGCTCTTCCCAGATTCAAGTGCTTAGGATATTGGTACTTCTGTTACTGTTGAAAGGATTTCAGGAAGTGAGGATACCTGTGGGAAGGGCCTCATTTTACCTTTTTGATGTTTTAATGTGTTTCGTTGATCACTAGTAAAGTTCAGCATCTCATTTATTTGCATTTCCACTACTTAACTTAGAAGTAATGTCTTGTTTCCGTCCAATACTTTTATAGTTTTACTTATTATGTTTAAATCTTTATGATATCAGCAGTTTATTTACATCCTTAATTTGAAGTAGGGATCTAACTTTATTTATTTGTTTTTCCATTTTTAAAGCCTTTATTGAATTTGTTACAATATTGCTTCTGTTTTATGTTTTGGCTTTTTGGCCCCGAGGCATGTGGGATCTTAGCTCCCCAACCAGGGATCGAACCCGCACCCCCTGCATTGGAAGGCGAAGTCTTAACCACTGGACTGCTAGGGAAGTCCCTCTAACTTTATTTTTAATCAAATGTCTAAACAGTTGTACCCAAACCTTCTGCTTATTGACTTAAAATACCATTTGTAATACCCTGATCAAAGAGTTTAAACCTATATAGGGTAAATTCATTCTTCACATTAATGCTAGAATGAGTCTGTATGTTTATATAATGAAGTTGGCATATAGTAGTGGAATTAGTCAGTGGTCCCATGGGCCTCCCTCTCTCCTTACTGACTCTGTGGCTGGAGCTCTGTCTTGGTTCATCAGTAGGTTCTGGGCCTGAGCATTACAACTGCTGTTGGAACTCAAGCTGGACAGCAGTTCCAGGTGATCAGAGGGCGTGTCAGGTTGGTTTTGGCCCCAGGGCTGGACATTTCTCAGTGTGATTGCATCACAGATCATCACAAGACCCCATTGTTTCTCCACGACTTTGCGTGGGGTTGGACAGGAAAGTGCGTCTGATGTGTCTGCCCTCCTGCATCTGGTGTGGCCGGGGCCCCATCTAGCTGCTCTGGCTCTGTCCTATCCCCTCCTCTCCTGGATGCTGACAGCACAGCAGATGCCTCCACCTCAGTGGCTGGGGTGGCCCTCCTTCTAGGCGAGCATGTGAGTGGACTGTCGGCTGGAGCCCACAGTGGCCCTCTCCAGTGTGCTGGTCTTACAGTAGTTGGACTTATTGGCAGTGTGGGTTTGCAGAGGAATAAATGGGAAATGAGTGGGAAGTGAGGTGCTGTAAAATGAAGAGTAAAGCTGCCAGCTTTCGAGTGCCTGGACTAGGAAACGGGCACCACGTCAGACCTCACCTTGGCTTGTCGGGCAGGGCAGTGTGAGCACTGGCGCAGGCCAAGGGGCTGCTCTTCCTGCCATGGTTCTTAAGCCCCGCAATGTCTTCCACAGAGCAGCCAGAATCATCTTTTTTCAAAGTCATTTCTCTGTTCAGAAGCTCCAGTGACTTACCTTTTAATGCCTCTGTGGCCCGTGTGACGGGGCCCCTTCCCATCTTTCTTCCCTGTGTTCACTCCACCCTGGCCACACTGGCTTCCTGGTGCCTCTCACACACTCCAATCGTGTTCTTGACTCTGGGCCTTTGCATCGACGTTCCTCCAACCTGGAAAGCCCTTCTGACTATTCAGAGCTCTGTCTACTTAAATGACCCCTGCTCAGAGATCTTTCCGGTTACTTTATGTTAAACAACAACCTGCATCATTCTGCATCCCAATAGCCTGCCGATTTTTCTTCACAGCAGTTGTGTGTTTTGGTTTATTCATCTCTTTATCCCACTAAAGAGAGTCCCAGGAGGTGGTGACTTTGAGGTTTGTCCGTTGCATTTCACTGGTGCCATGGTTTTCTGTAATTTGTTATAAAGGCCAGCCAAGAAGGCTTAGGGGCACAGAAAAGCACCCTTCATGGTAGATTTAAATGAGAAGCAAGATGGCCATCTTGAGGCAGCACTGACCCTCCCTCCTGCCTGCACTGAGCCCGCCCGCTTCTGCCCAGGGGTTGGGTTGGGAGGAATGTCTCAGGGCAGGTCTCTCCCCCGACTCAGAAACTGCTGTTCGGCAAGATGGGAGTGAAGGATGTGTTCTTACTCTGACCCCCACCTCCTGGACACACACAACGTGGCCCAGACAGCTGCTCACACCAGGGCACCAGGCTGGGATGGCGCATCAGCCAGCACCCACCCCTGTGTACCAACCAGCGTTTTTCGTGGCTCTGGGGTTGGCGTTGGGCTCTGGGGAGGTGGGGGGCGGGCAGCGCCTGCAGAGCCAGCACCACAGAGCCATCGATGGGCTGTCATACTAGCTTTCACTGTGTTCCTGCCCTCAGACAGTGTCACACTGGTCTTGTGGCAGCCCGGTGAACTACACACTATCAGGCATATTTTATAGGTAAGGAACAGGAGGTATGACTTGTCCAGGATCACAGAGCCGGAAAGAGTCCGTTTGGGTCTCTTGGCTCTGGAAAAAGTACCATACTGTGTCTCTTCCGTTGGCACCCACGTTACCTGTCTGTGTGGTGAAGCTAGTCGTCCTGTGGAACTGCCTGGCGAGGCCTGTCCAGCCTTCTTGTCTGGTCACATCCCGAGTGCTTCGTGCTGTCTGGTGTGTGTCATGGGTTTTGTGTGTCCCATTGAAAGCAGCTGCTGTACGTTTGGCTCTTCGGGGGTGCTTTTCGTTTCTTTGAATGGTGGAGGAAGTGTTAGTCCTGTGGAACAGTTGAGAAAGTCTGATGAATAAAAAAGCTCTGCCTGCATTCAGGAATTAGTCATCTATTCTGGGGCCTCATCTGAACAATGAGGTTGAACTGGATGGTCTCAGGGTCCCTTCTAGTCTGGTTTTCTGAGACTGTGTTCTTGATTTGAAGTTTCAAAGCCACCGTATTAATTGGTCACCATTTCCCCCGACCCACCCACTAGGGGCCTTGCAGCGATGGTGTCTGTCCCTGACCGCAGACCCGGGACTGGCTTTGGCGCCCCTCTGGGACGTCCGAGTCCCGTTGTGTTTCTAACTGCTGTGTTTGATTTCTAGATTCCTCAGCTAACTACAAGCAAGAGAAGAGAGGCTGCCCAGTTCTCCATCGTTATGGGGGGTGGGGAGGGAGCTTTCTGGAAGGGACTCCTCAGAGCAGACTGTGTGGCAGTGACCTGCTTGGAAGAGGGGCTGGGATTCTGCGGCCCGAGGCCACTGCCTCGTCTCTGACACTGCTGCCGAGGTGTTTTTACAGGTGCTGTTTTCTGTTTCACATTTTCATACAGAGGAAGGGAAAGGGTAGCTACTGACAAGTAGAAAAATGCTATTTTTTAAAGGCAGTTTCTTGTTTTTTCAAATAGAATAAGTCCTTGGTTTTTCTCCAGTCGCAACCCCCTTCCCGCTGCTCATGTCTCTGGGTAAATACAAATAGAGATGGCTTTGTGTATTTTTGTAGGGCTCTCAGTTTTGAGGAGAGAGAATTATGTTACAGATGTTTTTGTTGTAAGCAAATAAAAGACTTCCTTGTCCTTGCAAGATCCAGTGTAAATTGTGTGAATTCAATTAAACTTATAAAGTCAGTAGGTAGGGTAGAGGGACAGCCATTTGTTGAGACCAGTTGGATCAGTGAGTGGAGTTGGGTTTGTTTGCTGGAGCCAGAGCAGTTCTTTTTGATTGACCTAAGGATGAAACGCTTGTGCATTTGGGTTGGGGTTCCCTTGAAATCTGCTCCCTTCTCTGGGAAGCTGTTTCAAGACAGTTAATTGGAAACCTGGGAGCCAGCCAGTCCTCCTGCACTTTTGTGCACCTCGGGTCTTGCAAAACGTGTGTGTTTGAGGTGTTATAAAGCCAGCCTCCCCGTGGTGTCTTGGACAGTGTGGTGCTGGGTGATGACAGCTGCCACCTGAGGGGCAGCCCGGGGCCCTCACAGCATCGCTGCAGCTCGTTCTTGCCACAATCCTGGGAGGTGAGCAGTGGCCCTGCACTTACCAGGGAAGGAACAAGCTGGCCTAGAGAGAGTAAGACACTGCCCCAGGGCCTCCGGGCTCTCCCCATTAGAGCCGGGATGTAAATCGCTGCCTCTCCTGCCTCACAGTCAGCGGGCTTGGCTTGGAAAGGCCTTCGGCTCCCAGAGGGCTTGGTCATCCCCACCCAGCCACAGTGCTCAACCCTCCTCTGCGAGCCTTGCTGTCCCCTCCTGGACCCTCACCGACAACTTCCCACCTCACTTAAGAGCCGTGGCTGTGGCCTAGGGTGGAAGGTCTTGGCCCGGGTCACCCAGTTAGGGCTGAGCTGGAGCGCTTCTAGTGTGGAGGGGGGGCCTTTCTGTGAGGTGCTCAGGGACCTCTCCCCACTCGCCCCCCAGGCTGGTTGCTGTCTTCTAAAGAGGGTTTGGGCTCTTTTCCCTCGAGACAAGGCCTGAGGCCCTGGCTGACTTTTGCTGAGCAAACCGGGCAATAGGTGGCGACAAAACCTGCTCTATGCTTCCGGGCCAGCCAGCCTGGGCAGCAGCAGCAAGTGCCCTGGGCTGGGGGGCTGGAAGGGCCCTGGATGGGGTGGAGACCTGTTGGGACGGCTCTAGGCCTCTCTCTCGACACAGCTGCTTCACATGGTCGCTCCATAAGACTGGTCTGGCTGGGCATTGGGGCCCAACTCCTGGGCCCCTGTCCGCCAAGAGGAAAAGGCAGCAAGTGTGGTCAGTCCTCAGCACAGCTGGAGAGGCGGAGAGGCTCTGCAGGCAGGTGACTTGTGACAAAGGAGGAGCCTGAAGGGCCCGCTGCAGGTAGGCAGAGAGCATGGCAGGAGCAGAGGCCCGGAGGTGACCCACCTGTGCATCTGCACATTTGCGAAAATAAGTCTTTGCGTGGATGTCACTTGGGCAGACAGACGGGGTGGATCACGGAGAGCTGTGTTTGTGTCGGGCTGAGAAATCACACCCTCTTTTGGGCCTTGGGAAGCCCTGCAGACTCCTCCCCAGGTGAACAGCAATCCTGGAGACTTCTGTTCTCCGTCTCTCTCTCTCTCTCTCTCTCTCCCTCTCTCTCTCTCTCTCTCTCTCTCTCTCTCTCTCTCTCTCTCTCTCTCTCTCTCTCGCTCAGGAGCCAGGCTGGCTGCAGGGAAGGGCTGGGCTCTTCACTTGGCTCCTTCTCTCCTGACCTCATTAAGAAGCTTACCTTGACCTCTCTAATCGCTTTGGTCAACCTGGTCATGATAATGACATCATAACAGTGACATCATAACATGATAATGACATCAAACACACAGTGATGTCATGATAATGACATCATAACCAAAGCATCAGTTAAGCAAAAAAGCCTGTGTGTTTGCGTTTGCACACATGGCACTCGTGTTTTTGGCCTAGGAGGCAAACATTCTAGAAAGAGACGGAAATGCCAGAAGATAGATAAGAAGGTGATATGATATAAATACTGTAATAAACCAAAAAATATGTTATCTTTCTTACAAATGTGATTTTCTTTTTTTTTTTTTGAGGTGCGCTGGCCTCTCACTGTTGCGGCCTCTCCCATTGCGGAGCACAGGCTCCGACACGCAGGCTCAGCGGCCATGGCTCACGGGCCCAGCCGCTCCGCGGCATGTAGGGATCTTCCTGGACCGGGGCACAAACCCATGTCCCCTGCATCAGCAGGCGGACTCTCAACCACTGCACCACCAGGGAAGCCCCAAATGTGATTTTCTTAATTCACAGCCCTTCACGCTAAAAGCGCAGCTTGCAGGTGGGGCAGCACTTGAGTCCGATCTCTGCGTCCTCGTCCTGCCCCCTTTACCAGCTCCCTCCTGCTGAGCTCGTCCTCCCTGACCACTCAGACAGAAGGAGAAACACCCTTCTAGGGAGAAGCAATGTCAGACCCAGAAAATTCACCATCCACGACAGGAATTGACTTGGGGGGGGCGGGGCGGGGGCACTGTGGCTGCTCTTTGAGAAACGTCAGGAAATAAGAACAGCCCCAGGAGACAGACTCCAGACAAACGGCCACTTTGGAAAAGATGGACTCCAGGAAAAGGGTCACGTGGCCCCAGAAAGAGCCCCACACTTTCTCCTGCCTAGTGACTCGGTGTTTGTGCAGCAACTGTGACAGGTGCTCACTGGATGCCAGTGGAACCTGAATCCAAATTCCCGATGCAAAATCTAAGCTGGTTTCTGAGAACCTCTTGAGGTAAACTGCGAGATGGATAAGTAAGCGGAGATATGCCAGCATCATCATCTGTTCATCAGGAACAGGCTTGCCAAACGCATGCTGCTGTGGCTTGTGTTGGAGGGACTCCTGCGTGACTCATGAGACCTCCTCACGTACAGAGTATAACTCCACACCCTCACACAAGGCAATGAAAGTCATTTCCCTCACGCTGCTGCCCCCCCTGCCCCAGCCCTGAGCCAGACCCTCAGGGGCCCTGCTGCCTCCCTCCTCCCGCTCAGCCTCATCCCAAAGCTGAGGGTTTTGCCTCCGTAGTGTCCCTTGTATCAGCCCCTAACTCTCCATCTCTCTGCCCTTCCTGGCTCAGATGTAACGACCTCTCTCCTTGATCACTGGACACCTTTCCCCCTAGCCTCCCCAGTCCTAGACTCCATCCCTCCTCCACCTGCTAGCCCTATCCTGCTCCGGCTTAAATGCTTCAGTTGCTCCCAGTAGCCTTTGAGATAAAGTTCAAACTCTCTAATTTAGCAGAGGCGGCCTGGCCTATCTTCAGCCATTCCCTGCCAGGCTCCCTGCCTTCTAGCCACGCTGAGCCACCTGCGGTTCCTAAATGTTCACACCGTTCCACCCCTTGTACCTCCCCATGTGTTGCTCTCAGACCAGACCACATTCCCATTCCTCTTCCAAAGCTTAACTTAAGACAGGATCCTGAGTGGAAGCCTCCAGGGCTCACAAAGAGGCAGGACACGTGTCCCCAGCAAACTGTCAGTCATCCCAACAATCATGGGAAAGGGGCCATTCAGCACAAGAGTGAACTTCTCTGCCCCCAGTCTGGCAAATAAAATCATAAAGCTTCCTCTTTTCTTGGTATTAAAACATTTCTCATATTTTAAAAAATTATTTTAATTTCTTTATACAAAAAACACACGTATAAGATAGTTATAAATACATGCATAAACCTGGAAAGAAAATAAAACTTAAACGTCCCCTCCTCCAGGCAGCCTTCCCTGACCATCCTGACAGAGCTGCCTCCGAGATGCCCAGGGCCTTGGTTCCCAACACCCCACAGTAACTGGATGGTCTAGCCTGACTTCCCCAAGGCTGTGAGCTCCTCCAGGACAGGGACAGGATGTCACCTGACTGTGGTCCTCCATTCCCCTGCACAGTCAGAGAGACAGGAGCCCCAGTTTGTTGAAGGAATAAATAGAGCTCACTTATGAGCTATGTTCACATACCTCATGAAATCCTTATGGACAAGTCAAAGACAATGCAGAATAGGTGGCTTGAAATGAGGTCTGCCTTGGCTGGCTGTGTTGAGGAAATCTGGTTCAAGGACCCTTGATGGAAAAAAAAGACGAACCCGGGTCAGACAAAAAGACTGTGAACTCAGCATGAGCCATGGGTGGCAGCGACTGCTAAAGAGGGCAGGGCAAGTGCTGGTGGGGCAAGTGGGGGCCGTGGGACCCCAGAACCCCGGGCAGGTCTGCAGCCTGCAGATCTGGAGACGATCATCGACCCAGAGAAGGGCCGCGGGCACACAGACACCTTAACAACAGGGCTGCCTCCCTCCGTGGTGGTTGTGAAAGCCAAACCCGATGGCATCTTCGGCGTCCAGGGAGCCCTAGGAGCCAACAGCAGACAGCAACTAGTTGGCTGGAAATGCGGTGAGGGTTTCCAACTTAATTGTGAACAGTTGTTGGAAAATGTGCAGTTGACTAGGCGGACTGAAGGTCACGACGATGTCAGCCCCTCTGAACTACCCAGTTCAGTCCCCACCCCAGAGATGGCATGGCTCCCCAGCCCAAGGGTCACTCCCCGGGCACCACCCACACTGTGCCCCTCTGCTAGGGCTGGCGCCTCCACCCCCGTTTCTCCTAAACCCCTTCAAGGCCCACTTGCCCCACCCCGTGCAGTGGCATTTGGAGTCTAAAGCAGACGCCTAGGTGGGCTGACCCCTGCTTGGCCACAGCCGATAGCTGCCCGCCATCAATAGCACAGTGTCCCGGCACACAAAGAGCCTTACTCAAGCTCCATGGGATGGATGTGAAAATCACCGAGGTGGATTTCCAACCTCAGAATTACTCAGCAGCCCTTTCCTGCGTCACTGGTTCCTTTTCGGATTCCATGAGGGAGCCCTTCCTAACCTTGCCCTTGATGCTCATGCCCCTTCTTCCCCTCCAGCACCCCCTTCTCCTATCTCCAGGCCCGGTGACATGGCCTCTTCCTCCACAGAGCCAATAAACGTCATTGGGCATGAAATAAGACCCCCCTGTCCCCTCACCCCTACTTCTGTATCTTTGCCCCCCTCACCTCCTCCCCAGGGTCCTCGGGGCAGGAGTTAGGGGTGGGGGAAATGCCCACCCCTTGCCCCTTTCTGTGCTGTCGATCCGGGCCTCAGCGG
>NW_006796716.1:2256691-2258746 GCF_000442215.2 Lipotes vexillifer | reverse complement strand
GCCTCAGCGGTTCAGCAGCCTCCTCTGTTTGTGACACACAGGCTTCTTCTCCCCTTCTGCCTCCAAACATGGCCCAGTCTCTCCCTCCTAAGAAAGACTCCTTAATCCTGCCTCCTTCTTTCACCCACAGCCATTTATTTTGTTCTATTTATTTACTTCTTGAAAAATGTAATCCATTCCCATGACTCAGAATTGATGTACAAGTGCCCTCCCTCCCTCTGCCCCATTCCTGGTCCCTTCAGTGCTGGCAATTTCCTCGTTATCCTTCCAGGAGAGTTAACAACTTGTAAAAGAGGATGTCTTCACATATTCCTCCTCCTCTAAAAAAACGAGACATAATTCACATACTGTGAATATCACTCTTTAAAGTTACATAATTAAATGGTTTTTTTTTTTAAAAAAAAGCATGTTCGCAGGTCGTACAACCATCACCGTATCTAATTCAAGAATATTTTGATTACCCCAGAAAAAAAGGCCATACGCATCAGCAATCACACTCCACTCTCTTCTCTCAGGCCCCGACAGCCACCAATCTCCTTTCCACCTCTATGGATTTATCTGTGCTGGACCTTTCACATAAATGGAATCATACAACATGTGGCCTTTTGTCTCTGGCTTTTTTCACTTTAGCATAATGTTTTCAAGGTTCATCCATGTTGTACCGTGTATCAATACTTTATTCCTTTTTATGGCTGAATAATATACAATTGTATGTATACACCACCTTTTGTTTATCCATTCATTTGGTGGTAGACATTTGCTTTGTTTCCACTTCTTGGTTATTATGGATAATGCTACTGTGAACATCTGTGTATATTTTTGTTTGAACACCTGTTTTCAGTTCTTTTGGGTATATACCTAGGAATGGAATTGCTGGGTCATGTGGTAATTCCACATGTCATTTCTTAAGGAACAGTCATACTGTTTTCCACAGCAACTGCACCATTTTACATGCCAACAGCCACGTATGAGGGTTCTGATTTCTCCACGTCTTCGCCAACACTTGTTATTTTGGGGTTGTAGCAGTAGCAGTAGTAGTAGTCATACTAGTAGTGGTTTCATAGCTATTCTAGTGGGTGTGAACTGGTATCTCATTGTGGTTTTGATTTGTATTTCCCTGAGAACAGCTGAAGTCAAACATCTTTTCATGTGCTTACTAGTCACTTGTATATCTCCTTTGGAGAAATGTCTGTTAGATCCTTTGACCATTTTTTAATTAGATCATTCATCCTTTCATTGTTGAATTGAAAGAGTTCTTTATATATTCTGGAGCTAGTCCCAGGGGGCACCTTCCTTCTGGAAAGAAGTCTTCCCATGGACCTCTGAAATCACTTGCCACTTTGGAGCAGTCCTTTATTAAAGCACCTTCTCACATAGCTTTCACAAAGCACTCTCCTTGTTCTGTTTTCTTCACTGACCTTCCTCCTCTTCTCTCCCCACTGCGCTCCCCCCACCTAGCCCCCCTCCTCTGCCAGTCCCGCAAATGTTAGGGTTCTGTCCTTGATCATCTCCTCTCCCACATGAATGAGTTCCTCTCGGGTGAACGCATCCACTCCCAAGGGGCTCAGCCTCCACCTTTACCTCCGGGCCTCCTGAACCTCTTCCTCCAGCCCTGTCCTCTCTGGACCTTCTGTGCTGTCTCCCCAGGGGCCTTGAGACCTGCCCTCCCTGGTCTCTTCTGGGTAACCCGGGCATCCTCTCACGTTTCTGAGTTGAGTTAATGATCACACCCAAGCCAGAAACAAACCAAGGGGGTCACCGTATTTGACTCTCCTCTCCCGTCCTCACTTCCCAAATCTCATCCATTGTCACATCCTGTGGTTTCTGCCCCCTCAGTATTCAAAAGGCACACCTAGAGCCGCATGGGACAGGCTCCTGCCTTTAGCCCTGACTCTGTTCATTGGGGAGCAAGGTGGGGATACCGCAACCCAGCCCACAGCATCGGAAGCACAAACGCCAAACGACTGGTGCAGACTGCAGGCTCAGAGCAGGGGGAGGGGAGGTGGACACACACTGAGCTGTGAAGGACAGAGGTCAGCAGCGGAAGCGGGGCGG
>NW_006796716.1:2247961-2256547 GCF_000442215.2 Lipotes vexillifer | reverse complement strand
GGCTGGCTGCTGTGGCTGGGAGACTGGCTGTGGTCAGAGACAACTAGGCTGGAATTGGTCCACATTATGCCTGTGTGACTCTGGATACGGCACTTAACCCTGAAGCTTCAGCTTCCTTATCCAACACCTGGGTTGCGGTCAGGATCGCCTCCGATCACGCTTGTGAAAATCCTTCCTAAATGGTAAGGTGCTGGACGGGCAAAGGCAGCCCAAGGCCAGAAAGGGAAGCGGGCTGTACATTGCGAAGGTCACAAGTACCAAGTGCAAGGGCTCAGGTTTTACTGTTCAGGTGTGGTGAGGATAGTAGGTGGGACTCTCAACTCCAGCTGACGGAAACCCAACTTACTCGGGCCCAAACCAAAAGAGAATGGATTGGTCATTGTCATGGGTGGCCCGGGGTGGCTCTGTCTGCAGCACAGCTGGGTCCTGCCGACCAAGGATGACGTCTGTGTCTCCGTTGGTGTCTCTCTGGGTTTTCATCTTTCTCGCCCCCTCACCCACCGCATCTCTCACCTCTGCTTTCCTCTAGGCATTGGGGAACCCCTGGCAGCCTCAAGCTCACTCCTCTCAGGCACCAAGACCCAGAGCCTCACTGGCCGCTTTCACAGGGAAGCTTTGATTTCCGTAGGGTGGGTCACTGCTCACCCCAGAACCAATCAGGCAGCTGGGTGGTGTTCTTTGATTGGCCAACAGGACCAGTGCCCTCCTCTGGCATTGGGGTGGGAGCCAAGTGATGAGGTGGGATTGGGAAGGAAGATTCCCAGGGTCCAGGCTGTGGGCTGACATAACCTCTCCCACTACTGGGGAGTCCTGGAGCTTCTGAAGAGAGTGATTAATCCTCCTGTGAGGGGGTGGGAAGCAGTGCCTTGGGGGAGGGATGAGTAGGGCAGATCTGGGCAGTGGCCAGGAGTACCTGTCTCATAGAGAAAGGCCCGGGCACCCTGCAGTTCCCAGGCTGTCCGTACTTCTCCTCAGACTTTTTCCTCAGCCTCACACAAGTCCTGAGAAGTAAGGATGACTTGGCTGTACCCATATAACAGGTCAGGTTGAATGGCTTTCACAACCATTAATTAATAACCATTAATGGGAGTAATGGTCCTGGGTTAGCAAACCATTAGGCTGCCCATCCTCCAGGGAGAGGTCTGTATGGGGAACACTCAGCAGCCACGTCTGGGGCCGGCGTCAGGCATGGACCCTCTCTTCGCCCCACGGACACCTTTGGGGATGGGAGAGGTTCGCACTGGGTGAGGGGCTGCAGGAGGCTTGCAGACTCTGCTTGGGCCTAACAGGGGTCTCGAGGAAGGACCAGGTACGGCCCGTCGGAGTCCAGCGCAGGGATGATCCAGGCGGGCTTCACGGAGGAGGCTGCCTGGAGCCCAGTGAGCACCCACGATGCGCTGGGGGCTGGGCTGAGGACGCGCAGCGGCCCGTGGCAGAGGGGCGGCCCCAGCGAGGGGAGGCAGGAAGTGGTATGGACCGAAGCGCGCGGATGGGAAACTCCGGGCCCCACCTGGGCGCTCCGGGCGCTCAGGTGAGGCTCGGCCAGGAACCGCGCCCCGCAGCCCGGCCCGGCCCAGCCTCCAGCGCTCTCCCCGCGGCCCCGGCGTCCCCGCCGCCCGGCTATTTCGGTGCGTCAGCAGAGCGGAAACGGGGAGCGGCGCCAGCCCGCGAGCGGCGGGGACGCGGCCTGGCAGCGGCCGGCGGCTCCGCAGGTTCTGTTCCGCCCGCGTTTGTGTTGGCAGCTGCCCGCGGCGCGCGGCCCGGCCGATGAAAGGGCCCTCTGTCTGCGCCTGAGCGGCCCCGCTCGCCTTTCATTCTTAATATAATCTTCACTTCATTTTTAACCGAGCAGAGGTTCTCTTGGAATTCTTCCCCTTCTTCCAAAAATACATGTGCGTGTGTGTGTTTGCAAAAGTTCCTCCACGGTGAAGGTCGGGATTGTCCCGGGGAAGGGAAGTGCGAAACCCGAGGCGGATTCAGAGCGAGACAGAAATGCCTTTCTTCCTGTGCAGGGGCCTCCCTGGGGGTCGCCGCTTCCGCTGGGGTGTCCCCCATCCCGGCCCCGGGGTCTGGCAAGAGGACGGGGATCCTTCTCCACCACCGCCCACAGCCCACCCCCCGATCCCTAGGCTGAATGGGCTGTTTGGAAGCCGAGGTCAGTGGGGAGGGCGTGGGGTGCCTTCTCAAGGGGTCCCTGCCCAGGGCTGGTTGGAAAGCACTGTGGTCAGGTGTGGCCAGCACGGGCTGTCCTCCCAGAAGTGGATGCAAAGGAGAAACAGGACCGCTGGGTCCGGGGTTCTGCCTGGGGAGACTTTACTCTGTACTCCTGTCTGTGAGGAAGCTCAGAACAGCCTGCAACAATGCCTGGAAACCAGCCTCCAGCCAGCCCTCCATTCACCTGGCTGGGCAGAGGGGTGCTACGCCTGAGGCAACGTTCTAGGTTATACCAAAGACTGCCATTTGGAGAGACTCCCACCTCAAGCATCGCAGGGCCAGGGCTTTCCATGCATGTTCCCAGGTTCTGGGAGTTAGGTATGGTCATCCATACAGAAGAGAAACAAAAGGCTCAGAGAAGCTAAGTAACTTACCCCAAGTCCCAGAACATGAAGGGTGTGAGGGCCAGAACTGTGGAAGCAGGTGGCAAGAAGCCTGGGTTCGCCCTTCTGTTGCAGTGGTTTTCAAACTGTGTTCTGCAGATCTTCCACCTGCTTTGACAGCCAGGAAATTTTGATTCCAGTTCTTAAAAAAAAATTAATTTGTGTTTGTATTTTGACTTGTGTTTTGAGCAGTAGAGTAGATTATATAACCTGAAAACTATCCTGCTGTAAACACCTAGGAAAGTTCAGCTAAAACTAAAACAAAAAACCACCACCAACAGTTTCCTTTCAAATCCAAGAAATTAAGAACCAAAAGGAAATCTCCAAGAGCTAGAAATGAAGAGGGTAACAAAGGTAAACTGACCACATCTGCCCAACTAGGGGGATGAGGGAACCTTGAGGGCACAGGCAGAAAATGGGGCAGGTTGTCATCCAGAGAAGGTGATGCCTTGGATCTACGCAAAGTGGGGTTTGAAACAGAGACTCCAACTAAAGCTGGGACTGTCTGGGGCTATACCTTCAGTAAAATAATGTGCAAAAATGAAAGGAAAAAAAAAAAACAAGACCTTTAGGCACAAAAGAACAAGAAGGAAATTTGTCTGTCTCAGCGTGGCTGGTAGAATTTTTTAAATGCCTCCTGAGAGTTTGTGAACCATGAGCCAGTGCTCACACAGGTCTTAGATTCAACGTGACTCCACCTGTTAACCTATAACTGAGAGATTAACATAAATATTGGTCCCAGGCTTAGTAATATCTGTGGGTTACTTAACAGAAACAAATACAAAACTTTCTCTAAAAGAACAGGTCCTCAACTGAGGTCACACAGCACTCCCACAGATAAAGCCCTGATGAAGATGAGTTGATAGTGCGCAGAAGAAAACTCAACCCCAGTCAAAAGTCTGGAGATACAAAAACAGCAAGATTAAACACCCAAAACCAATCTGATAGACTATAAGTATGTTTTTATTTTTATTTATTTATTTATTTATTTGGCCGTGCCACAGAGCATGCGGGATCTTAGTTCCCCCACCAGGGATCGAACCCATGCCCCCTGCAGTGGAAACATGGAGTCTTAACCACTGGACCGCCAGGGAAGTCCAAAATAAGTATGTTTAAAATGATAAAGAAAGGAGTAAAAAAAACATGAGAGAAAAATGACACAAATACAGAGGTATAGTATCACTTTCTTAATTTTATAAAATTCCATTTTCCTCCACGTGATTTTGCAGCTGCAGCTCCTATCATCAAGAAGCAGAGTCTTTTCCTCCACCCTGTTAATCTAGGCTGCGTTTGCAACTTCATTTGACCAATAAAATGTGGTGGAAGTGACGTTGGTTCTGAGCTTTGGCCTCAAGAGGCCTTGGGCACTTCCGTTCATTCTCTTAAAACCCTTAATGAATAAACTCAGAGTAGCCTGCTGGAAGATGAGGGACAGTGTGGAGCAAAGAAGTGCCATCCCAACTGAGGCCATCCCAGACCAGCCAGTCCTTAACTGACCACATATGCATGAGTGAGCTCAGCCAAGACCATAAGAACTACCCAACTGAGCCTAGCCTAAATTGGTGATGCACAGAATCATGAGCTGAATAAACGGTTGTTACTTTAAGCTAGTGCATTTGGGGATGATTTGTTATACAACAAAAGCTTACTGATCCAGAGAGCGTAAGAGACATGAATAGAATGAGAAGGTCTGACACACATCTAACAGGAGTTCCATGGGGAAGAGAATAGGCAGATGGTGGAGACGACATATTCAAAGAGATAGTGTCTACAAAATTCCAGTTTTTGTGAAAAATATAAATCCTCAGTTTCAGAAAGCACTGGTTCCAGTAAGACAGATAAATTCAGAACTATATACATCCCTGTGAAATTGCCAAACACCATAAAGAAGATCTTAAAGGCAACCAGAGAGAAAAGACAGATTACCTTCAAAGGAATGACAATGACACTGCCAGGAGATTTGCTAATGGCAACATTAGAAGCCCGAAGACTGTGTTAAAGAGCACCTTCATGGGCTTCCCTGGTGGCGCAGTTAAGAATCCGCCTGCTGACGAAGAGGAGATGGGTTTGAGCCCTGGTCTGGGAAGATCCCACATGCCACGGAGCAACTAAGCCGTGTGCCACAACTACTAAGCCTGTGCTCTAGAGCCTGCGTGCCACAACTACTGAAGCCCGCGCTCCTAGAGCCCGTGCTCCACAACAAGAGAAGCCACCACAATGAGAAGCCCGCACACCGCAACGAGGAGTAGCCCCCGCTCACCGCAACTAGAGAAAGCCCTCACGCAGCAACAAACACCCAACACAGCCAAAAATGAATAATTAATTAATTTTTAAAAAGAGTTATCTTCAAGTTGCTAAGAGAAAATAAGAGTGTATCTAGAAATTCTTTAGCTAAATTATTATTGAAGAGCAAGGATAAAAATAAGGTTATTTTTTGTAAAGACTGAGAGATTTTACTACTAACAGACTTTTTATGGACTGACTATATATCTATATACAAGTATGTGTCCTATATATCCTTTGTATTGTGCACATATCTCCTATATATGGTATATATTATAACCCAGGAAGAAGTGGTGTTAAGAAAGCAGCAATGATAAACAAAAATACAAATAAAAGTGAGCGAATGTGAGTAAATCTAATGATAACAACAGCAACCAATTTGGGGGTATAAAAAGATGTAATTAAAGTACTGGGCACCAATGGTGACTAAGCTCCTTGTATTAGTTAAAAGGGTAGACATATGCTGCAGACATTGTTAGTTCAAGTATACAAGTTAAAAATTTAAGGGTAACCTACAAAGGGAACGAAATAGGATGTATAACTTCCAAAGTAATATGTGGAGCAGGGAGTGGGAAGAAAAGAATACAGAAAATGTAACCAAGCTAATGGAAAACAATAAAGGAGAAAAGGAAATAAAGGAAAAGGAAGATAACACAGTCCAAAATATATAATTGATCACAAAAAATAATAAATGGACAAAATTTATAGATTAAAGGAGCATGTCAAATTAAATAATTAAACAAAAGCAAAAACCATAAATATTAGAATACAGGAATACTGGAAGTAATGGGATAGGAAATATTTATTAGGCAAATTTTAATCCAAAAAGTGGTATATCCATATTAATATTAATTAAAAAAATTTCTGTTTCCAGATAAGACGGGCTATAATATGGAGTAGCATACTCCACCCCAGCTCTCCCATAAAATAAAGCAGTAAAATATGAACAGATCATATTTGAAGAAATAATGGCTGGACACTTTCCAAATTTGGCAAAAGATATAAGCCTACAAATTCAATAAGCTCAGTGAACTACAAATAGGATAAACCCAAAGAAATTCACAACCAGACACATTCTGATTAAACTGCTGAAAACAAAAGACAGGGAAGAAATTATGAAAGAAGCCAGAAAAAAAACATTCATTTTTAAAGAATAACAATTCAAATGACTGTGGATTTCTCATTAGAAACCATGGGGGCCAGAAGGATGTAGAACGACATTTTTAAAGTGTGGAAAGAAAAGAACTGTCAACCCATATTCTGTATCCAGTGAGAATATCCTTCAGGAATTAGGGTGAAATGAAGACATTTTCAGATGAAGGAAAACTAAAAGAATTCATTCCCACCATACCTACTCAAAAAGAAATACTAAAGGAAGTTTTTCAGACAGAAGGGAAATAGTGCCAGAAGGAAATTGAAATATCAAGATTGGGAAAAGCAACAGAAATGGTAAACATCTGGGCAAATGCAACAAACTATTCTTAAGTTTTTACAACTATGATGGTTGAAAGCAAAAATTATGACATTATTTGGTGGGATTTCCAATGTATGTCAATGTGATATATGACAACCATTATGTAAATGGGGAGGTTAAAAGGACATATACTGTGGAAAGTTTTCTACATTCCACTTGAAGTGGTAAAATATTGATGCTAAGTAGACTTGAAAAGTTAAGTATGTATATTGTGCTCCCTAGAGCACACTTGAAAACGATCAAAAAGATAATAGTCAAAAACACAATAGATAAATTAAAATGAAATACTAAAAAACATTAAAATAACCTAAAAGAAGACAGGAAAGGGGAAATAGAGAAACAAGAAAAAAACAAAATTAATAAAATAGTAGATCTAAATCCAAACAGATCAGTAATGACATTAAAAACAAAACAAGACTGGTACTTCCCTGGTGGTGCAGTGGCTAAGACTCCACGCTCCCAATGCAGGGGACCCGGGTTTGATCCCTGGTCAGGGAACTAGATCCCACGTGCCGCAACTAAGAGTTTGCATGCCACAGCTAAGGATCCCGCATACCGCAACTAAAGACCTTGCATGCGCAACTAAAAGATCCCGCACGTGGCAACAAAGATCCCGCATGCTGCAACTAAGGCCCAGCGCAGCCAAATAAGTAAATATTTTTTAAAAAAATAATAAAAATATAAAAGAAACAGTTTATAAGTTAAAAAAAAAAGACCTAACTATAATGCCGTCTACAAGAAACTTACTTCAAATATAATGATATAAATAGGCGAAAAGTAGAAGAATGGAAAAAGATTTACCATGAAGAAAACATTCAAAAGAAAGCTGGAGTGGCTATATTAATTATTATTATATAGCCAGACAAAGTATTTAGAGCAAAGGATTACAAGGGTCAATTCACCAAGAAGACATAGCAATCCAAAAAGTGTATGCACCCAAAAATAGAGCTTCAAAATACATGGAGCAAAGGCTGTCAGAAATTAAAGGAGAAATAAACAAATTTACAATTATCATTAGAGACTATAGCAGTTTTCTCTCAGAAAGTAATAGTACTGGTAGACAGAAAATCAGAAAGGCTATTGAAGAAGTGAACAATACCATCAACCAACTGGATCTAATTAACATTTATAAAACACTCTACCCAACAATGGTAGAATACACATTCTTTTCAGGTGCCTGTGGAATATTCAACAGGATAGACTATACCCAGGGTGGTAAAACTAACCTTTACAAATATAAAAGAAATGAAACCATACAAAATATGATCATAGTGGACTTAAACTAGATGTCAATTACAAAACGATAACAGGAAATTATTCAAACACTTGGAAATAAAACAGCATACTTCTGAATAATCCATGGGTTTGAAGTCCCCAATTTGTTCTATTACTCTGATATCAAAGTCAAAGTCATACAAGAAAAGAAAACTGCAAACTAATATCTTTTATGAATATAAATGAAAAAATTCTCAATAAAATACAAGCAAACTGAATCTAGCAGCATATAAAAAAGATTATACACCATGACCAAGTGGGATTTATCCTAGAAATGCAAGAGGGGTTCAGCAAACAAAAATCAGTCAAAATAACTCAAAATGTAAGAACTAAAATGATAAAATGGTAAGAAAACATGGATAAGACGTCCCTCGTAGTCCAGTAGTTAAGAATCTACCTTCCAATGCTGGGGACGCAGGTTCGATCCCTGATTAGGGGACTAAGATCCCACATGCTGCAGGGCAACTAAGCCTGCGCCACAATTAGAGAGACTGCGTACCACAACTACTGAGCTCGCGCACTATGGAGCCTGCACGCCACAACTAGAGAGCCTGCATGCTGCAACTACTGAGCCTGCATGCTCTGGAGCCCGAGCGCCACAACTAGAGAGAAGCCCGTGTGCTGCAATGAAAATCCCGTGTGCCACAACTAAGACCTGACGCAGCCAAATAAATAAATAAATAAATATTTTTTTTTTTAAAAAAAACATGGATAAATCTTCACGACCTTGGATTTGGCAATGGTTTCTAAGAATGACACCGAGGGTTCCCCTGGTGGCGCAGTGGTTGAGAGTCCGCCTGCCGATGCAGGGGACACGGGTTCGTGCCCCGGTCCGGGAAGATCCCACATGCCACAGAGCGGCTGGGCTCGTGGGCCATGGCCGCTGAGCCTGCGCGTCCGGAGCCTGTGCTCCGCAACGGGAGAGGCCACAACAGTGAGAGGCCCACGCACCACAAA
>NW_006796716.1:2245519-2247948 GCF_000442215.2 Lipotes vexillifer | reverse complement strand
ACAAAAAAAAAAAAAAAAAAAAAAAAAGAATGACACCGAAAGCATGAGCAACAAAAGAAAAAAAATAGAAAAATTGGACTTTATCAAAATTAAAGACTTTTGTGCTTCAAAGGGTACCATAAAGAAAGTGAAAAGATAACCAATAGAATGGGAGAAAATATTTACAAGTCATATCTCTGATAAAGGACTAGTATCAAGAATATATAAATAACTCTAGGGAATTCTCTGGTGGTCCAGTGGTTAGGACTCGGCGCTTTCACAGCTGTGGCCCGGGTTCAGTCCCTGGTCAGGGAACTAACATCCCGCAAGCCACACAGCACGGCAAAAAAAAAAAAAACAACTCTAAAAACTCAGCAGTAACTAAACCAACAACCCAATTAAAAATAGGCAAAGGATGGGGACTTCCCGGGTGGTCCAGTAGATACGACTCCACGCTCCCAATGCAGGGGTACTGGGTTTGATCCCTGGTCAGGGAGCTAGATCCCACATGCCACAACTAAGAGTTCACATGCTGCAACTAACAAGCCCACATGCTGCAACTAACAAGCCCGCATGCTGCAACTAAAAAGATCCTGCATGCCTTGATCCCACAACTAAAGATCCCGCATGCTGCAACAAAGATCCCACGTGCCACAACTAAGACCCGGCACAGCCAAAATAATTAAATAAATAAATAAATATTTTTTAAAAATTCAAAAAAAAATAGGCAAAGGATCTAAATGGATATTTCTCCAAGAAGACATACAAATGGCCAATAAGCACATGACAATATGCTCAACATCATTAGTCATAAGGGAAATGCAAACCAAAACCACAAAACTGCCTCATACCAGTTAGGATGGCTATGATTTTTTTTTTAAAGAAAGAAAGAAAATAATAATAAAAGGCTGTGGAGAAATTGGACCCTCGTACATGGCTGTATGGGAATGTAAAATGGGGCAGCTTCTGTGGTAACAGTTAAACATAGTTACCCTGTGATCTGGAAATTCCACTCTTAGGTGTATTACCAAGAGAATTGAAAACATGTTCACACAAAAATGTGTACATAAATATTTATAGCAACATTATTCATAATAGCCAAAAATTAGAGGCAAAACTGATGCCTGAAGAAATAGAAAGGCTCAATAGACCTATAATAATGAAATAAATTGAACTGGTAGTTTCACAGCTTCAAAAATTGAACACTAGGTTTAGGTGACTCTTTAGGTGCGTTCTTACAGATATTCAAGGAACATAAAATACAAATCATGAACAAAATATTCTGGAGAAGAGAAAAAGATGGGATGCTTACTGACTCTTTTTATAAGGCTGTTATATTATTGAACTCAAGTGAAAGCCTTTCTCTGTTCATTTTTCTTCATTCTTTTTTTATCTCCATTCTTCAGACTGCATAATCTCTAATCTATCTTCAAGTTCACTAATTCTCCTTACAGAGCAAATCTACTATTGTGCTTCTCTACTGAACTTTTCGTTTTACATACGGTACTTTTCAACTTCGGAATTTCCATTTAGTTCTTTTTATAATTTCTATCTCTTTCTGTGTTTTGTTTTGTTTTTGCGGTACGCGGACCTCTCACTGTTGTGGCCTCTCCCGTTGCGGAGCACAGGCTCCGGACGCGCAGGCTCAGCGTCCATGGCTCACGGGCCCAGCTGCTCCGCGGCGTGTGGGATCTTCCCGGGTCGGGGCACGAACCCACGTCCCCTGCATCAGCAGGCGGACTCTCAACCACTGCGCCACCAGGGAAGCCCCTATAATTTCTATCTCTTTATTGATATTCTCTATTTGATGCAGCTTTCCCATCATAGCTTCCTTTACTTCTTTTATCATGGTTTCCTTTAGTTCTTTGAACATATTTATAATGGCTACTCTGAAGTTTTGTCTGTTAAATCCAACATCTGGTCATTCTCATAGGCAGTTTCCACTACTTGCCTTTTTCCTGTGTATGAGTCATACTTTCCCATTTCTTTGTATGTCTCATATTTTTTGTTGGAAACTGGACATTTTAGATAATACATTGTAGCAACTCGGTATGGTGTCCCTCCCCTGGGGCATTGTTGTTATCTGCTTATTTATTGGTTTAGTGACTTGGTGGATTATTGAGTAAAGTCTATTCTACCCTCTCCCCTTAATGTGTAGCCTCTGATGTCGCTCCCCGGAGAGCGCAGGCTTGGTCGTTGTGGTCACAGTCACCCTGGAATGACAGTGGTTTTGGCAGGGCTCTCTTTGACTCTCTCTTTCCCAGACCAAACACATCTGTTAAGCGCCACTAATTGCTATTTAGTTGCACCACTGTTTTCATCACCACCCTGTGGCATATATTGTTCCCAGGCTAATTCAATCAAATCTAGACTCCTTTGAAGGGTCACTGAGGTCAGTGTTTGAGATCTGTTTTGACCCCAGAAGGGCTCCTTACAGCTGTCTCTTTCCC
>NW_006796716.1:2225579-2245404 GCF_000442215.2 Lipotes vexillifer | reverse complement strand
TTTCCCTGGTTCTCTCTGACAAACTAACTAGCCTACATCTCCAATGAACCTACCAGTCTCCTCCCAACTGCCTGCCACCACAGCCTCCAGCGTTTCTGAGGGCACCTCTGGGCTTGAACTTCTCCACACTTCGTTGCAAATGAAGTCGATTCCTTTGAGAAGAGATTGGGAGCTCTCTGTTCTACAGCCTGCCTCTCCCTCTGGGCAAAATCTCTGTGCCATGACTCTGGAGCTGGGACTAGGGACAAGAGTGTGCTTCTCTCTGAATGGCACCCCTCCTTTAGGAGCTGGGTGCTCAGTGGAGGAGAAAGGCTATAGCCTCAGGCCTTCTTGGCTTGCCTCTCGCAGGATGGAACCTCTTCCTAGAAAGCCAGGGCAAGGGGATTGGGGCCCAGTGTTCTGAGTGGTGCCACGCCCCTGGTAGAGTAGGTGCTGGGCAGAATAGGGAGCCCCCATTTCTCGGCAACACTTGCCCAGAACAATGCCTCAGCAGCAAGTAGCTGGGGGCAGGCTGACAAATGCTGATTTCCTGCCTGTTCTGAGAAGATGACCCCTGCCTTGGAGCTGAAGGGAAGGGACCTCTGTGTGCTGGGCTGCAGCAGCCTAGAGGGCAATTTCCATCCTGCTGAGCTGGGGGTGGGGATGGGGCAGGATCTTGTTCAAATACCACGGACTCTGTTCTTACCAAGTTTTAGTAGGGTTTCTTGTATGTTTCTTCATTTGTTCTAAGCCTTCAGGACCATTTCCAAAGGGTGCCTGAGTGCTGTGATGAGCAAAGGCCTCCTGCCACCCACAGTGGACAGGTAGCACGAGGGAGACTTATTCCTTTACTGTTTTAAGCCACTGAGCGCAGGGAGTTTTTGTTACCACAGCAGATCTAGCTTAGTGGTTCTCAAGTTTGGGCATGCGTTAGAATCCCCCAGAGGGCTTGCTAAAATACCGAGTGCTGGGTCTCACTGCCCTGAGTTTCTGATTCAGCAAATCTGGGTTGGTTCCAGAGAATTCACATGTCTAATGAGTTCCCAGGTAAAGGTGATGCTGCTGATACGGGGACCATACTTTGAGAACTACTGCTCCAGCCATCCTTTCTGATATCTGGGGATAAATAATAGTACAGTAGTGTTTACCTCGCTACAGAGTTGGTAAGGATCATTGCATTAACATCTGTAAAGCATTTAGAATAGTGTCTGGCATCCAAACAGCCTTAGCATTATTACTAACATGTCCCAAGGTTTTTTTTTCAATATAAGGATATTCTCAGGTGTTAAAAATTTTAATACTATTTGGCCTTTTACTGGAATAACCCAGATGACTAGACTTTCCAGCATTTTCAGCTGTCTCTTTTTATTACTTCTTGATCCGCTTATAGCTCAGACCAATTGCTCAGGAAAGATAGTCATCCAGGCAGGATTGTTAACTAGGCCCCATAATCTTGCCTGCTTTTCTAAAATTGGTGTGCTGGCCCCTGCAGATCTGAAGGCAGCTCTGTTCCTCTCCCAGCACAAAGGTGCTGGGCTTTGTGGCTGCAGTTGCCCTCTGTTCTAACCCTCTGGGCTACACTAGGGGTGGGCCAGTAGCACCCACTACGAGACCCCAAACTAAACCAAGTCAGGAAGGAGGGGAGGTCAGTGTTTCTGCTGCTTGTTCCACGCCCTTTTCCAGTTGCGTAAGGAATCAGGAGGTTATCTGTTGTTTAGGAGGCTGTGGCCCAAGAGGAAAAGGCAAGGGCAGGTACCTTTGAACTCATAAGAGGGAAAGAATGCTGGGGCTGCCATAGGACAAGTTATGACACTTCATACTTCGATGCATCATGTCTTGTCATAATCCTCCCAACGTTCCCTGTGAGGACCTCGGGTCAGGCACTGACAGTGACAGCAGCCAACAGCCTGTGCCATGTGCCATTAGCTCATTTAATCCTCCCAAGAGCAAAGCAGGTATCATTATTACCCTCACTTTACAGATGGGGAAGCTACAGCACAGAGCGGCTAAGTATTTTGTCCAGGGTCGTACAGCTAGTTGAGAGTCAGAGCCAGAATTTGAACCCAGGTGCTTCTAGAGTTTCCACTCTTAACCCTGTTGCTGTGGCACTGTGATATTCCCTAGGATGTAAGTGCCATGTGGACAGGATCTTGGCCTGTCGTGCCCCCTGCTGTACCCCAGCCCTGGAAGTGTGCCTTCCCCGTAAGAGGTACTCCATCAACACTGGTAGAGTGGATGAGAGAATTCCCGATTTGGAGCTGGTCAGTGGAGACTGTCTGATGGATATGTGCTCATCAAGCATTTGTTGCACCGCGAGGCTCAGAGAAGAGGAACTCCTCTGAGGTCTCCTAGGGCGCCGTGTGGCCGGAACCACTGCCCTGGTCTAATTACACGAATTAAGTGCCTGCAGTCTCTGCCAGAGTGAGAGCCTTTCCCCTCAGCCCCCAGGGCATGGCCAGGTCCTGCTGGGCAGAGGCTGCTGCCCAGGAAGAAGGGTGTGGCGCCAGGGGGGCGGGGCGCCAGGGAGGCAGGGCCCAGTGAGGGGAGGGGGAGGGGAGGGTACCCGGCCACCTCCCTGGTCTGGTCGAGGCCAGTTGCCCACATCTTGGACATCACAGGAGAGAGACGCTGAAGGTAGCTCTGTGGCAATACTGAGCTTGGACACAGGAAAAGAATTTGGGGTTTTCCCCTGTGACCTAGACCATGGGCTGTGGTGAGAGAGACCCCAGTTCAAATCTCAGCTTCTGCTTCCTCCTGTGTGAAAACACTGGTAATAACCTGCGGGGAAGGTTCTTTGTGCAAATTGATGAACATGATCACAAACAGCACTCGGCAGGCCCTTCCCCCACTGGCTCCCCCCAGACCTGAGCCCAGGCCTTATCCCTGAGAAGGCAGCCTCTCCCTGCCCCCAGCCCCGCGGGAGTGGGTTTCCCAGAGAGAGGCTGGGAGGCTGGGAGGGTGTGATCATGCCTCAGATAGGTCACTTTTGCTGGAAAACTGGCTTGCTGAGCAGGAACGGTAGAGGGGCGGCAGCAGGGAGAGGACCCCGCCCCGTGTCGTGCCTCCCACCCCCCAGGGCTCCAGTCTAATGGTGGGGGGCACATCAGAGCGGGGCGGCCTGGGCTTAAGGCAGGTGCAGTGGGCCCCAGAGCTGCGGGGTCTTGTTTAAAAATGCAGTGTCCCCCTCTCCCCCCGCCACACACACACACAGAGTCCATGCCCGGGAGTCTCCACCAATTGCTCTGATGCAGACCTCAGACTGCCTTTTGCGGTGCGCTGGCTGAGGGGTCTCCCCCGATGTCCAACCCTGCTTCAGGGTTGCCCTGAGTCCCTCCTTCCCCTTGTGCCTGTTTCATCTGGTGTCAGGTAGTGGAAGGCCTCATGGTGATCTCAGATGCTTATTTGGGGTCTCCAGCCTAAGTCCTCCGCCCCCTGGCCCCAAGCCTTATTCCTCACCCACTGCTGGGCTGTGCCCCTTTCCCCACCTTGACCTGGCTGAGGACGTGTGCTGTCCCCTCTGTGGCTAGCCTGAGTCAGCAGTCTTGGCCTGGTGGGCAGAGCTTCAGGGGGCCTACCGAGCAAACCCTCCATCTGGGGCATCCCCTCTGTGGAGCTGAGGGGCCAGCAGCAAGCCTGGTGCCCGGCGGGGAGGAGGATGTGGAAACTTTGTCCCAATGACCAGAGGGCGGAGGGCTTGGCCGGGCCAGCTCTGTTCCATGCACAAGCATGTGCAGGATGCCGTGGGGCTATTTTTACTCCTGTCAAGGAGACAGTGTGATTTATGGGAAGCCTGGTCCCCTTCAGGGCTGTGTTATAAATATACCTGGCCCCATGCTCTCGTTCACTGGGAGGGGAAACTCAGGCCCCGTCCTCTCTCCTGCCTCCCTCCCTGCCTCACTGGGCCGTTTCCATACGTGGCCTTCTTGGGGGTGTCCTTCCCCTATGCAGCTGTCCCCCTGTGGTGGCCCAGCTCTCCTCAGTCACCATGGCCTCAGTGTGAGTGAGTTTTTCAGATGCTTTTAGGAGTGACGGTTATCTGCGAACTGCCTTTGATGAAGGGAAGAGGAGAGAGGCTTCAAATCTGGGGTTCACACTTCCTTCAAGGGCCGGATATAGGTAATAGGAAGGGGAAAGGGGCACAGGTAGGAGGCTTAAGAAAAACTCTGCCTCTCTCCCAAGATGTCCCCATCTGCCCAGAGTCCCCTCCTGGAAGGTGGCAGGCCAGTAGGAGAGGGGCCTCTCTGGGCCCAGGACTGGTCCCTGCCCACACCCCCTTCCTTCGGCTGCAGAAGGGCAGACAGCCCTGGCGTGGGAAATGGGGGCTGGGCCGGTCTACTTACCGGCTGTGTGGTCTTCCACAAGTCCTTTAACTTCTCTGACCCTCAAGTTTTTCTTCTGGAAACGGACGCAAAGATGCCTGCCTTCTGGATCGATGTGTGTGAAATGCAGGCCAGGCTGGGCTGACAAGGGAGATATTCAGGCAGGCAGCCCAGCCTGTGTCCGACATCATCCCCTTCCTCTGAGGAACCCTGGTCCCTCATCTGCAGGGGCACAAGGGCAACACTGATCAGAGAACCCCCCTCCTCTGTCCTGCCTGGAGGAGGGGGAGGAGGTAGGGCTGCTTCTCCATGAGCCCCTGGGGCTCAGTTCCTTCACTCTTGGGAGGCAGGGATCGTTCAATGCAACATCCAGTCCAGACAAGTGGATGTTCAAACCTGGCCAGGACTGGTCCTCTTGTAGAGGCTAAGAGCTATAAGGGGCCTCAGAGTTCATCTAACAGTACCAGTCAGATGTCAGATATTGCCCCAGTAATGCTGCGGAACAAACCACTCAAGTGTTTACTTGGTTATGCTTCTGCCGGGCAGCTGGGCTTGGCTGTAAGCCCGGTTGGGTCCCGCATTCTCCATGGATCTCTCAACCTCCTAGCTCAGGTGGGCTGGCCAGGGCATGTGCTTCCTAGGGCTAAGACCGGAAGCCCAGGGGGGCAAGCACTTCTCAAACCTCCTGTTCACCTCGTGTCTGCCTACCTCGCATTGGCCAAATCAAGTCACGTGGCCAAGCCCAACCTAAATGGGGTGGGGACACACTGCTCCCCTGGAGGGGCGTCAGAGGGGAGGGAGTGACTACTGGCTGACTGATAATCTAATGAACTGACTTTCCAGCTCTGCACTGCATGATGGTCGGGGGTTTCTGGACGTACTTTGGGGCAGCGAGAGGGAGAAGGGGCAGCTTGGGTACAACATCTCCCACTCGGCTCCATCCAGAGCCGTGAAGAGCCTTGCAGGTGGGGAGTGGGGGGAGGCGCTTAGTTATCCATGTGCTTCATTCACTCTTGTGCATTTCTGAGTCACGTCCTTTGGTCAGCCTTGGGGAGGCCAGGATTTGTTACGGAGGCAAAGAGAAAGACGGAACACAGGGGCCCCTCTGACGCTCAAATATACGATCTCACCGTCTTGAAAATGAGTGAACTAAACGCCAGTGTCTCCCGCTGTAACTTACCGGGGTCCAGGCTTGGTGAACTATCCGTTCTCTGTAGAGATTATCATGAGGAAAATGGTCCCATTGAGAAGAAGGGGAGGGGTCTCCCACTTCCTGGACCCTGGGAATCATGGGAGAGGAAGTGACGGGATTGGGCGTCCGGGTTTGGGCGTCCCCACCTGGGCTTCTGCCGGGAGGGGCGGTTGTGAGGGATAAACGGACAGGGGCGCCACGGGCAGGGCTGTCTTGCGCTGCCACCCGTGGGGACTCAGCCACGTCAAAGCAGACACGGTGGCCGGCATGGTCGGGCCGGGGAAGCCCGGGACGCAGAGCTCTCCGAGGCCTTCACGTGGGTCCTACAGGAGGAGCCCCTGGGTTAAAAGCCAGTGGGTCAGCCGCGGGGGCGGCCCGCAGGCGCCAGCCCAGGTCGTGGGCAAGCAGGAAGCTGGACCCTTCGCCCTTTCCCCATATCCAGGCCACCCTCTTTGTTACCCTCTTTGTTACAGAGAAAAGGCGTGTGGAAAGTGTGGCTCTCAGAGAGACAGGGTTTGTTCTAATCTATGAGAGACTAAGAGCCACTTAAGTAGCCTTCACAGAGCAGACATACAGGATTCCTGCCCAGCCTCCAGGTCCCTGCCCGTCACCCTAATGCAGCCCCACAGAGTAATCCTGCTGGCATCCTCCTCCTCCGACACGCGTCTGAGCAGTCTTCACTCTCTTGCTTAACACGTGTGCCCATCCCCTTGCCCACAGGGCTGAGACCCACTCCGGGCAGCCCTCCAGGCTGGCAGCCCCTCCTCAGCCCTTTTGCTGCAGCTGGTGGCGTACTTCCTTCCCCAGGTCAGCCCTTCGAGGCAGCACAGCTGGGACGGGAGCCCAGGGAACTGCCGTCCACCCCAGAGCCCTTTCCACCGTCAACTGCTGTCTCCCCTGCCCGGGAATCCCTGCCGGGGGTCCCTGGCTCCTGGGCTTCCTCTCTGGGGGCAGCCCCTGGCAGAGGGCGGGGACTGGAGGCATGGAGCAGCCCAAACCCTCCGAGGTCCTGCTCCCCCGGGGGTCAGCAAAGCTCAGCGGGTGGGGCCTCGGCCTCCCTGTCCCACGCTCGCGGCTCCACGCCACCTGTGGCCATGGGGCTGGGCTGCAGGGAGCAGTACCCCGGTACCCTGCTTTCTGACCCTGGCCCCAGCTTCTCCGTATCTGTTTATTTACCTTGGAAAAGGCCCTGTGGCCCAGGCAGGAAACGGGCCAATTCCAGGAGGCTCGCCGGGCTGGGGAACAAGGAGCCACATTGTGCTCCGTGCCTGGCCACTCCCCACCCTGGGCCTGCGAAGAGCCCGGAGAGGGGGACCAGTTGGGGGCCTGGCAGGAAGGAGGCGTGGGGGACTGAGGGCTGCCAGCGCGCCAAGCCCGCCCGCCCGTGAAAGGGCTTCTGTGCAGGGGTGGGACGGGGGGCTGCCGAGTCCCCACCCCGCCAGTGAGCAGATGAGGTGGGGATGCTGGGCGGCGGCCCCTCGTCATGGCCTAGGGCCCACCAGGCACCGACCTGCCGGCCACCGACCTGCCAGCCCAGGGCAGAGGGAAGAGACCCGGGGAGCCGGCTGGCCCTGGTGCCCCTGGCTTCTCTTGGGCAGACGCCACCCCTCAGTGGAGGGACGTCCTGCCCTCAGCCTCCCCTCCCCTGTCCCAGCTCCTGCCAGGCAGCTGGTCCGACCTCAGGCCTCCCTGCCCGGCAGAAGCTGGAGGCAGGAGAGTCCTACGGTCAGAGCCTGGCCCTGACTGACGAGGCCCAGGCTGGCGTGCGGCTTGATGTAGTCATGGGGGCACTTGGGAGGGCTGACCCCTCCCCAACCCTGCACTCTTCCTCACTGACCGGCTGGTGTCCGTACGGGCTGACCTTCCATCCATCCATCCATCCATTCATTCATTCAACACGGGGCTCCCTTCCTCTCTCTTCCTATCGCCCTAACTTGCAGTGACAGTGTCCTCCAAGCCCCCTTCCCCTGTTCCCAGCGTGCTGTTTGAGAAATGTAGATCTGATCACGTCATTCCTGTCTCTCAAGGTCTTCAGAGACTTCCTACTTGTTTCTGGGCAAAGAGGTTCACAGCCCTACCTGCCCCTCAGGCCCATGAACACCAATGACTGGGTTGAGGGGGGGCAGGAGACTTGAGGGGGTCAGAGGTGAGATGGATTTCTCCCACCCAGCACTGGGCGGGGGGGGCGGGGAGGGGCTCTGGGTGGGCATGTCCTTCCAGTTGGAAGGGAGTCCGAGGGACCTCAGAATGGGGATGAAGACCTGGGACAAGAAATGTGCACGGCTGTCACCTGGCCAATGCCTCCGCGTCCTTCTAGGACAGCCCCTCCCAGCTGAATTGCCACCTCCCACCCCCACTCAAGGCATCACTCTCTGCCCCCAGCCCTGCTGTCCTCGCAGCCGACATCACTCCATGTACGTGTTCATCTCCAGATGGGCAGGCTCGATGTTGTAAAGATGTCAGTTCCCCCCAAGGTAATCTGTAAACTTCCATAAATCAATCTCTAAATCCAGTAAGATTATTTCTGGGACTAGATGACAAAGTTCATCTAGAAGAGAAAATGAGGAGAAAGAGGCAAGACAATCATCAAAATAGAGAACAAAGGCAGGGAGCCTGCGCTTCCCAATAGGAAAGTAAACTGCACGATTACAATCATGAAAAAGAGTGTTTCCTGCACATTTACTGCTGTTATAGCCAGCGCTGTCGTGCTCTTCTTACCTGTGTCAGGCACTGTCAGGAACAGCTTTCCCTTTATTGACCCCTTTGATCCTCGCATTAATCTCGTGGTACAGCTAAGGAAACTAGCTCTAGGCCAGCCTGGTCTGCCCCAGGCCCCCTGTTCTAAGCACTTTGCATCCAGGATGTCAGTTAATTCTCACAGCACCCCCTGAGGTAGGTACTGTTACTAATTCAGTCCAGCTATGATATATTAATGCTATAGAGAAGATGGCCCATTGAGCTTCAAATGGGCCCAAGACACATCAGGTGAAAAAAAGTTACAGAATGACACATGTATCATTTAAGGGAAACACGAGAAAACTCCTAGCCTGTATACACTTGTGTATAGGGATGTAAGTGCATAGAAAAGTGTCTGGAAGGAAATGAAATGAAACCCACGTCATTACCTCTGCAGAGGGGAGAAGGGTGGGGACTTTCCCTCTTTGCCTCATGTATTTCATGGGCCTTTTCCTTCTTAAATAGTAAAATACAGGGCTTCCCTGGTGGCACAGTGGTTGAGAGTCCGCCTACCAATGCACGGAACACGGGTTCGAGCTCTGGTCTGGGAAGATCCCACGTGCCGCGGAGCAACTAGGCCCGCGTGACACAACTGCTGAGCCTGCGCTCTAGAGCCCACAAGCCACAACTCCTGAAGCCAGCGCGCCTAGAGCCCATGCTCCACAGCAAAGAGAAACCACTGAAACGAGAAACACGCGCACCGCAACGAAAAATAGCCTCTATTCACTGCAACTGGAGAAAGCCTGCGCGCAGCAACGATGACCCAACGCAGCCAAAAATTAATTTTAAAAAAATTTTATAATAAAACAAGAACAGGATGACGTAAAAAAGGAAAAAATAGAGAACAAGAAAGGGCTCTTGCAAATTAAAAACATGATGGTTAAAAGTAAAAAGGAAAAGGAAAAGGAGAAATAATAATACAAGGTTGGAGGATAAAAATGAGGAAATTTCCCAGGAAGCCACTGAAAAGATAAAGCGGTAGACAGAAAAGAGTCTCAAAGATCAATCCAGGAGGTCCAACATCCACCTAATAGGCCTTTATGCATCAGACTCAGAGGGCACCACGCCAGGCCCACAGCACTTCTAGGGGCCCACCGAAAGGCTTTCTCTTAAAAGCAGGAAAAAACAAATCAATTTTAGGTCAAAAAGTGTTTTCGTAGATAATATATTCATCTTTATACTAGTGTAGCCATAAAATACAGTTTTTAAAATCTTATTTTAATGGTGGAAGGGACCCAGGAAAGCAAAAGTGCCTAAAGACCATGAAAATCAAAATGTGGCCCCAGGCTTCAAGCAACAGCTTGAGACAACAGTTCGCCCCAGAGTCCCCGAGAGTTGAGTGGAGGATGTGTGTCTGAGGGAGGGAGTGAGAGCAGACCAGGCTGTGGACCGGCAGTGACTGTGACACTCGTTTGAGTGCATAGCCCCAGCCCACGCTGTGCAGATCACCCAACCCTCCCAGCAGCCCTGGGATGCAGGCACTGCTGGAGTGTTCCCTTACCTGCTGGGAAAAGCACAGCCCAGAGAGGTTGGGCAGATTAGCTAAGATGACAGCTGCGGGGTATGATTTGAATCCAGGCCGCTGGATCCATAAGCCACGATCCAGAAACCGCTGGATCCAGAAACCATCCAGAATACCATTTTGGGGGTATTCAGGCCTCCCACGGCCTGAATACCCCAAAAATATACTTGAGATGTTCCCTGTGTGGGCGCCTGCAGAAATGTTAACACAAGCAGCAGAAAAAGACCTGTGGGCCTGGGGCTGGTGGGGGGGGCACTTCTGTCCTTCACGTGGAATAACTCCCCCCTGGCCTCTCCCCACCGCACACCTAGGAAAAGCCAGGACCGGGGCAAGGACCAGGAGAAGCCAAGATGGATAGGGACACGCTCCCTGCCCACGGGAGTTTCTGGAGCAGCCCCCTGCAGATAGACCAGCAGGTCTCTCAGACCCGCTGACCAGGCCAGGGGAGCAAGTGGACCCATCCTGTGGGATGACCTCAGAGAGAAGTGAGGCAGGCTGCAGGCCTAGTGTCCGGAGGCCTGGGATCCAGCTCTACCTTGCAGCCTCCCAAGGTTCAGTTTCTTCATCTGTGTAATGGGGGCAAGCAAGATCATGGGTGTGAAAGGGCCTCACCAGGCACAGGGACTGTTGGACGAAAGGAAGGGGAGGCAGGCTGTGCGGTGGAGAGCTGGAAGGCCCTCCGTGGGCTGGGGGCACCGTCCACACCTTTTCCTCCACACCTCCACCCCTGCCTGAGGGACCACAGAGTATGGAGTGGTTAAAGGTCACGGCCTCCCTGAGCTCCGCCCTCGCACCTTGAGAGGCAGTGTGGCCTGAAGCCAGGGCCTGCGCTGGCTTCGGAGAGGGTTTGTGGGGGCAGAAGGGTTCCAGAACACACTAGGGATGGCCTCCCCGGAGCCTCACCTGGCAGAGGCGGGGCACCGTGATGAACTGAGGCCCGCTTGTCCTGGAGGCAGGTGACTTTCCTTGGGAGGAGCCACAGGGGGACCCCCAGCCAGCCAGCAGCCTCAGACAGGGTGGGGGGGGTCCCAGACCTACCAGGCCCCCCTCTCCAGGGGCAGAATGAGGCCCACAGCTGCTGGGAGAGCCTGGGCTCCATCCGAGGCCCCTGGCTGGGCCAGGCGGGGTGGTGAGGGCCAGGCTAGGGCCTCTTTCCTCCTAGCTCGGCCGCTGAGGTTATTTTTTTCCCCTCGTTTGCTGCTGAATTTCCCTTCGAGTTGGATAAATAAGCAGCAGGTTCCAACGTCAACGAAACAGGAGCCCAAGCGGCCGCACAAAAGCAGCTTTCAGCAGCGTCAGGCACCTCTGGCCCATCCTGGCCGCAGGGTGGCCACAGCACCCCGGCAGGGCTGCGGAGGGGTAGGTGGACACGCAGACGCCACACCCCTTCCCAGCAGCTACCCCACCCCCGAGCCTCCGCCTCAAATGCCCGCCCTCCCTCTCTGGGACTCACACGCTGGTCACCTCTTCCGGTCCCCGCCCACCCCCAGCAGAGCCCACGCTTATCCTACGACCCTGACAGCACTCCGCACAGACCGTGTAAAGCCCTCCCTCCCTTAAAACCTTCCTAAGCACGGCTCCCCATGACCGGAGGGTCCAGCCCGGCTTTCCAGCGCCCGCTGTGGGCTCCAGGAGGCTGCTTCTGTTTTCTCTCCAAAGCTTCTGCGAAGGCTGTTCCCTCTGTCTAGAACATCCCCTGTCTCCTGCCTGGCTCCCACTGGGCTAAGCGACCCTGTTCAAGTATCACCCCCTCTGATGCCCGCCCCAGCTTCTCTCTCATGTCACAGACATCAGCTGCCCCCATAGTGGTCCCGAGCAAACAGTGACCATGAGCAAACAGAGGGCAGGTTCATCTCGTGTGCTCAGCGCCCTGCTCGGCCGTGCTGTGCGCTATGGGGACACAGAGGAGGCGCCCAGTTAGAGTTTGCCGCTCCACATCCCTGTAACATCACACTCACCTGCACGTACCTGAACTAGATGCACACTAACCCGTAGTGACAGCAGTTCAGGGGCTGCCTGGGGAAGGGACGGAGGGAACAAAAAAGCTTCGTGTGGTGAAGAATATGATTTTTTTAATTATATTTTAATTTAATTTTTTTACTGAGGTAGAGTTGATTTATACAGCGTTTTGCCAATCTCTGCTGTACAGCAAAGTGACTCAGTTACACACATAAAGACATTCTTGTTTATAATATTCTCTTCCATCATGGTTTATCACAGGATACTGAATACAGTTCCCTGTGCTATAGAGTGGGGCCTTGTTGTTTGTCCATCCTACATATAATAGTTTAGATCTGCTAATCCCCCCTCCGCCCTGCCCACACTCCCAGTCCTTCCCTCCCCCACCCCCCTCCCCCTTGGCAACCACAAATCTGTTCTCTATGTCTGTGAGTCTGTTTCTGTTTCGTAGATAGGTTCATTTGTGCCATATTTTAGATTCCACATACAAGTGATAAAGAATATGATGGGTTTTTAAAGTCTCGATGCTATCACTTGCCTGAAGCGAGTTTCTTCCATTCTTTCTAAGCCTGCTTCCTCATCTAGCATTTAGGGTGATAACCACCTCATTAGGGTGTTATGAGGATTAAATGAGATGTGAATTAATACTTAATAAATGGTAGTTTTATTAAGCTCATTTCACACTGTATTGACCGTATATTAATACATATACCATTTATTAACATCTTAATGTATTACTTCTCAGTAAGAGAGTTGCATTTTAACTAGAGGACATTCGTTATCTGGATCAGTTGTGGTGATGATTTCCCAAGTATATCCTTATGTCAAAATGCATCGAATTGTACACTTTAAATATGTGCAAGCTGATTGCACATCAATAGTGTACCTCAATAATGCTGTAAAAGAATTCAAAGACCAATTGACCCAGCAAGTTCTCAGATTCTGTGCTATGGAAATAAAAGCACAGGTACACTCAGGGGTCAGCAAACGTTTCCTACAAAGGGCCGGATAGTAAATGTTTTCGGCTTTGTGGGCCATTTGGTCTCTATCATAACTACTCAATTCTGCCAGTGTGTTATAGCTGGAAAGCAACCATAGATTCTACATAAACCAACGAGCATAGCTGTGTTCCAGTAAAACTTTATTTATAAGAACGGGCAGAGGGCCAGATTTGGACTACGGGCCACAGTTTGCAGATCCTGAATCTAGGTACATCTACCTATGTCAGGATCATAACAGAAACAACCTAAATGTCTATCCATAGGGGACTGGTTGAATCGTTTATAATAAACCCACACTGTGGAAATTAGAATGACTATTAAAAAGGATGGGTTGGATCCTGTGTGTTGACCTGTAAAGACCATTCATGGTAGATTATTTTTCAAATATTTTATTGCAAAAATGCAAAAATACACAGACTATTTAAAGTTTATAGCAAACACCTGAATGCCCACCATGAGACTCTACCATTAATATTTTACTACACTTTTTTCTTTTTTTGCGGTACACGGGCCTCTCACTGTTGTGGCCTCTCCCGTTGCGGAGCACAGGCTCCGGACGCGCAGGCTCAGCGGCCATGGCTCACGGGCCCAGGCGCTCCGCGGCATGTGGGATCTTCCCGGACCGGGGCACAAACCCGTGTACCCTGCATCGGCAGGCGGACTCTCAACCACTGCACCACCAGGGAGGCCCAACACTTATTTTTTATCATATGTCCATCCATCTGTCCATGATAGATTCTTAGGTGAGAAAATGAGGTGTAAAATGTACAATATGACTTCCATTTTAGTAAAAGAAAGAAAAGATCAGAAAAGGCTGCACTACGTATATTTGTGTTTGTAAAGTCTAGAAAAAAGTATCAGAAGAGATGCCTGAACTCTTTTTTTTTTAAATTGCAGTATAGTTGATTTACAACTGTTAGTTTCAGGTGCACAACATGGTGATTTAGTTATATCGATAGATATTCTTTTTCAGATTCTTTTCTACAATATCATAGGTTTTTACAAGATATTGAATATACTTCCCTGTGCTATACAGTAGGCCTTTATTGTTTATCTGTTTCATACATAGTAGTATGTATATGTTAATTCCAAACTCCTAATTTATCCCACCCCCCACCACCCTTTCCCCTTGGGTAACCATAAATTTGTTTTCTCTGTTTGTGAGTCTGTTTCTGTTTTGTAAATAAGTTTATTTGTATCATTTTTTTTTAGATTCCACATGTAAGTGATATCATATATTTGTTTCTCTCTGACTTACTTCACTTAGTATGATAATCTCTAGGTCCATCCATGTGGCTGCAAATGGCATTATTTCATTCTTTTTAATGGCTGAGTAGTATTCCATCGTGTATACATCTTTTTTTTTATCCATTCCTCTGTGGGTGGACGCTTAGGTTGCCTCCATGTCTTGGCTGTGGTAAATAGTGCCACTGTGAACAACTGGGGTACATGTGTCTTTTCAACTCAGAGTTTTCATCTTTTCCAGATATATGCCCAGAAGTGGAATTGATGGATCATATAGTAATTCTATTTTTTAGTTTTTTAAGGAACCTCCATACTGTTTCCCATAGTGGCTGCCCCAGTTTACCTTCCCACCAACAAGAGTAGTAGGGTTTTCTTTTCTCCACACCCTCTCCAGCATTTACTATTTGCAGACATTTTGATGATGGCCATTCTGACCAGTGTGAGGCAATACCTCATTGCAGTTTTGATTTGCGTTCCTCTAATAATTCAGGATGTTGCGCGTCTTTTCACGTGCCTGTTGGCCATCTGTATGTCTTCTTTGGAGAAATGTCTGTTTAGGTCCTCCACCCATTTTTTGGTTGGGTCGTTTGGGTTTTTTTTTTGATATCGAACTGTATGAGCCGTTTGTTTATTTTGGAAATTAAGCCCTTGTTGGTTGCAGGAGATGCCTGAACTCCTGATGCTGATTACCTGAGGGCAAGGGTTGCAAGGGAATTAGTTATGAAAATTTGAAAGCCCTAATAAGAAATTTTAAAAACGCTTCTTTAGTAACAATGAACAGTCTAGTCCAGCCCCTGACATCCCAATAAAGAGACCCTGAGGGCTTCCCTGGGGGTGCCAGGTGGTAAGAATCCGCCTGCCAATGCAGGGGACACGGGTTGGAGCCCTGGGCTGGGAAGATCCCACACGCTGCAGAGCACCTAAGCTCGTGCACCACAACTACTGAGCCTGCGCTCTAGAGCTCACGAGCCACAACTACTGAGCCCGTGAGCCACAACTACTGAAGCCCGTGTGCCACAACTACCGAGGTCCGCGCTCCTAGAGCCTGTGCTCTGCAACAAGAGAAGCCACTGCAATGAGAAGCCCGCGCACTGCAACGAAGAGTAGCCCCCGCTCGCCACAACCAGAGAAAGCCCGCGCACAGCAATGAAGACCCAACGCAGCCAAAAATAAATGAATAAATTTATTTAAAAAAAAAAAAAAAGAGACCCTGAGTCAAAACCAGGGCTCAAGCTGCGGGGAGGTGGGCCCATTCCCTGAGCTTGCCTGGTGCGTGGGCAAGTGTGTGCACATTAGGGAATAACTAGGCCTCTGCGTGTCCTTGTGTGTGTATACACACTTAACTCGCCCCCAGACCCACATACACAGCATGCGTATGTGCTGGCGCCCACTGCTGTCTGCCCAGGCTGCTGTGTCACTCCACAGCCGCACTCGCCCAGGAGCAGGCGTGTCAGTGTGATACCCCTTGAGTCCTTCATCACCCCACCGCAGGCAGCCCCTCCTGAGGGCTGTCCCAGGCGCCTGGAGGAGGTGCAGCACGGCCCTCCTCCTGGTTCCTGCTTACTCACGCGGACACCTCTGTCCCCCAGGGTCTAATCAGTACCACTCCCCCAACCTCAGGCCCCACTTGCATTCAGCCTCTTCCAGAAGGATCTACGGCCACCTCCTCATTATTATGTTCTTTTTTATTCAACAAACATTTATGGGAGACTACTCCAGGCTAGGCACCAAGACACCCAGGAGCACGGCCCGGCCCCTGACTTCCAGAAACTCCCAGGTTTATGGGGAGACAGGCACAGTCGTGGTGGCTGCAGGGCACAGAGGCAGGCACCAGGGCCGTCGGGCAGGGGGTCATCTTGGAGGAGACAGTACCAGGGTCAAGCTGCGGAAAGGTCAGCATGTGTCCTGTGGGGTGAGTGGTGGCTTCTGTCAGGGAGGACGTGGTAAGAAGGGAAGACCGGAGCGCTGGGGTTGGGGGACACGGGGCAGGAGGGTGTCCCTTCCCACTTGTGCAGGGCAGCTCATTGGCCCACAGCCAAGGGCCCCCTGGAAGGGAGTCTTCTCCCACCCCCACCCCCACCCCCGCCCCGGGAGGAGGAGTTGGGAGGGGTTCCATTCCCACCTCTCCCAACTCTGGCCCTTCTGCCCAGTGAGCAGGAGTGGGGGTGGGCATTGATGGTAATCTCCCTCCTCCCAGTCCCCGGGGTCCTCCTCCTAGTCTCCCTTTCAGTGAGTGCCTGGCGTATTGTTCCGCCTTTGTAAAGAGGCAGATCGAGTGACAAAGCAGGGTGGGTGGGCAGCAGCCCAAGAGGCCTCTCTCTCTCAGGCAGCATCTGCATGGGGGAGGGGCTGTTCTACACCCCCCACCTCTGGCTTCCAGCAGCAGCTGTTGTCATGGTGACAAGCCTGGCATCCCATGGCTCCTGGGGCATCCTCCCCACTGTGGCTGCCGGAGGAAGGGCCCCCGGACTCCTCTCCACCCTGGTTGGGGGCGGGGCACAAAAAAACCTGGCTCCCTGGACAGTCCTAGCAGGGGGGAAGCCTCCAGCCTTCTGTGCCTCCCAATCCGGCTGCCTGCACAGGGGCAGCACCAGAGCCCCCGCCTCTTACAGACACTGTGATGTGGTGGGCTCAGGCCATGCACCTCTGTCATCCATGCGTCTCTGCCTTCTTGGGGCAAGATACAGAGAGAAATAAAATGTCCCCAGGGTCTTGAGCAGCTGCTGGCATTGGGGCAGAGGGAGGAGATGGATGGAAGGCTAACAGTACATGAGTGTACAAGTGGGGAGAGTGTGTAGGCAAGGACTCTGGGCCCACGGAGCAGAGCCTCCAGCCCCATCCAGCAGAGCTGGGGGGCTACCCCTAGGAGGCTGGTGTGCCCAACACAGCAGAAGAGAAGGGCCTTCTGGGCTGGGGAGATTGAAGGCATGACATGGCATGGATTTCCAAGGAGTTGGTCGTGGCAGGAAAGGAAGAGACGGATGGGGGCTATACCTGGAAGGGCTTCTGCTGCCATCCCCAGGAGTATGACCTTCACCCTGGGCAATGGGAAGCTGCCACTGGCATTTCGGGAACCTCCTTGACCAGGTGGTCGAAGCCAGGTCCTTTTTTCAAAGTTACCCTATTTCTGTGCTACCTCTTTGGGAAGTTCAGGAGCTTGCCGCTGCGCCTCTCACGGCTCAGGTGGGCCGAGTTTGCATTTCTTGCAGGGCACAGGGCTGGCTGCATCTCCATGGAGTCCCAATCTCTCGGGTCCTCTTGGAGAGCCAGAGGCTGGGTGCTTCTCCCTTCCCTGCTCCAGCACAGCTCTAAGAGGAGGTGAGCACTAATTACAGCTGCTGCCCCGACTCCTTGCTGTGCCTCCACCACATGCCAGGCTCTACAGCAGGGCAGTGTTGGCTGAGCAGGACCAGCTGGGCAGGTGCCCTTGCTCTGGTAGTGACAGGCAGCCTCATGCAGTAGAAGAGCCTGAATGCCATCCCTGACCCTTGTGAGCTGTGTAATCCCAGGCAAATATCTTGAGTTTTCTTTTTTTTTAATTTTATTTATTTACTTTTGGCTGCACTGGATCTTTGTTGCTGCGCGCGGGCTTTCTCTAGTTGTGGCGAGTGGGGCCTACTCTTTGTTGTGGTGCGCGGACTTCTCATTGCAGTGGCTTCTCTTGTTGCAGAGCACAGGCTTAGTTGCTCCGCAGTATGTGGGATCTTCCCGGACCAGGGCTCGAACCCGTGTCCCTTGCATTGGCAGGCAGATTCTTAACCACTGTGCCACCAAGGAAGCCCCTCTTGAGTTTTCTGAGCCTCAATTTCTCATCTGTAAAATGGGCACAGAATTCCTTGCAGGGCTGTTATGAGAGTTTAAAAAGTCACTGTATAGGGCTTCTCTGGTGGCGCCGTGGTTTAGAATTCGCCTGCCAGTGCAGGGGACAAGGGTTCAAGCCCTGGTCCGGGAAGATCCCACATGCCGCAGAGCAACTAAGTCCGTGTGCCACAACTACTGAGCCTGCGCTCCAGAGCCCGCGAGCCACAACGCCTGAAGCCCGTGCGCCTAGAGCCTATGCTCTGCAACAAGAGAAGCCACCGCAGTGAGAAGACTGTGCACCGCAACAAAGAGTAGCCCCCGCTCACCGCAACTAGAGAAAGCCCGGCGCAGTAACAAAGACCCAACTCAGCCAAAAATAAATAAATTAAAAAAAAAAAAGTCACTGTGTAAAATGCCTGGCCCAGGGCCCACTTGGCTCACTGTGGGTCCTTGACCAGTTTCCTAGGCCCCCTGCAGTGCAGGTCACTCCCTCAGCCCTTCATCTGCTTGGCATCCCTGAGCAGCTGCTAGAGCTGGACCTATGCCCAGCGCTCACGTGGAAGCTGAGTCTGAGTCTTCCAGGTACCTCTAGGCCAAGGGGGTGAGGACAGATGGGGGTGTGCCATGGAGGAGGGAGGCAGTGTCTCAGGGAGCTTCAGACGAGAGCAGGGCCCTTTGGGTGGCCTGTTTGATGGCACTCGGGTTTCACCCACAAAGCTACCCGGGAACCATGGTGGGAACCAGGCTGGGCAGAGGCGGGAGGGCTGAGGGGCTTTGGGACTCCAGGCAGCCCTGGGCAGCAACCCCAGCCTCTCAGAAACACCTGCCCAACCTGAGGGTGGACGAGTGGTGTAGGCAGCTCAGGGGTCGCAGACTCAGACCTCACTCACTTATTGTCACCGGTCACCACGAGGCCGAGTCATATCCCTAGGACTACCTTGATTCGTTCCATCTGTACAAAGGGAAGGACAGTCCTCCCCGCTCCCCACGGTTTCGGTGCCGCCCGTGGAAGCAGAGTGAGTAAGCTGGTTATCTTCCTGACAGCTGTCTGGCTTAGGTGAGGAGGGTGTGAGGTGTACTAAAATATTCCACGGGTGTCACTGTACGCGGTCCCCTGCTCTGCGGTCTGGGGGGCCTGGCGGGGGCGGGAAGAGGGAGGTGGACGTGGTTCAAGCAGAGAGCGGCAGGCTCTCTGGGCCGAGAGGAATTCCCAGGGGAAAACCTATACGAAGGGAGCGCAGAGGACAGGAGGGGAGGGGGCAGAGGGAGACGGGGTCCTCCAGCTCTGTGCGAAGCAGTTTTCAAGCGGTCCTGAGGCGTCAAGGGGCACCCTAGACAGCAGAACCTCCCGCGGATAGGGACCTCCCCCGAGGCCCACCTGGGAAGGGGAGAATGTACCATTCCTGGACTGCGGAGAGAGACAATGAGGTCAAGTGCGCAGTGTGACGGGTAAGTAGCACGTGAGCAACAAATGAATTGTTCACTTCTACAGGATTATCTGCCGGTTTTACAGAAAAGGAAACAGAGCGAAGAGCCCAAAGCCACATACAACTAGTGAAGAGGCAGAGGCTGCACTTGCAGTGTCCCAGAGTACACGGTCAAGGCGTCCCACGCGTAAAAGCCTTAGAAATCGTCCCTCCTGGGGTAAAAAGAGGTGACGCGGTACGGTGGCAGGGAAATCCTCCGGCTGACTGTCTTGTCGCGGGGAGAGGTTGGGCAGCAACCCTCTCAGAAGGGGAAAAACCGAGTGTGAGCGGGCAGACGAGGTCGCTTGTACACCCCGCCCCGCCAGACCGCGCCCGGGTTAGTGCCTCCCCGCACAGCTGCGAGACGCGGCGCCTTTAAAGCCCGGCTGGGGGCGTGCCCGGCGCGCTGAGGGCACGCCTCTGGGCGCGTCCGTCCGGCGCCCCGCCCCGAGGCTTGTAGCCGCGGCCCCGGGAGGTGGGGCACGCTTTGGCTCGGCGGCCGTTCGAGTGGCGGCGGTTCGGCGGCTCTGCGCCTGCTCTCCCTCCGGCGGCTTCCCCGCGCGCTGCCCAGGGCGCCCGGCCGCGCCCTGACACACTCGGCCAGC
>NW_006796716.1:2221537-2225400 GCF_000442215.2 Lipotes vexillifer | reverse complement strand
GCTGGAGATCGGCCGCTTCGACCCGGAGCGCGGGCGCGGGCCGGCGCCGTGCCAGGCGGTGGAGATCCCCATGTGCCGCGGCATCGGCTACAACCTGACCCGCATGCCCAACCTGCTGGGCCACACGTCGCAGGGCGAGGCGGCCGCCGAGCTGGCCGAGTTCGCGCCTCTCGTGCAGTACGGCTGCCACAGCCACCTGCGCTTCTTCCTGTGCTCGCTCTACGCGCCCATGTGCACCGACCAGGTCTCGACGCCCATCCCCGCTTGCCGGCCCATGTGCGAGCAGGCGCGCCTGCGCTGCGCGCCCATCATGGAGCAGTTCAACTTCGGCTGGCCGGACTCGCTGGACTGCGCCCGGCTGCCCACGCGCAACGACCCGCACGCGCTGTGCATGGAGGCGCCCGAGAACGCCACGGCCGGCCCCGCCGAGCCCCACAAGGGCCTGGGCATGCTGCCCGTGGCGCCGCGGCCCGCGCGGCCCCCCGGCGACGCCATCCTAGGCGCCGCCGGCGGCACCTGCGAGAACCCCGAGAAGTTCCAGTACGTGGAGAAGAGCCGCTCGTGCGCGCCGCGCTGCGGGCCGGGCGTCGAGGTGTTCTGGTCGCGGCGCGACAAGGACTTCGCGCTCGTCTGGATGGCCGTGTGGTCGGCGCTGTGCTTCTTCTCCACTGCCTTCACCGTGCTCACCTTCCTGCTGGAACCTCACCGCTTCCAGTACCCGGAGCGCCCCATCATTTTCCTTTCCATGTGCTACAACGTCTACTCGCTAGCCTTCCTCATCCGGGCTGTGGCCGGGGCCCAGAGCGTGGCCTGTGACCAGGAGGCGGGTGCGCTCTACGTGATCCAGGAGGGCCTGGAGAACACGGGCTGCACCCTCGTCTTCCTGCTGCTCTACTACTTCGGCATGGCCAGCTCGCTGTGGTGGGTGGTGCTGACCCTCACCTGGTTCCTGGCGGCCGGCAAGAAGTGGGGCCATGAGGCCATCGAGGCCCACGGCAGCTACTTCCACATGGCAGCCTGGGGGCTGCCGGCTCTCAAGACCATCGTTATCCTGACTCTGCGCAAGGTGGCAGGGGATGAGCTGACCGGGCTCTGTTACGTGGCCAGCATGGATGCGGGGGCACTCACGGGCTTCGTGCTGGTACCCCTCTCCTGCTACCTGGTGCTGGGCACGAGCTTCCTCCTGACCGGCTTTGTGGCCCTCTTCCACATCCGCAAGATCATGAAGACGGGGGGCACCAACACGGAGAAGCTGGAGAAGCTCATGGTCAAGATTGGGGTCTTCTCCATCCTCTACACTGTGCCCGCCACCTGCGTCATTGTGTGCTACGTCTATGAACGCCTCAACATGGACTTCTGGCGCTCACGGGCCACAGAGCAGCCCTGCTCGGCAGCCACCACGCCCGGCGGCTGGAGGGACTGCTCGCTGCAAGGGGGCTCAGTGCCCACCGTGGCTGTCTTTATGCTCAAAATCTTCATGTCGCTGGTGGTGGGCATCACCAGCGGCGTCTGGGTATGGAGCTCCAAGACTTTCCAGACCTGGCAGAGCCTGTGCCACCGCAAGATGGCAGCTGGCCGGGCACGGGCAAAGACCTGCCGGGCCCCCGGGGGCTATGGCCGTGGCACCCACTGCCACTATAAGGCCCCCACCGTGGTCTTGCACATGACTAAGACGGATCCTTCTCTGGAGAACCCCACACACCTCTAGGGACACAGGCCTGCGTGGGGAGGCTGTTGCCCCCTCCTAGCCCCCCTCCGGAGGAGACAGCTGACTAGCAGCTGCCCAGCTGTCAAGGTCAGGCAAGTGAGTGCGAGGGGCCGAGGACCAGGGCGGGGAGACTCTCTCGTTCAACCCTCACTTGTCAGGGCCCAGTGAGGCTCACTCCCCTGTCACCTAGTGCAACGGGGTGGGCCTGGCTGAGTCCCCCTCAGGGCCCTGGGGGTGGGGGCATGTGGAGAGGAGGAGGGGTAGAAGGGGGTGTGGTCCAGCAGAGTTTATTTAATGATGTAATTTATTGTTGGAGTTTCTCTGGAAGCTGTGACTAGAATAAACCCCCATGTGGCACCGCTGAGTCTTCTCTGGACTGGAAAGGGAGAAGGTAGGAGGGTGAGGGCCCTGCAGGAGTCTCCCACGTGAGCAGAGCTGGGGGTGGGTTCTGGGCTCATCCCCTGACCCCGTTTTCTGGCTCTCCATCAATGGGGAGGACATTGTGCTGTGAAACAGCTGTGTTTTGCAGGAGTCCCAGATTCTTCTCCTCTTTGTGCCTTTTGGCAACCTGCTTGCCCCTCTGAGCCCTGGGTTCATGCTTCCCAAAGTGAGACTGGGATGCCTGCTGGGATACTCAGGGAATCCCCTGGGATGACACTGTCCCCCTCTGGCCCCGGGGAGTCTAGCCTGTTTGGGGCCTGTGGGTAAGACTCTGCTTTCCTCATTTTGTATAAAAAATGAGGGCACCAGCCTACCTCAGAGTTTTCCTCAGAGGCTCAGGATCTGTTCCCACTGTCTTTCTGGCCCATCCTGCTGTCCCCTCCCTGGGGCCTGAGGGCCAGGGCCCAGCTGACTGTCCTCATTGCCTTTGAAGATTGCTGATGTGATGTGGCCACTTCACTCCTTGCAGCACCCCACCCTCTCGTCCCTCTGGGCATCTTGGTGGCAGACACAGGCATAGAGACAGCCCTTGAAGATAGTGGGGATTGGGTCCCTAGCTCCTAAAGGGCTGCAGAAAGGTTTGAGTTGTGAGCACAGCAGTGAGAAACGGGGCAGGTGCTGGGGCGTGCACATGGCTCCCCTGAGGCAGCTCCCACATTCGTGTGCCGGGATAGGAAAAGGTACTGCGCCTATCTGTGTGCTGGGGAGGCCCTGGGGCTGCCGGGACCTGCGCCACCTCCGTGTGTGGCCGTCCCGGAGACCCTGTCAGCGTGGTCAGACCGCAGCGTCCTATCTTAGCCTCTGCTTTGGCCACTGTGACTCCAGCCAGGGGAGGGTCTTGGTTCCTGTCTCTGGGTGCATGACACGTTCAGCGTCACTGTCAGGAGGCCCCAGGGTTCAGCCCCACTGCCAGCCAAGGGGAGGCCCAAGGTCAGCTGCTTCATATCACAGTAGGGCTGAGCCCCCAAACCCAGCACCTCTCCAGCCAGAGCCCTTTACCCTGCACCAACCACCAATCTCACAGGAACAAGAAAGAAACCAAATGGAGATCAAACAGGTGGCGTCAGCTCCCTCAGGAGGTGAGTGGGGAGAGGGCTGTCCCTCACAAGGAACAGTACTGACCTCTAAGGGAATTTCGCAGCCCTCACCCCTCTGCAGCTGGCAGGTGGAATGCGCCCCCCCGTCCCAATCTAAAGCCTGCCCTTCTCATAGCCACAGGCTAAGTCCTCATGCCTTCTCTGACCAGTGAAACCAAGTGACCCTAACATGTGACAATTCGCCGGGGGAGGGTCCCTGACTGAGAAAAAGAATGAGCTTAATGAAGGTGACAGGGGCCCAAGTTGGGAGTGGGAGGGGGAGTGGCTGCACCGAGCTGGGCTTAACAGGCCAGGTTTGCACGCAGCCGACCTGAAACTGCTGAGGGCCTGCACTAGGGCAGGGGCAGCCAGAGGCAAAGGAGAGGATTCTGGAAACAGGGGAGGAGAGAGGCAAGTGATGTGTAGGGGCCAAGGGTGGCGGGGAGGGTAAGCATCAGGGGCGGCACCAGTTCACCCAGGTCCTGCCAGTCATTGGGCACCTGGCTGCGTCCCACTCAGCGGAAACAAGACTGGCTTCCAGGACAACTGGGATGGCAGGGGGGTGGGGGGTGGGGGGCGTGCAATCACAACAGGCCCCAAGGGGGCTCTGCTTTGAGGCTGAGATGGTTCACATAGGC
>NW_006796716.1:2217450-2221527 GCF_000442215.2 Lipotes vexillifer | reverse complement strand
GAGGGGGGGGGGGGCGGGCCTTGCCAGCTAAGGCTTCTCAGCGCTGGACATTATGGAAGAGTCCCAGACCCTAGAGGAAAAGGAAGAAGGAAACATGATTAAAGGCCTTTTACAGAAAGTCCTCCATCTGATCCTCCTCTCCCCCTTGTGCAGACAAGGGAAGTGCCTGCAGGGCTCGACTGGCTCAAGTTCACACAGCCAGGGAGACTGTGGCCTCCAGAGCTTGTGATTTCACACCATGGAGTCCATTGGGGCATGGGGTGAGATGGACAGGGTGTGTGTTATAAAACCTAGGGTGGGGCTTCCCTGGTGGCGCAGTGGTTGAGAGTCCACCTGCTGATGCAGGGGACACGGGTTCGTGCCCCGGTCCAGGAGGATCCCGCGTGCCGCGGAGCGGCTGGGCCCGTGAGCCATGGCCGCTGAGCCTGTGCGTCCGGAGCCTGTGCTCCGCAACGGGAGAGGCCACAACAGTGAGAGGCCCGCGTACTGCAGAAAAAAAAAGAAAAAAATCTAGGGCGGTTTTGTCCAGAGAAACCGGTCCCACAGTGGGACCTCCCCCCACCCCGAAAAAGGAGATTCCAGAACTCAATGGAAACACCTCAGAAGCCAACACCTGCCGGCCTGTGCGCTGTGTGCCCCCGGCCCCTGCCCCTTCCCTCAGGGGCCTAGTAGCCCAGCACAGGGCCCCTTAGAGCAGCACGTCTGTGCATGTGTCCACGCCAGCTGAGCCTGAGGGCCGAGCCTGTGCTTGTTCTTAAAGGAACTTCTGAGCTCTGACCTCAGTCAGTATCAGTTCCAGGGAAACAATTCAAAGTTCACTGGAGTCAGCAGGGGTGATCTTGACTGAGGTCAGATTGAGAAGCTGCCCCCGCCCGGGCTGGTCAGTAGCTGCCCTCACTCTCTGCTCAGTCCCACCCTGAAGGAAGAAGCTCCAGGACAGTCCCCGTGTGACAAGGCCTGGGGGTCCTGGGCAGGGGTAACAGAGCAAGCAGCCTTCTCCCCTTACCTGGTCTAAGTGTCTCGCTCGGCACCCTGCGGAGGGGACCCTGGCTCTCGGGCAAGTGGGAGACCTGGTTCCCTAGTGGAAGCAGCACCGCCCCTGAGTAGCCGCTTTGGAATCAGTCACCAGCTGACTGCCACCCTTGACTGTGCTCCCTCCCCAGGGACAGGGTTTGAGGAGAAAGAAGAGTAGGCAGGAAGAGGGGTTGGTCTCTGTTGATTGCCAGCATTAGTAATCCAGACCCCTCCTCAGGAAAAAAGTTTTCTCGTCTCCATTTGCAGTAGTCAGCCCAAGTTAGGTTTCTCGTGATAGGGAGGAATGGGCTGGGATGGCTGAATAGGACCAGGATACAGAGCCTAGATGAGGTGACAAGGCCCCACAGGCGCTGGCCTGGTGTAGCCTAATAAACCCACCCCAGGAATAGGACTTCACAGGTGTGGGTGGGCTGGGAGTCCCAAGTCCAACCGTGCCTGTGTGGAAAATGTCTGGAGGTTACACAGCTCCCTCCTCCAGAGCTTGAGGGCTGGTCAAATTCAATCCGACCTTGGGGCAAACCACTTCCTCCCCTGAGGGACTGAAAATCCCCGAGTGCTTGGTGCAGGCCTGGCTCAAAGCCCACGCTCACCAAGGCCACAAAGGGAGTCAGTGGCAGAACCCGCACCCAGGACTTAGGTTTCTCCTCAGATTTCTTCCTATTTTACCTTATGCCATCCCTGGCGCAGCTGGTCAGGAACTGGCAGTTTCGCTTCTCAGTGAATGGGATCATGCAGTGGCCCTACAAAATCCTGGAACTCCACAGGCAGGTTGCCAGCCAGCAGTGATCTACTCAAATTAGCCACTCTGACTTTATAAAAGCTCCCAGCATAAAATATAAATGAAGGCACGAACAAAACAAGATTGGCTATGTAGCAGAACTGTTGAAGCTGTGTAGGTGGGAATTTGTTCTATTTCCACTCTTTTTGTGTATGTTTTTTATTTTCCTTGAAAAGTGTTTTAAAATGTCGAGTTTCCCCCAAAATTAAGTCCTGAAGGACTACACAAGTTCCCATAGCGAAGCCTTAAAAAATACTTTCTCCTAGTTCTTAGAAGTTTCAAATGGAATGGGGGGGGGTGGATGTTGAGACAAAGACAAGGCCAGGAGAGGCTTGAAGGTCACGGCTTCGATTACCCAGGGCACCAGAACTCTCTCCTGGAAGCAAAGAAATGCAGTAGATGGATCTGACCTGTGGTTAAAAAGACTAAGTCAGAGGAGGTCCTCTCCAGAAGAACAGGCTCCAAGAGTCCATGGGAAAACAGCACTCGCTTGGGACTGCACCACCCTCCAAGAGCACAAAGAAAAATTCACCAGGATTGTTTCTTCTTTATAAACACAAGTACATAATGTTTATTTGAAATTCCAATTTATTACAAGTTTACCCTTTAATGGGGCCCTTCGTCCTTAAAGACAACTTGAAAAACAACAAAACTCAGGTGTCACTGAAGTGGGAACACGGAATTCTCACTGTTAACAAGAACAGACTGGCTCTAGGGTAAGAGGCAGGGCAGGTGTCTGTGGCTGGGATTGTGAAATTGTAACGTCAGTGCTAACTCCAAGCCTGGGGGAGCCAGGATGGTAAACCTATCCAGCAGCCCCTGGAGCAAACCCCAAGGAGGCAAGGAGGCCAGGGGACAGGATCACACCTTGAAGTTTCACTTTAAGAGGCTTTAATTCTCAGGTTCTGTAAGCTGCAATCCCCTTGGTGGACTTCTTTTCCCTTACTTTAAATAGGTACAGAAGAGCTTAGGTGCTCCCATTTTTCCAAATTCAAAGCTGACAGAAAAGGAAATTAAACCCTGTTTTGTGTTTTTATCAAAATCTGCCATAAAAGGGAAAGAAGACTACAAAGTTCTGCCTAAACATAACTACTAGTGCTAGACTCACTGTGGGAAGGGGCCGCGGAGCCTCTCCTCCTGCCCTCCGCCCCCCACCCCGGCACTGAGCACTGAGAGATTCAGGTTCCCAGGGAGCCTGAGTCTGAGGCCAGAACAGCACAGCAGGGGCACTGCACACAGAGGCGGCGGAAACAGCCACCAGGGCAGGCAGAGGGATCGTCCATGACCAGGTCCCCACCGCTGGCCCTGATGAACCCCAACCCAACTTCTCTAAAGGAGAGACGATGGGCCGAGGGAGGGGACGGCAAAGTAAAGCAAACACGTTATCATATAAACTGTACTGTACATGTGCCAAAGCAAGATGACAGAAATATTTTTACAAGATGTTCTTTATACAATATCACTGCTGAAACAAGCAACTTTTAATAACTAGAAAAGTCAATTTAAAAAAAATTAAACATTTAAATTCTTCCTGCTTTTCTTCTGCTCCCCTAAGAGCTTGTCTGGTATGTGGGTGGGCTGGGCTCCAACACCCCTCTGGCCAGACCCATCAAAGTAAAGGTTATATGCATGGTTACAAGCAGGGCTCCAGTCTCTGAGTGAAGTGCCTTCGGGTTTTTTTTTTTTCAGGGGGCAAGGTGGGGCGGGAGCGGGGAGAGAGCTGTCACAAGGAAGGGGAGGGGTACTCAGGAATGGCTACAGGACATATCCCTTTACTCTGCCAAGATCAACTCAACAGACCACAACTGTTTCATGATGCTGGTGAACACAGAATTCTGTATGGCACTCACTGATACCATCACCTGAGAGGGAGGGAGGGAGGGAGAGACAGAGCACAGGCTTAAAGAAACAAGACTGTGTATAAATATAGATTAAAAAACCCAGTTGGCCTGATTACCCTTCATCCTTCTACGTAATACAGTAATCCCTCCCCTGGAGACCAGAGGGCTTGGCACTGTTGTGGTGGCCAAAGTGGGAGGGACCTTAGGAAAGAAGAAAGAAAAGGAATTGGGTTCACAAGAAAAGCCATACCCTGGGACTCTTCCTGGAAACTCTCGGAAGGGGGGGTTAAGGCCATCTATCCCCCACAGTATTTCTGGGCAAAGACCACCAACCCAGTACTAGGCTCTCCAAAGTGCTCTGCTTGATTAAGGCCCATGGAGAGTTTTGGAGACACGGCACAAGCTCGGATGACAGGCATTCCT
>NW_006796716.1:2187636-2216495 GCF_000442215.2 Lipotes vexillifer | reverse complement strand
TTGAGAGTCCGCCTGCCGATGCAGGGGATGCGGGTTCGTGCCCCGGTCCAGGAAGATCCCACATGCCGCGGAGCGGCTGGGCCCGTGAGCCATGGCCGCTGGGCCTGCGCGTCCGGAGCCTGTGCTCCGCAACGGGAGAGGCCACAGCAGTGAGAAGCCCGCGTACCGCAAAGAAAAAAACAAACCATCTGACTTGCACGCAGGGAGCGCTCTCAGCAGGGGGCACTAGCCCACCTGCCTCCTCCCTGGTGGACGGTGAGCAAAGCAGTGGAGGACATGCAGCAGTTGCTGTATTACAGCAGTCCTGCCAGAGGCCAGCTAGAGAGGGCCACTGTCACCAGGACGCTAGCCCTCTGAGAGCAGATTGACCTGGGATTACGGTCACACTGCGGAGGAGTTTAAACAAGCAACTGCAGAAAGCGAGGTGGGTTATGGGGACCACCCACAGCCAATTTTGTGGGGGTGGGGTGTCAGAGGGAAGAAAAGCAAGAGGTACAATTCCTTTCCTGGGCTCTCCCCTGCAGGCCTGCAGCAGCTAAGTGGCTAAAGAGAAAGGGGGCGTGCCTCCCTTCCAGGTGGCAGGAACAGGCCGTGACTCACAGAAGTAGGGGCACAGAGTTGAAGGGGTTAGGGCCAGGCACACAGGAGGTGCCTGCAATGCCCTTTGAGCACCCTAACGGCTTGCTTTATGCCTCCAGCCCACCTCCAACTCCAATTTAATCTGTCAAAAGAAGCAAATTTTCAAGAGCCTCTTTCTGTCCTTTAAACTTCAAGTGAAACCTAAAGTAAAACCACTAAAATTACATTGGTTGAGGAGCAGAGGGGAAGGTAATGTCCCTCCCGTGACAATTGTCGGCAAAAGACCCAAGAGTAAGTGAGGCTCCAACATTGCTGACATTCCCACAACGGAGACCCAGCCCCTCTGAGCCGTGGGAGACACATGGATACTATTTTAAAATCCTTAACAAGTCGCAGGCTGCCTGTTAACTAGAGGAGATGTTTGCAGGCTGCAGCAGGGGAATGCCGGACATAGCTGTTCCCGGAGGGCCTGCTGCCTCGTTTGCCTACAGGCCCATCCATCTGCCTCATCAGTCTCCAAAGTTAGGGAGGAGGGAGCAGAGGGGGAGGCTCCCACCTGTTGCCTGCTGAATTCCTAATGCTGGAGTGGGGGATACGAAACAGAAATGCTAGAGGGCAAATGATAAATAATTCTTACCAGCTCATCAACCTCAGCCTCGTCTACAGGTGGCGCCTTCGGCCGAGACCTCCTGGTAGGATGCGGCTTCTTACCTGGTCGTCGGCCTGGCCTTGCTGCAGGGGCGATGACACCCTGCTTGCCCCGGACAGTCTTTCGAGGTCTCACTGAAATAAAAAATATGCATTCAGAGCAGACCTGAGGATGAAGGGAGCATGCCCATGGGAGGGGTGATACTCTGGACAAGCAAAGCAATGGCTTCCTTTGCTTAGGAGGTGCTCTTGCTATCCGTCTCCTGCCGGCCTCACAGGACACTTTAAGGGCAGCAGTAGCAGATGGAAGAATGGATACTTTTCAGCAACTGCCAAAGACCTTTTAAGAGTCTCTTCAGAAGACCAGTTTCTTTAGTACGTCCACTCTCTGTCCCCACCCTGTTCAGTTACTCTCAGGAATGAGGGCCTGGAAGGAATCAACTGTAAACTGACTCACTCAGGAGAAAAAGCCACTTGCTGATGGGTCTGCCTGGGAATTCCTTCAGCCCAAGCTCAGCCTGAGAACGCATGTATTTTACATGTAAGATGGAATCTGAGTGTGGAACAGATCCTGTTTCATAATTCCCAAAGTTACCCTATGCTCACCACCACAATCTTTTCAGAGAAAAGCTGATACTTATGTGAAGTACTTATGTGAAGTCTGCCTCATTGAATCTAGTTTAAGGCTAGCCCAGTCCTGCTTTCTGCGATTTCTAAAAACCATAGACAGTAGGCCCGGCCACTTCCACAAGAGCCCTGCTCGGGATCCCACAAGAGAGAATAAAAACTACAAACGCACCCGAGGCTGCCTGTTTCTCAGGTTTACAACAGGCGCTCAATGTCAGACAAACCAACATTTCTCAATACATCTTCAGGAAACAATGCTCCATCAGGATTAGCTCAAGGCTGCTCCACTAAGCAAATTTTCCCCTGGAAAATGGGGAGGGGCAATTTGGAGAGAGATATGGGTATACTGAGGCAATGATACAGAGAATCAATAAACAATGTTTTATATTCTACTTCCAGACCATGATGACCCCTGACTATTTTAGGTTCTCTAAGTTGTAAGACTAGGCGAGGAGGAGAGGGTAAGGAGCTGATGCCAAGGATGAAATGATGGACGCAGGGAACAGCCACCGGCCCAGGGCCTCGAGCTGCACTAGGGAACCACATCGTTGGTGGCCTACAAGGCAGAGTAGACAAGAAGCTCTGAAGTTCCAAACACTTCCTGGATCCTTTTGGTAGACAAGGCCCTAGAAACCTGGACAGGGAACAATTCCCTGGAAAGAGAGGAGTAACTTGAAAGTGGAAAGCAACCATTACTTGGAAAATAAACAAAATCAGTCCATTGCTATACTTAAAATCTGTTCCCAGACAACCATGCATCCAAATCACGACTCTGGCAGTACTCCGTGGTCTCTCTATAATGCAGGGTTAATGGACTACTTGTCTCCGTACCCAGATACCTGAAAAATCATGCCTTGGGAACAAACAAAAGGAGCCCTAGAGGAATGAGAGAAGTGTAGGTGTCCCAAATTAAAACCCTGCAGGATCAGGGAAGACGGTAGCAGGGGTGCAACCCCAAAGCCCTCAGGTTTTGACAGCACCAGTATAGTAAGGACCAGGAGTGCCAAACAGGACGTCCTCTCTCTCCTTTTACAGCAAGTACGACTGTCCAGGGAGTTATGATCTTGGGAACTGTACCTCTCTTGAAAAGCTCATCAAAATCTTCTGTCTGTATTAACCTACAAAGAAGGGTATATTTTGCAAAAAGGGAGCCCGTTAAAAGGCTCAACTATAGGACTTAAGGTTTAACAAAAATGACACGACTCTCAAAGCCTCAAGAAAAATGAACATGAGAGACTGAGTCAACAAGGTGAGCTTAAGTGATGAGGCCTTTTCCCCCTACTGACATCTAGAGAGAAACAGATCTGAACCTTCCTAACAACTACACCTAAACCATGGAAAAAAGTCTTCCCTTTTCAACTAGCAAATCTACAGCCCTGCACACTACAGGGAAGAGAAGAACCACTGTAACCACAGAAAAACAACTTCTTTAAAAGCAACACTGCACCAGAGGCCAAAAGAACTGCAAGAGACAGCAATGGGCCTAGACCCTTGTTACCCCATCCTCACACTGAGGGGCTCAGAACCAGCAGACCCGTCATAAACAAGACCTGGGGCCTTGAATTCCATGAAATCTTGGACCAAGTGGATCTGCCAGTTTGATGTTCTGAGACCAAGCCACCCAACATCCTAGTAGGAAGGTAGTTAACTGGCATCTTGAAAACCCATTTAAAACATGGCAGCAGTCGCCCCTCCACCACAAGTTGTGAAAAAAAGAAGACGGCACGATGGCCTTGTTGGGTTATCTACCGCCAACCCAGTCTTTCCAAGTCAGCTTAGAAGACTGTGAGGTTAACTGTGAAAGAAACTGAATACTTACGGCGCAAACCAGCCACCTCATAATCTTCCTCCCCCTCCTCCTCCTCCTCCTCCTCCTCTTCGTTGCTCTCATCATCTTCGCTGTCCTCAGAGGCAGACTCTTCCGTATAATTCCTGTGGGGGGAAAGACACTTGTAGAGAACACGGATCTAGGCCAAAGGGGTCCTAAGAAAGGTAAAGTCCCACATAAATTGCGGCAACTTCTCCCTCTTCACAGACTAGACAGATTTCATGCTAAGGGGAGGGAACCTGAATCTAGGCCAGGACACAGGAAGCAGAATGAAAACCTAAGCTTTAACAGAGTGTCTCCTCTATCAGGCCCCAAACCCTCTGGCTACGATACTAATGGCAGCAAAAACCAAGACCAAAATGCAACCCCCACCCCTCAACATACAAAACAAAACTCTGTTCCTTCTGTCTCATAAAAACAGCCAGATAATGTAACATTTCAGGTATTAAAAGTTGTCCCCAGTGCTGGGGTGGACTGAAAGGATAAACAGCCCAGACAGGTGTTACTCCACCTTGATGGCCCCCTTCCAGGAGCTGAAACAGCTTGCAGATGACCATAACATCAAAGCACTGGTAATCCCAGCTCAGAACAGCTGGTCCAAAGCCTCACCATTTCAGAGCGGCAGCCTCATCTCTCTAAGTGTAGCTGGAATGGAGTGAGAAATAACCGAGTAATGCTGTTAGGCAGGGTCAGGATCAAACAGCTCTGACCTTTCGAAGAGACGCCAAGCCAGGCTGCTACAAGCTGCTCTTCTACAACCTCGAATTTCAACGCGGAAAACAACGTTATTAACTTTAGCAAACGTTAGGCGTCTCCTCTTTACAAGGCCCTATGTTTGGCCTTACTGGGATGAGGATGAAGAACAAAGCATCACCTCTACTCTCAGGGCAGAAACAATCTCACAGGAAGACAGCCGTGGATAAAACTGACCAAAAAGGCAATATGCATCGAAAAACAACTTTGGACGTGGAAAGCTGAACTGGAACACAGAGGAGGAACAATTAATCCTAAGGATGTAAGGATGTTTTCAAAAAGCAGTGAAATTTTAGGTAGGCCATGGTCAGCTTAGCCAGGTGGGAGTTCTGGGGACAAGGAATATTCCCAGCTGGGAGGAAAGCACAAGAGGCAAGGATGCACAATGAACAGCCTGTAACAAGCACACAAATATGGGAACAAGGGCTTATAAAAACATCAGCTAGTATTATACAATAAGAGTCTCAAAAGTTAGGCTAGGGAGTTTGGACTTTATTCTAGAGGCAGGGGGAAGATCGAAGTTTTGAACACGACAGTGACATAAGCAAATCTTTGTCTTATGTAAACCATTCTGGTATCACCATAAAAGCTGGGTGGATAAGAGGGAGGAAGATATGAGGTAGAGTTGAGAAGCCACTGAAGGAGCCCAGATGAGAGATGGAGAGGGCCAAATGACAGCAGGGACCATGGGGAATGGACATCAGGATGCTGACTCATTAAGACATCTAGACACTGAATTGATAACATCTGGCAAGTTGAATGAATATGGAGACGGGGGAGAGGAAGACACCAAGTTGACACCAAAATTCTAATCATGCTAAGGAAGGAAGAGTAGGTACAGGTAAGGAAGGTAGTGAGTTTCAGGATTTTTAGCAGTGACTGGCTGCAGAAGTCATCACAAATTAAGAAGTGGGCGAAGTGGAAGCAAAAGACAAAGGATATGTTATTTGAGAAGAACGTATGACCAAGAAGACATAAAACACGGCTGGTAACGAAAACAAGAAATGTCGACAATTAAGCTAAAATTAAATCAGAGCCCTTTGAGCCCCCACTGTAATACCTTAAATGATGGGGCTCTGCACACAAAAGATGAACTTAAAGCTCCTCAGCATCATTCAGTTTGAATAACTGAAGCTCAAGTATAACAGCTATTTATTAATTTATTTGTTTTTAAAAGAAGAAATTCTCACCTGCCACGGGAGTTGCGCCTGGCAGTGGCAGGCTGGCAGGCTGGGCACTGCCATTCACCATCTGGTACTTCATAGAGGGCCGGCCTCAGACAAAACAGGTGGAAGGCTTTATTACACTCGTCACACAAGATCAGCTTGTCATCCTCACCTGCAAGGAGATAAACTTGTACAGCACTGTAGGGAGTGTGGCAGTAGTCAGTGAGCTGTAAGGAAGAGCTGCTCAGCCTCAATTAACCCAATGGAAGAACAAACATTCTAGTACACTGCTACCCCATTTAAAAAAAACGCAGTCATCTTCTGAAAAGAAATGTAGCATTAACTAGACTATAGGTAATTTAGGGTTCAGGTCTTCTAACTTATATCCCAAAATCTACTCCGGGCTGGAAGACGACAGTTAACATTTACTAGGAGATAGCAAAAAATCAAGCAGTAGCAGGAGATTTTTGCTGCCCCTGTCCCACTAAGAAACGAATCTCCCATGCAGTATTACATTTTTTGCCCTTCCTCCTCCTCCCCAACCACACAAATGCTTCCCAACTCGTATCTGATATGGTTCTCCTAAACCATTCGGTTTCCCTACATTTGAAAATACACCAAACCAATTTAAATGATAACTTCTCTCCAACCTTCATTCTACATCAGTTTTTAGAGCAACTGAATGATTTTACATAGGTCTTTTCATCCTTGTAAAGTAAATCACAAAACAGCTTTAGCCACTGAGAAGTCAACCACTGGGGGGCTTTTAGCCATCTAGTTCCTTTTACACATAATGGGGCTCTAAAAGTTCCCAGCATTAAACAGTCCAAATGCTTCGCTCTGTAGGATTCCATGCCAGAAGGTCCAAACCCGACTATTCTTCACAACGTTCAAATACTGCCCTCTACTGGTAGCATCCACCTTACTTCATGGATGACTAAAATTAAGAGATAATAAGAGAGATTTAAAATTTTAGTTAAAACCAATTTGTTCCCTATAGAAAATCTAAGAATTGGCGAGATCAACTGCTCTTATTTTATACTCAAAACTGAGGCACAAAGGGCCTGCTGTGATTTGCGAGCGTGTGACTTTAACGACTAGCATTTCATGGACTTTCAGGAGAAGGTAAAATCTGGACCACCACCACATTTAAAAGTTGTGTACACAGAATTCTTGAGGGATAAAATATCTTGGAAATGGAAGTCCTAGTGCCTAATACACTCAGATAAGCAACTCTGATTTAAATATACCTTTCTTTCGACAAACTTTGCATCTAGCATTTTCTGCTGACATATCCCATTTGATACAGGCATCAAGCATCCCAAGCAGAACATGCATTCTGGAAAAAGTCTGAGCTTCACGGATTGCTGTCTTCCATTTTTCCAGAGCAGATGCGACCTAAACAGAGACCAGGCCAGCATTACTACAATGACTTCAAAGACATGAAATGTGGATTTTTCACATAATACTGACAGTATACACTGAGAGAGGACTACAACTAGATAAAGATACGAGAGCATCCTGATACATTCACCTCCTAGAGCTCCTCTGGTCTAACCCATTTATCTTACAGAAGAAACCAAGGCTCGGAAGGGTGGAAAAAAGTTGCCAGAGGTCACACAAAGAATTCAAGGAGGGGGAAATGACTAGAAACAGGTCTCTTCTAGCGAAATCCACTTAAAGATTCAGTATCATTTAAAAGCAGGAACACTTGTACTGTGTAAATAATGCTAGTATGTAACAACGTCATGTAGCTTGGTCAGTAAGATTATCAGTTTCTGCACTAATATGTACCGTAATCCCAGATTATAGGGCCAAGAAATAGTAAATAGTATCTATAAAGCATTCTATAATCCCTAAAAGTATTAAGTACTGATATGAAATATTCTCTTGACTTTATCACCAACTTCTAACTTAAGTGAAATCTGTAAAGTCCCAGGGGTTGGCCTGATTTCATTCTGGGCAGTTACTCTCAGCATAATCCACACTGCCTCCACTCATCATCAGAAAATGCAAATTAATTTAGAATTAGCAAAGTAAAAGAGGATGGGATGAAGAAAAATGTAATTAGGAATTTTCAACCCTCCCTCTATAAAATATACATTCTGGGGAGGTACAAAAATGCCATTTTAGTATAATTCATTTATTTGTATTGCTGTTTTATTAATTAAAAGGTTGGGGACGTTTTCAAAGCACTAAAAAAGCCTAAACAATTAGGTGAGCATCCATGTAAACAAATGCCATTATAGGGGACATCATTCTCAGACAGTCAGAAAATACAACAGAGCTGGACAAGGTAAAGCTTCGGCAGTATACCAGAAGCTGAGAGACTAGGTTATCTCACTCTCATCTACCTTGTGGAGGTCATACTGCTTAACTCAGCCATGACTGAACTAAAGTTAGCCATGCTGGCTACTTTTATTATACAACCTGGCTAGCTCTAGCTAACTGACAACAGCACTGGTTTCACTGCCCTGTCCTAGGCAAAAAGCCTATTTTAAGTAATAGTCTTCCTCCTTTAAGAAAGGCCCGTTATCCCTGAAAGGCCACAGCCCAATTTGAAACAGAGCTGCCAAGGGACAAAGCAAGCTGAGCTACTTCTGAAGCTGTAGTGTGAGAGTTCAGGGAGGGGACCAAAGGCTGTCTATTCTCTTTCCTATAGAAACAGAGAACCACTGAGAGCCTTGTGTGTATAAATTTATGAATAATGAGGATAAGTAACAAACACATTGAAAAAATCTATTTAAGAGGCTGCTAAAGTTCTAATGGAAACTGACTCATTCCTTACTCCAACCTGCAGTGCAAATATTTCAACATCTGCCTTTGAAATACAATTTCCTTCCTTCCCTTTTCAGAGCTCCTCAGATCTACAATCACAGGTGCCTTGCGGGTCTTCTCCCCTAATGTAATGAAGAGCTGACATACGGTACCACAGATTCTCTTACTGTAATAATTAATGCAAATCTCTTCATTCAGTGGAATATATATTTAAGAATTTCAGGTTCGGTTCCTAAAAGAGTTATTGAGAACACTCAATTAGTCAAGGAATGGTTAAAATGGGCTTTGCTGTCCTCTAGTGGACAGTCAGATGCACAAAAAGCATTAAAAAAATCATCAGTTGGGCTTCCCTGGTGGCGCAGTGGTTGAGAGTCCGCCTGCCGATGCAGGGGACACGGGTTCGTGCCCCGGTCCGGGAAGATCCCGCATGCCGTGGAGCGGCTAGGCCCGTGAGCCACGGCCGCTGAGCCTGTACGTCCAGAGCCTCTGCTCCACGACAGGAGAGGCCACAACAGGGAGAGGCCCGCGAACCGCAAAAAAAAAAAAAAAAAAAATCAGTATATAGTACTGCTTTTTACTTATTTCCTATAAATTATAAAATCTGAACACCCAGCACATGTGGCCTCATTAAAAGAAACAAACAAAAATCTGAAAGAGGGGCTTCCCTGGTGACGCAGGGATTAAGAATCCGCCTGCCAATGCAGGGGACATGGGTTCAAGCCCTGGTCTGGAAAGATCCCACACGCCTCAAAGCAACTAAGCCCATGTGCCACAACTACTAAGCCTGCGCTCTACAGCCCATGAGCCACAACTACTGAAGCCCGTGTGCCCAGAGCCCATGCTCCGCAACAAGAGAAGCCACCGCAGTGAGAAGCCCGCGCACCACAATGAGGAGTAGGCCCCGCTCGCCGCAACTAGAGAAAGCCCACGCTCAGCAACAAAGACCCAACACAGCCAAAAATAAATAAAATAAATTTATATATGTAAACAAAGATTTATTGGAACAAACTCAAAAAGCACTAATCAGAAAAAAAAAAAAATATATATATATATATAAACTGGAAGAGATCTTGAGAATAAGCTTACTTAGCCTCATTTTAAAAACAGCTTTACTGAGATATAATTTATATACTATTGATAACAAGTTCCCCCTGTAAAGTGTACAGTCAATGCCTTTTCATATATTTGCAGAGTTGTACAACTATCAACATAATCTTAATTTTAGAACACTTTCATCACCCAAAAAAGAAACCTTGTCATTCCCCATTCCCTACCCTAACCCACCACTTCCCCGGCCCTAGGCAACCACAATCTTCTTTTGCTTTATAGATTTACCTATTCTGACATTTCATACAACATGTGGCCTTTTGTGACTGGCTTCTTTTACTGAGCATAATATTTTCTAGCTTCATCCACATCCCAGCATGTAACAGCACTTCAATCCATTTTAACTGCTGAGTAATACATCCATTTTGTTTATCCATTCATTAGTTGGCAGACATTTGGATTGTTCCTGCTTTTTGACTATGCTGAATAACAAACACTGCTATGAATGTCTTTGCACATGTGTGTAAGGTTCATTTATTATTTTTCGTGAAAAGAAAGTTTGCCCAAGGTCTCACAGCAATTTAGGGCCAGGTCTCCCGATCCCCAATCCAACGCTCCTGGCATTATACATTAGATCCTGTTTTATCCACTGAGTTATCCATCTAGACCAGCCTCGTCTCCAGCTAGCCTCTAATTTCGAGGGCGAAAACAATAGGCACTCAGATTTTAAAGAACATCTTAAGTATCCTCCCACTGCACAAAATTCCAGTCCAGAACATTAAAAACAGAACAAAAAAACCCCACCATATCGAAGACTTTTTAAAAACACAGGAACAGCAGCAAGATAAAGTTCTGACATACAACACGGTAGCATCAAGTAAATACTCTGTTTTGCAGTACTGCTGGGAAGTTGGACACACAACGTTGATGAAAATGTCAAATTCTTTAGCATATTTAAATGAAGTTGGGACCTAGTTAGAAGTGGTAGAAGTGTGTATAACAAAATCAAGGGGAAGCCACCTTATGTGCAAGTCACCATTAATCCCTTTACCTAACAGTAAAAAGGCAATATATCTTGACAAGAATATAATGAGGCTCCAGACCATGTTCTTCCATAAAAGAACGTTTAAAATGTAAAAACAGATAATCAGGGACAAATGCATCCAAAGCAAAAAGAGAGTCTAACAGAACCCAGGATTTGGCCAAATTATACGTCTTTCCCATTTAATGCAAGAAAATGAAATAAACATTAAATATTTGAAATAATTGACTATTACAAAAAGGGATTTGAGAGATAATCTACTTTTTCAAATAAGGAAACTGAAGCACAGATTAGGGACTGATATTAGCTCATGCAACAACCTAGTGCCAAATGAAAAAACCCTGGCCCATGCTAAGTGGAAACCTTCAAAGCAAAGGACAGTGGAAAATTTCAGAGCTGTGGCAAGGCTGACCTTCGGTGGGGAACTGCAGGGCATAATGCCATTTTAATGGAGAACATTGCTGAACTACTTAGTAGGCAGCCTAATTGATTTTCCAAGAAACTGTTCCATGTTTTCCATTTGTGTACTATGTGTCTGGGCCTCAAGGTTAAATCTGCAAAGTGCTCATATTTTCCTCCCCAATCAATCTAAGAATCGTCTCATATGACAAGCTAAAAAGAGGTTACTTCGCTATGGGGTTGAACACTAAAAAAGAACTTAAATGAGAACTCTACAGCTACTAGTTCCCAATGAGAAGAAAAATGTTATTGAGTCAAGAAATGGCAAGGAAAGATCACATCAAGAAAAATACTAGGACTTCCCTCGTGAATCAGTGGCTAAGACTTCGCCTTCCAATGCAGGGGGCCTGGGTTCCATCCCTGGTTGGGGAGCTAAGATCCCACATATCTCCCTGGCCAAAAATCCAAATCATAAAACAGTAGCAATATTGTAACAAATTCAATAAAGACTTTACATGTGTGAAATCTCTGAGTCTATGCCATGAATTAATAGTTGAACGTTTATCTAACTGAATCTTAGTTCTCTACTCACCTCTGACCCAACATGTTCTTTCCTGTATCACATATCACTCTTGGCCTCAGGAAGAAACCCAGGGGGAACATGACAACTGTGTACAACTACCGGAGGAGCTTTAGAGAGTAAACTCATTCTGTGTAAACTCAGAGGGCAAAACAAGGACCAGCTGTCAATGATGAGAAGGCAATTTCAGCTCAATCTAACAAACATTATGTCCACCCCGCTTCCACAACCTAATTAATTTCTACCTGTTCTTCAAAAATCCAGCTGATAGATTCTCTTCTCTGGGAGGTTCTAAGCTGCCCTGGTATCCCTCACAGGAGAGCCAAGCACTGCTCTTTCTCGCCATACTTGTCACTCTACTCCAACCATCTCTCACATTCAGAGTTCCTTGAGAGCAAGGACTTCCTTCCGGCTTCTACTTATGACCAAAACCCCCAGACTTTTGCACAATGACTGGCATAGGCAAGCCTTTACCAGATGTTTGTGAAAGAAAGGAAAGGAGGGAGGGAGGGAAGTCAAAAACAAGGGAAAGTATTCCACTGGATAATGGCTGGGACAGCTCCCTTAATGTAGTATTTTCAAATTCTTTTCTTCACAAGTAATCTTAAGCAGAAATCTAATACACAAAACAGAAAAAAATGGAGCTGCTAATTATCCTAAAAAAGAAAAACCAGAGACAGCATAATGTTCATCAGTAAGGAATTAGGATGTTAAAAAAACAAAACAAAACAACAACAACCAAAAAAACCCAAATAATACCAGGATGATCTATACAGACTGACAGAGCGAGAGGACAGATGCCTAGGATATGTTGATGAATGAAAAAACTGCAGAATATTATGCAGAGGGTTCCATTCTGTAAAAATCCAACAAAACTATCTTTGTATGTACACAGAAACACGTCAAACTATTGAAGAGTGATGTCCTTGGGGTGTGTGTGTGTGTGGGGCAAAACTAAAATGGGAATTGTCTCATATTATATCTACCTCTCACATTTGATTTACTTACAATGAGCTACTTCTAAAATTAAAAAAACCCAGAAAACTGGATTACACACATACAAAAAAATGAAGTTGGACCCTTACCTTATACTATATACAAAAATTAACTCAAAATGGATCAAAGACCTAAATGTAAAAGCTCAGACTATAAAACCTGTAGAATAAAATACAGGAGGAAAGCTTCATGACATTGGATTTGACACCAACAGCAGAGGCAACAAAAGAAAAAACAGGTAAGTTGAACTTCATCGAAGTTTAAAACTTTTTGCGTCAAAAGACACCATCAACAGAATGAAAAAGCAGGGAATTCCCCGGCGGTCCAGTTGTTAGGACTCCGCGTTTCCACTGCAGTGGGCACGGGTTCAATCCCTGGTCAGGGTACTAAAATCCCACGTGCTGCTCGGCACGGCTAAAAAATAAAAACTGAACAAGCAGCTCACAAAATGGGAGACTATATTTGCAAATCATGTATCTGATAAAGGATTAATATTCAGAACATATAAGGAACCCACATATCTCCCCACCCCACCCCCACAAAAATACTTAAAAATAGCCAAATGACTCAGAAAGACATTTCCCCCAAAAGATAAGTAGCCAATAAGCACATGAAAAGACGCTCAACATCACCAATTATTAGGGAAATGTAAATCAAAACCACAAGGTAGGGCTTCCCTGGTGGCACAGTGGTTAAGAGTCCGCCTGCCAATGCAGGGTACACGGGTTCAATCCCTGGTCCCGGAAGATCCCATGTGCCGTAGAGCAACTAAGCCTGTGAGCCACAACTACTGAGCCTGCGCTCTAGAGCCCAAGAGCCACAACTACCGAGCCTGTGCACCACAACTACTGAAGCCTGTGTGCCTAGAGCCCGTGCTCTGCAATAAGAGAAGCCACCACAAGAAGCCCGCGCACCGCAACCAAGAGTAGCCCCAGCTCGCTACAACTAGAGAAAGCCCACGTGCAGCAACGAAGACCCAATGCCGCCAAAAATAAATAAATAAATAAAAAAATTTTTTTTTAAAAAGGTGGAAGTGACCCAAGTGTCCACCGATGGACCAATAAACAAAATATGGTCTATACACACAATGGAATATTATTCAGTCTTAAAAAGGAAGGAAATTCTGGCATATGCTACAATGTAGATAACTTTGAAGCAGTTAAATAAACCAGTCACAAAAGGACAAATACAGTATGATTCCACTTTATATGAGGTACCTAGAGTAGTCAAATTCATAGACAAAGAAAGAAAATGATGGTTGCCAGGGATTGGGCAGGAGGGTGAAATGGGTAGTTTAGTGTTTAAAGGGCATAGTTTTGCTTTGGGAAGATAAAAAAATTCTGGAGACGGATGGTAGTAATAGTTGCAGAACAACGTGAATGTACTTAATGACATAGAACCATACGTGTAAAAGTGGCTAAGCTGTTCATTATGTATATTTTACAATTCTTAAAAATTTAAAAACCACCACCTTTTGAAAAAAGGAATTAGCTCTGGTAAAGTGGGAGGGGGGACTCTGACACACTATCCAGCTCTAAGGCAGGGCTGTGCTCCACAGACCAGTTTGAAAACTACAACATTTGGAGAAAGTGATAAAGATCAAACACTGGCTAGGGAACAGTGCTTATGTAACTAAAAAGCATAGGGTTAGATAATTTTAAAACCAGATCACATACTTCTACACAGTCATAAAACTACATCTTCATTAGCTAAATACCTTTGCTTCCTCTGCCATTTTTTTCTCTTCATCCACCTCTTCAGTCTTTGCTGAATCTTCACTTTGGAGTTTTCTTCTCTTTTGCTTTGGAGCCATGAAGCCTTGGAGAAATTTCTTTATGACACTGGCTTGAAGGGCAATCACACACTCGCCAAAATCCTTCAGTTTCTCTAGTGAGATCACCTACAGAAAAAGATTTAAAAACCAGACTGAGTAAAAGGCCAAGAGAAAGATGAAATAGACAATCCTCGATTAAATTCAAATCAACCTAGACCCAAATTGGTCACATAACATTAATTTAACTGGGTTCATAAGTTCAATGGATGGCTTATGCATTTGAAAGTAGCCGACTACTTGGATTTCCCTGATGAAGGGATCTGAAACGTGCTCTACTTAAAGGAAGTCACTGAACTCATTCATACAGTCAGTGACTGAGTGCCTACTACGTGCAAATGACAGTCTCAAGGCAAAGAAAAACTGAGAAGGAAAGTAAAAATTTACCAACCTAACAGCTTACAACCTATAAGCCAGATAATACATTTTACATACGTGATCTCATCTAAGCCTCACATTTATTTTACGGATGAGGAAGCATAAACTAAATCACTTTGATCCAAATCATGCTCTTAAGGACTGAAACTACCTTCTCAGTCACACAACACATGCCAATTAAAAAAATACCATTTTAGGGGCTTCCCTGGCGGTGCAGTGGTTGAGAGTCCGCCTGCCAATGAAGGGGACGCGGGTTTGTGCCCCGGTCTGGGAGGATCCCACATGCCACAGAGCGGCTGGGCCCGTGAGCCATGGCCACTGAGCCTGCGCGTCCGGAGCCTGTGCTCCGCAACGGGAGAGACCGCAACAGTGAGAGGCCAGCGTACCGCAAAAAAAAAAAACAAAACAAAAAACAAAACCAAAAAAAGTTTCTCCACCATTTTATAACTACAAAGAGAAACAAAGAATGATGATAATCCAACGTTAGCAAGGTGTGGGCCCAGGTTTGGCACAAAGCAGGTTACTGATAGATATTTGCTAAATAAACAAAAAAGTAACTGTAATATTTGAAACAGGCAAAATACTTTTGGTTGAGTAATTCCTAAAAAAAATTCTTTAAGAACAATAAAGATGTTTAAACCTTTTTCCCAGGTAATGTACCAAGAATTCATAACCAGACTAATGAAAAAAAGTTACATATATAAGATGCATATATAATTTGTTAATTCTAATAGCAAAGAAATAGAAATACAAAAGTCTGGCAGTAAAAGACTTACCATATCAACTCCATGTGTTATTATGTACCCCAAAGTGACATTAAAGATTGAAAGAAATGGAAAGTATTTATAAATGAGGGAAAACTGGAGGGCAGTGGGAGGTTCAACTGCTCATAAAAATCACACAACTATTAACACACTGTTATAATGCAAATGAACAATCTGGAAAGACTCATAAATATTAATGTTTGGAGTTACGTGGACTTTATTATTTAAAATTAACAAAAAAATTTTTACAGTGATAACTCATGGACAGTGTTCTCCAATCTTTTCTCCAGCTTTGTTACCTAAAATATAATGTGGGACACAGGGTCTCTTGAACTGTTTCACCTATAACACTTAAGGGTCCTTCTGAACAGTAAGCGATAAGACTACAAAAGTGCCTTCACTGAAATGTACCTGTTTAACAGCATGAGTGCTGCCGAACACAAGTATAACTAAGCTGATCATGTAGAGAGAATGAACAAAAGCAGGATACACAAATGTTTCATACCTTACAGCACAGGCATCACATGGGAATGGATAGGTACATGGGAGTGGATAGGTTAAATAATGTTATATGACTAAGACTCCAGGACTACTTTTCATTCAACTTAATAGAAAAGCTCTTTTTGAACAAAGGTTTTGAGCCAAATATTAGATTTTCCTGGATACCAGCAGAATATAACAAAGGAAAAGTATCATATGTACATAGAGAATTTAGGGTTCCACATGCGTCTTTCAAGACAAATGCAAATATGATTCCCAGGGTCATCTAGGAAAGTCAAGAACAATATCAGGGAACAATTCCAAACTGAGTTTCCATGAGTAACATTTCAAAGGGTGTTTTCCTTATATTCTTACCCGAGCTTCAAATTCTGATGTTTCTTCCACATAACCAAGTCCTCCCTTTTGTAACCTTGTTGCAACTTCAATGAGATCACTACGAAGGAAGTTTAAAAGCTCCTGGTTGCCATCACAGGATTTTAGACCCAAATTTGGCTTCCGGGCCAGATGAATAGAATGAATAATGTCCTGGTACCTAGAAAAGTTGAGGCAAAGGGGAGGAGGAATAAAGGAACTTTAAAAAATGGTCTATTAATTTCAATTACTTGAATGACATGTTTTATTTCTAGAAGACTTATTTAGATCCTTTTCATCTCTCGTTTAATAGTCTCATGTTTCTCACACAAAATTTCAAATTTCTCTTATTCTTAATTCATTTAAAAAACACATATTTTGTTCTGTATATGGTAATTCCAGTATCTGAAGTATGTTTCTTTACCTAGCTCTCATTCATGGTAACTGGTTTGTGTGGTTTTTTGGGGGTGTTTATTGTTTTTTTTTTACCATGAGTTTCTTGATATTTTATTTGTGGAAATTCTTTGAGGCCTGGTTTGAAGTTATGCTCCTCCAGGGAGAGTGTGCATTTGCTTATGTTAGTTGCCAGAAATTGCTACCAACCGGAGACAAACTTTAAATCGTCTGCCTGGATTCTTCACAACACAGAAGAAACATGAATTTGAGCTGAAAACCTACACAAGGAACTTCAGAGTTCACTTTCACACTGAAGATTAACCTTTTGAGGTCACAGTAATAAAGACTCTAATAAGACTCTCTACCCTGGATTCGCCATAAGCTTCACTGTTGGCTTCTTACACCAAAAACTAATGTTCAAGGTCGTCGAAGTTGAGTACTAAGTTCCCTTTTCATGCTTAATAATGAGTTTTAATATTATTTTCCTCTGACTATAACTTCATTGTGTCTCATTGGTGTTCTTATAAAGGATTCTGCTTTCACTGCCTTCTACCACATAATTTCCCCTTTATTTTCTTCTTTGATCTAAGTGTTATCAAGACAGGACGATTCTGAATACAATTTTAATTCATTTATACGTTAAGCAGTGGACCAAAACCAATGATGTACCCATTATCACTCTCAAAAGTGTCTCAAAATTGCAGAGTATGTACTGAACAGTATTTTCCTTCTCTCCTCAATTAAACCTAAATTCCAGCATGAAAGCATGCAGATATTAAAGGTGGCCTTAAGGCAAAACCTATCCCAGTTTTGATAGAAACAACTGCTAGAACAGGAGGGACACTAGCAAATCTAGATGGCACTGATACTGATGCTCATTTTGTAGGCAGGTATTTTTTGTGTGGTTTCTCTTGGAGATATAATTCACGTAACATTAAACTCACCATTTTAAAGCCTATATTTTCAGTGGTTTTCACATTTTAGAAGCATTAAAACTACCTAATTCCAAAACATTTTCATCACTCCATAAAGAAATCCCATAAGGGTTTGCAGTCACTCTCAATTCTCCCCGTCCCTCATCCCCTGGCAACCACTAATCTATTTTCTGACTATAAATTCGCCTATTGTGGGGCTTCCCTGGTGGCACAGTGGTTGAGGGTCTGCCTGCTGATGCGGGGGACGCGGGTTCGTGCCCTGGTCTGGGAGGATCCCACATGCCGCGGAGCGGCTGGGCCCGTGCGTCCGGAGCCTGTGCTCCGCAACGGGAGAGGCCACAACAGTGAGAGGCCCGCGTACGGCCCAAAAAATAAAAAAATAAAGACCAAAAACAGACATTTGGTTAACACTATAAATTTCCTCTAATTACTGTTTTCACTGTATCTCCCAAATTCAGATGTTTTGTTTTCATTTTCATTTAATTCAAACAAAAAAAAAAAAAAAAAAAAAATTTGCCTATTGTGGATGTCTCATATAAATGAAATCACACAATATGTGGCCTTTCTATGTCTGACTTCTTTGACTCAGCAAAATGTTTGCCCACTTTCTAGGATATTTCATTACTTTGTTCCTTTTTATGGCTGAATTTATGGATATACCACATTTTGTTTATCCAGTCATCAGTTGATGAATATTTAGGTTGTTTTCATTTTTGGTGCTACTCTGGATACCAACAGAATACTTCTGAATACCAACCAATGTGGAACTGCACTTACAAGGCTGCCTAACTACAATCAGGCTCTCAGTCTGCTGTATGGCGTATTAGTCAATGAATAATCCTGCTATCTTGTATATACATCTTTTAAAAGCATACTTTTCCAAACAAGCATGAGGTGTCCAGAAAATATCAAACAACGGGACTTCCCTGGTGGTCCAGTGGGTAAGACTCCATGCTCCCAATGCAGGGGGTCCAGGTTCGATCCCTGGTCGGGGAACTAGATCCTACATGCATGCCACTTAGTTCTAAGAAGCCTGCATGCCACAACTAAAGATCCTGCATACCACAACTAAACAAGCCGCAGCGAAGATCCCACGTGCTGCAACTAAGACCCTGCGCAGCCAAAATAAATGAATATTTTAAAAGAAAAAGAAAATACCAAACAACAAGAACATAAAAGAGTTACAGACTTTTAAAATTTTTACTTAAGCTTTTATGGATAAACAACAACAACAAAAAAACCCGTAAGGTATGTATAATATCTAATGCTGAAGAGGAGATATGAGGAGCGAGATGAAAACCCTTACCTCTTCTCTAGTCTCTCTTTAAGCTGACTTTCTCTTATTCCCTGAGGGTGAAGGCAGTTTAGCAACTCATCCAGTTCCTTTTGACTATCACATAAAAACCTGTAGGGGCAAAAAAACAAAAACAAAAATTCAAAAAAACCCCGTTAACTCTGAAAAAAAAGGGAAGAATCAAACATTAAGAAAGGGATCTAGGATTGGTGGTGGGAGTTGGGAAAGCAGAATTCCAACCTTGCTCAGAAGTAGGACAATTTACTGTTTCCATGAGACCTAATGTTAACTTTATCTTAGGACACTGCAGCCAATGTTTCCTACTAAAACGTAATATGAGGGGACTTCCCTGGCGGTCCAGTGGTTAAGGCTCCGGGCTTCCACTTCAGGGGGCATGGGTTCGATCCCTGATCAGGGAACTACGATAAGATCCCACATACCACTCAGAGCAGGCCCAAATAAATAAATAAGCAAACAAACATATAAATAAATAAAATGTAATATGAGACAAATTTTATAAAGTAAATAGGCACACTTCACCATATCCCTTTCACAGAGTAAAGTTATATCAAAAAATAAAAGACAAAAGGTCATTAAACTAAAGGTGATCACAGCTAAAGCAGTTAATGTGATCACAAAAGTAGAAGGGACCCTCTCAAAACCTAGCTCCCTGCCTAAAAGCAGGATAGACACAAAGGAAGATTAATGGCTATATTTACAATTCCTTATTCTTTAATAAAGATGAAAATCCTAAATATTTCTATTGCCAAGCAGACTGAAAGGCATTTCCAATGCTATGTAAGATCTATCATATAATATACAAAGTTACATTACAAGGAAAAAATAAAATTCTAAACCTTAAAGCAAACAGATATATTCTTATAAAAAAATCAAGTCTGCTTTTAAAGCAATGAGCTTACAGATCCAAGAAATCAAAATCACACAAAATGCTCTTAATAGATAATCACTAACTCACTGGTTTCGCTATATAAATTATTTTCTTAACATTGAAAAAGAAAAAGAAAGAGCAACCAGATGAATGCTCACATTACCATAGATTCTGTCCCTGTTTGGGTATAGTGGTCTCTACAGCAATTTCTGTAGCTGGTCCATGTTGTGCGTTCATGCTTACATTTTTGCCTAGGTTTGCTTTCTTACCTAAGAAAAATTTATACATTAGGCTGAATGTAGTACATACTCAATTCCTAGTTTCAAACCTAAGCAGTACACAGTGCAAATTCAACAACCAATAACACATATGCTGCCTATTAAATATATCCACAGGTACAATAGATGCTCATTTCTCTTAAACATCTTACATACAGCACATTATCTGAGACAGTTGCTCTCTATACAGCTGAACAGGCAAAGTTTAAGACTATTACAAGTTATTGCAATAGAATGGAGAGAGATGACTAAATGTCTCAGAGCAAATAAATAATCTGTTCCTTGTACGTGATACTTAGCACAAAGGAATCTGGTGAAGTAGACACAACTGAAATCTACTACAAACTAACCCCTGGAGGCTTCAAATGTCAAATATGATTAGCTTTTTTGTAAACCATCTCCTGGATACTAATATATGACATTACTATAGATAGATCTTAAGCCTGTATTTTAGGCCTTACCTAATTCTACAATTGGTTCTCTCCCCTACTCCCCTTCTCTCCCCTTTAACCTGCAGCATCTTCCCTGCAATACTAACACATAACCTTGTTTAGTCTTTTCAGTCAGGTAATTCTGAAGAAACTCTGCTATGCTGGAACTAGAAAACATGAAGGAACAACATCCACCAGGATGCTCTAGAAGTGAAGGGATGTAGATGCCAGTCTTCTCCTGAAAGTTTTAACTGTGTGGACCTGATTTCTGAAAATAGCCATTAAGCTTTTGAGACACATAAAATCACAGTCCTTCATCCCACTGGAATCTCTCTCAAGTCTGAAGATCCTAACTTCGTATTTACTGCCCTCACCTGGGTATTTACAAAGTCTACCAAAACTAGACTTTTCTACTAAGTACTACAATCTAACAACATAATTCAACAAGAAAATGCCTTAAATTTGAAGTTTTGGGCTATATACTAATTTCCTTATTTAATGATTCTGTGAGTTTAAAAGTTTGGGTTATGAGTTTCTCTAAAATGAAAGAAAACTACTTTTTGAGAAGCAATTTTCATTAGGTTATATAAAGTACAGCTGGAAGGAAGCTTATGTATCATCTAACGCAATGGTTCGCAACAGAAAGCCATGCTGCCTCCTAGGGAACATTTGGCAATATCTGGTGACATCTGGTTGTCACTAATGGCATCCAGTGGGTAGAGGTCAGGGATGCTAAATAACTTACAACACACAGGACAACCCCCAGTACAAAGAATTATCTGGCCCAAAATGTCAACAACAGTGAGGCTGAGAAAACTTGATCTAACCTAACCATCTGGTATTTTTAAATTAAAATTTTTTCTTTTAATTTCTTTCTTGGGGGGAAAAAAAAGAAAAAAAAAATACACACACACACACACACTCACATACACACACGCACATCTATGTATAGGTCAAGAAAGAATATATACACACACATATCTATATTTAGAAAAGTACACTTTTCTATTTTACAAACTGAACATACTCATGTAACCAGAACCCAAGTCAAGAAGAAGAACATTATCAGTGCCCCTTATGACCCTTCTCAGTCACTTATTTCTAGTTACATATTTGCTGTGTTTCTCCTCACTAGAATTTTAGTTAATTGACATTCAGGACCTTTTATGTCTTGTTTGCTATCTTGTATCACAGCACATGAAAAATTGGTTGGCAAATAAGAGATGCTCCATAAATATTAAATAAATGAATTTTTAAAGTGGAGGAAAAAGACACATAACTGCCTTCTTGGCCCCTTACCTCAATTCCAGCCCTTGAAGTACCTACAAAGAGACTTCCAAGGAACAAAGTTTGAAAACCACTTGTATAAATCTAATACCCAAATATCCTAATATTCAAGTTCTTTATCTTTTCATGCTATGCCTGGAACAAAGTCGATAATCAAATGTTAAGTTTCCTTCCTTCTGCTATGCATTTCACATCTTCCCACCTCACTCAAATAAATCTACCTAAGAAGGCAATAACGAAATTTAGAAAGTGAAAAAAAGTGACAGAGGAAAGACAGTCTTAACATTGACCCTACTTGAGCAGGGTAAACTAACTAATAGATATACATACTACGGGGACAGTAATCCTCATCAGGAGAGTCTGCATGGTCTTTTCGGTGATGGTTGAATCGGTAGTCAATGCTGTCATGTACCCAGCCTTTCTCAATGAACAAACCTGGAACTTCATCTGAGAAGAGCCAGTATCTACAAATCACAATCACATAATAATGTGTTAGTGAAAGATCATGAGCACAGGATGACTTCATTGTTGAGGAAGATGATTACAGAATATCACTGAACATTCAGCAGATACAAATCCTAAAGTAAAGCACAGAATACTACAATTGTGGGAATTTGAGATTCACTTAATATCTGTAATTTTTATAACTTCTAATATTTCACTACTTTAGGTTCCACACAATGTATGCATTTAAAATATCTTACCATTTTTAAAGACTTCTATTAGGATTACATTTCTCCTATCACCATAATTTAAGCTTCATATCTGTGGTATCTTTGAGGACAGGGTCATGTCTTTAACTTCATAACCCTAGCATTTGGCACAGTAAATATTCAAATAAATGTGTGATGAGCAATTCTGTTTCCAATATCCACGAACAGGGAAGCTTGTCTAGTCTTAGTACAAACTAGCAACAATACAGCAGCCCTAAAAGATGATAAAAATTAAGTTTAGTAACTCACCTATTATGGTTTCGATCTGTACCAATTGGAGTCCTACGCATGACTAGTTTTGCTTTGGCAATTCCTTCCTGGAAAGCCTTCTCAGCAGCTGCTTTGTGCTTTCGTATTCGTTCTTCTTCAGCTTCACGTTCTAGTTTCACTGTTAAAGATAAAATGAATCAATTAAGTTTTTTCCTAGTAAATTCTACTCTTACAAATTTAAATAAGATATGGAGTGAAACGTGCCTGGTATTAAGTAGAAATCTTAGTTTCCTTCTCCTAATTCTAAACTGTTATAAGAAATAATGTGTAAGGCAGCAATTTCTATCTGATCCTTCTATGTTCTTTGAATTTTGGTGATGTCTCAGCCATCAACTCAGTGCAAAATCTTTTCTCTCTAAAATTTAACTTATTAGTTTTATAATAAATTAATTTTATTTTATTGATAATTAATTTTAAATGTAAAGTTAAAATAGTCCTTAAACGGAATTAACTGAAACATTTTCTGACAGGACCAGCCACAGGATCCTCAAAATGATCAGGATGAATAAAACCAAAATAGCTATTTCAAAGTAAAACATATTTCAGTCCTGAGGAATTTAGAAAAAGAATTGAGAAAGCAAGGGCACGGAAGCATCAGCAGATAATAGTAATTATTGCCTCTTTAATACTATTCTTTGAGTTATTCAGCAAGTTGCTACGTTAATGATGAAAAAAAAGTTTTAATCAATTTATTTCTGATCATTCATTTTATAAGTTTATTCTACCCAGATAGAAATTTCCCTCAATAATGAAAGACACCCAGGAATCTTTCCTTTTAAGTTTTTCCACAACTGTCACAAATTTTGATACTGTAAGTAAAGGGCACTGCTATTTACAATGCCAGCAATTTTACTGCTGGTACTCTACTGATGACAACATCCACAATGTAGCAAGAATCTGGAAAATGCATCAGCCTAAAGATGTTACTTAAAAATTTAAGATAAATTTCATCTATTTAAAACCAATATGGGGGAATTCCCTGACAGTTCAGCGGTTAGGACTCAGTGCTTTCACTGCTGTGGGCCCAGGTTCAATCCCTGGTCAAGTAACTACGATCTTGCAAGCTGCACAGTGCGGATAAAAACCAAAACAGAACGGTATGGTATTTGTTACTTTTAATAAATGGTTTTCTAGCCTGAATAGAGTTGTACGTTTGAAACAATGATTACAGTAGAAATCAGTACAAAGGTCAATGACAAAAAGAGTAATGGACAAATCACAATAAAGGAAAAGCTCCTTCTCTTGCAGGTACAAACAAACAAAAAACAATCTAGGGAAAGTCATAAAAAAAAAAAAAAAGACCAAATTTAGTTCCAGAGGTTACAGCAATGAGCTAGACATCAAAAGACCTGAACTCTAATTTAAATACTATCCTTGGCAAAGTACTGATATTTATTACATATTTTATAATTACATTACAGGGACTTCCCCGGTGGTCCAGTGGTTAAGAATTCACCTTCCAATGCAGGAGACGCGGGTTCAATCCCTGGTTGGGGAACTAAGATCCCACATGCCACAGGGCGACTAGGCCCGCGTGCCGCAACTACTGAGTCCATGCGCTCTAGAGCCCATCTGCCACAATTAGAGAGAAGCCCGAGTGCCACTACTAGAGAAGCCAGTGCGACACAATGAAGATCCCACGTACCACAACTGAGACCCGACGCAGCCAAATAAATAAATAAAATTTAAATACATACAATTACATTATATACTTATAATATTGTTTCTTGTTTCTCTATATCAATAATCAACTTATTTCTGGCTTCTCAATTCTATTCAAGACACTGTGGTATTGATGTAAAGACACACATAGCCAGAAATAAGTTGATGTGTCTATAGTCAAATTAACTCAAAACGAATCAAAGACCTAAATGTAAGAGCTAAAACTCTTAAGACTTTTAGAAGAATACACAGGAGTAAATCTTCATGACCTTGGATTTGGCAGCAGATTCTTGGATTTGACACCAAAACTGCAACCAACCAAAGGAAAAAAAAAAATAAATTGGATGTCATCAAAATTTAAAAAATTTGTGCTTCAATGGACACCATCAAGAAAGTAAAAAGGGGCTTCCCTGGTGGCGCAGTTGTTGAGAGTCTGCCTGCCGATGTAGGGGACACGGGTTCGTGCTCCGGTCCAGGAAGATCCCACATGCCGCAGAGCGGCCAGACCCGTGAGCCATGGCCACTGCGCGTCCGTAGCCTGTGCTCCACAACAGGAGAGGCCATAACAGTGAGAGGCCCGCGTACCGCAAAAAAAAAGAAAAAGGAAAAAGACAACAAACACACAAAATGGGCAAAAATGTTTTTGGATCATGTATCTTAAGGGATTTGTATCTAGACTATATAAAACCCCTTGTAATTCAATAATAAAAAGACAGGGGCTTCCCTGGTGGCGCAGTGGTTAAGAATCTGCCTGCCAATGCAGGGGACGCGGGCTCGTGCCCCCAGTCCGGGAAGATCCCACATGCCGTGGAGCGCTGGGCCCGTGAGCCATGGCCGCTGGGCCTGCGCGTCCGGAGCCTGTGCTCTGCAACGGGAGAGGCCACAACAGTGAGAGGCCCGCGTACCACAAAAAAAAAAAAAAAAAAGACAAATAACCCAATTTGAAAATGGGCAAAAGATCTGAATTAATATCCTCCAAAGAAGATATACAGAAGACAAATAGGCACAAGAGAAGATGACATCATTAGTCATCAAGGAAATGCATCTATCAAAACCACAATGAGATACCAATTCACAATCACTAGAATGGCTACAATCAGAATCATAAAATAACAAGCTTTGGCAAAGATGCAGACAAGTGGAGAAATTAGAACCCTCATTTACTACTGGTAGGAATGTAAAATTGTGCAGCCAACTTTGAAAAACAGTCTAGGACTTCCTCACTTAAACATAGTTACCATATGATCCAGCAGATCTATCCCTAGGTATATATACCCATGAGAAATGAAAACATATGTCCACACAAAAACTTGTACACCAATGCTTGTAGCAGCATTATTCATAATAGCCAAAAGTGATTAAAACAAACCAAACGTTCATCAACTGATAAATGGATAAAAACAAAATGTGACATATCCAAACAATGGAATAATGTTCAGCCATAAAAAGACATGCTACAGCCTGAACCTTGAAAACATGGTAAGTGAAAGAACCCAGTCACAAGAGACTACATACTTATTATACAGCTCCACTGATATGATGTATCAGAAGAGGCAAATACAGAGATACAGCAGTGGACGGTGATTGCTTAGGGCTGGGGAGGATGGGTATAGCTAAAGGGCATGGGGTTTCTTTTTGAGGTGATGAAAATGTTCTAAAATTGACTGTGATAAAGGCTGCACGTATCTGTGAATATATTAAAAAACAATGAACTGTACAATAAACGTGGATGAATAGTATAGTATGTGAATTATTTCTTAATAAAGCTGTTTTTTTAAAAAGTTCAGACTTAATGGTGCTATGAAAGCCCCAAATTTTTATTTCCTTAAATCTCAATAAGGAAAAGATTAATATCTGAGTTGGCAACTGTGCTGAGGGCTTCAAATACCTTGTCATTCATTTGTTATGACAATCTTAAGCATATGAGGAAACTGCGGCGTGGATAAGCAACTTGCTCAAAGAACTATAGCTAAGTCGCAGGTACCCAAGTCAGTCCATTCCCAGGTCATATGTTATTTCCACTATGTCTGTTTGTGGATTTGGTCCTTTACTAAGCCAGAAAAGATGCTAACATCACACTAATCCAAGTCAAACTATCATTAACTGCAGAATGCCAGGCTGAACACTCCTGCTAGAATCTAACATACCTAGAAGGGTCGGGTTATTACACACAGAAATAACTAAATAGTTGTGACAAACCAAGACACTACCATTACCTCAGTAATTTCCTTCCTTCTACTATCTTCTAAAGGGCTTCCCCTTTTCTCTCAACACAAGATTTTACCTTTCATTTCTCTCTCCTGAATTTCCCGCTCCTTCTTAGCCTGAATGGCAAGCAGCCGTCTGCTCTTCACGGCACTGATCATGTCTTCAGCTTCCATATCTACCTGGGGCTCAAACTTCACGACTTCTTTTTTCCTATCAGCTTTGCCTAACCCATTCTCCTCTTTTCCATTTTCTTTATTTCTGGCTTCCATTTCTTTCCGTTTCTGTTTCTCTGCTCTCTTCTTATCATTTTCTTCCTTCAATACAGCAAGCCGTTCCTTCCATAACTCTGCAGACATCTGCTGCCTGGTTTCCATGTGGTCCTGCACTGAGTATGTCATGAGAATCCGGTGGCAGAGTGCTGTCAGGATCTGCAGTTTCTCCTCTGATGTTAGCTCAAAAAATTCAGAGGTCTCCAGCTTTTCTAGGAACTCATCTTGTACCTCATTGTCTTCAAATGGTGCTGAATCTTTGTTGTCATCTGTGTCTGAGCCCTCACTTTCTTCCTGAATGTCAGATTTGCGCAAGCAGAGCCGAACCAGCTCTGAAACAGAATGCAGAGTCAGAGGGATTTCTGACAGCTTCATTCCCAATTCACCATAGTCTTCTGCTATTTCATCTTGTAACAAGGTCTGTAAGAGGATGACCAACACTCTATTCAGGTATAAAAAGCCACCCTTTTCTGCACTCAAGGCTTCCATAAGGGACACAGCAGTAATAGGATACTGAGCATCTGGTAAGAGTAACCCAGAATAACAGCTCAAGAACTCCACCACCATGGCCACATCCCCAAAGAGTGTATTGGGCAGCCCTTCAGGGGTATCCACCAATTTAAATGTTGGAAGGTTTTTGCCAGTTAACTCTTGGTCCTCGTACCGCTTCTGTTTCTCTAGTTTCTCGAGCATTTCTTTCTCTCTCCGTTCCTTGGCTTTCTCCTTCAACTTTTCTTTCAGCTCCTCTCGTTTCTTTTTCAAATATTCTTTGCGCTGCTCTTCAGACATAGAAGCCCATCTCTTTTTGTGCTCTAGAAGCTCAAAGCGTTTTTGAACAATACTTCGCAATTCTTCTGGGAGACGAGCTCTATCTTCACTAGAGAGGAGACGAGCTGTTTTGGAGATAACACAGGACAGGGCACTCTTCTTGTCCTCCCTGTCTTTGTTCTCTTTGTAGTAGGCGATAAGGTGGAGGGCAGCAGGAGGCAGATGTTTATGAGGTTTACTAGAGGACCTAGGTGTGCCCCCAGAACTCCTCGGGGCTCGTGTCACCTTCTGAGTGCCTTTGGCCATGTCCAACAAAGTCATCTGCTTCATTTTGGTTTTAGGAGTCTTCAAGCCCTTTTTGGGAGATCTGGAATTCCCTGTGGATTTCTGTCCATTCAGGATGCCTTTGCTTCTGCCCTTTGCTTTCAAAGGTTTGTCACTATGCTTCCCTGATTTCTTGCCGGGTGGGCCTTTCTTAGGAATGTGAAAGTTAGCATGTAGCTTGTTGGGCGACATCATCTTCATCACTTCTTCCAGATGCTCTTCTGGAGATCTGGAATTCTTTGAGTTCTTCACTTTGAGTGGTGAGCCATTCAAGGATTTCTTCAAGTGTACATGACACCATAACTTAGGATTTAGTGGTGAACTGAGAGAAGAGCTGTCTGTCTTGGATTTCTTTGAGGGCTTCCTGTCTGGAGATCCAGTATTCTTCCTCTTAGTAGAGGGGTTGAGAGTCATGTACTAGAATTTAAGAACAGGAGCAAAAATAGTTTTAAAAACTAATTTAAAGAAGCAATATTTAAGCATCCTAAAGGCCCTCTTCCCCATCTATTCAGGTAAAGCTACATATTCATTTCTCTTCATAGACACTCTGTCCCTGAAAAAAAACAAAGCCATGAATGTTAGCTAATGTTTTAGCCATATCAACACAAAATTCTCTTGATACTCAGACTTAAAAATCTATACTCCGGGACTTCCCTGGCGGTCCAGTGGTTACAACTCCATGCTTCCACTGCAGGGGGCATGGGTTCAATCCCTGGTTGGGGAACTAAGATCCAGTATGTCGTGCGATGTGGCCAAAAAAACCATCTATACTCCAATATTAGGCATTTTTTGCTATATAACTAGTTTTCTTCTTATATATGGATTAGCAGTTCTTAAATACCTTAATGAAATCCATGAACTCTTTCC
>NW_006796716.1:2159596-2187626 GCF_000442215.2 Lipotes vexillifer | reverse complement strand
TCTTTCCCCAGAAACATATAAAAATCATGCATACAATTTCAGAGTCCATGGGTCCCAGACTAAGGATACTTGATCTAGATAATGTCAACATCTGAGGAATTTTAAAATTATTGCTCTTGAGACAGGATTGTATTTTTATCCTTTAAACCTTTGGTACAACCAGGGGTATTCTATGTTTAGAATGGTAGAAAGTACACCATTTAAGTATTTTTGTTTAAATTCAGAAGCCTATTTTCTTATTAAGAGTATCAGTAAGTATACTAACGACAACAAAACGCTGCTCACAAATAAGGAGCCCTCCTGATCCTGGCTCCTTAACCTCCTCTCTGTCCTCGCCCCATACCTCAAGAACTCTTTCCCACAAATACATTATTAACTACAAGCCCCATAGGACTTCCCTGGTGGCGCAGTGGTTAAGAATCTGCCTGCCAATGCAGGGGACATGGGTGCGAGCCCTGGTCCGGAAAGATCCAAAATAGTGAAATGTGCACCGAAAACTAAAAGCAGGGGCTTCCCTGGTGGTGCAGTAGTTTAGAACCGCCCTGCCAATGCAGGGGACATGGGTGCGAGCCCTGGTCCGGAAAGATCCCACATGCCGCAAAGCAACTAAGCCTGTGCGTCACAACTACTGAGCCTGGGCTCTAGAGCCCGCGAGCCAGAACTACTGAGCCCATGCGCCACAATTACTGAAACCCGCACACCTAGAGCCCACGTTCCACAATAGAAGCCACTGCAATAAGAAGTCTGCACACTACAATGAAGAGCAGCCCCCGTTCGGCGCAACTAGAGAAAGCCCGCGCGCAGCAATGAAGACCCAACACAGCCAAAAATAAACAAACAAACAAATAATAAATAAATTTATTAAAAAAAACCTACAAGCCCCATAAGTTCTCAAACTCACACAATTCTCTCTTGATCATCCCCTCACATCTTTCAAATCCACTCCCTTTAGTACCCCAACTCTGCAATCCTTCAATCCCAGCAGGACCCTTAAATCAGTTAATTCTATCACGTTTTCACCAATCTCACTTCTTTGTCCTTCTTAACTCAGGTTAAGTTCCACAGACAGTCATTCCAATCAATCTTGCATAAACCTACGGTTCCCTTGTCTCTCTTGCTCTATTATATCAAGTTACTCCTAGCCTGCACTTGTTCAGCTTAAACATGACTAGAATAAAAGACACAATGACAGTGTGTGGACTTATTTTAAATTCATAATCAGGGACCTCAGATGGATCCTGAATGCCACTCAGTAATCACAATATATTCCCTTAGTCCATTTACCTTCTCACTCTCCTGGATATACATCTTTTCCTATCTCCTAAAATCTCCACCTTATCCCCATTATACAGAATTAGTTAACAGGTTAGAACCCAGTCAGCCTGCCATTGTTTCTGTTTAAATGTGCATTAAAACAAAACCAAAAACACTGTTGATTTTGATGCTTTAAAATATAATTACAAAGAAAAAAAGCCTGGCAGTTAAAAGACATACTACATGAAATAATAGCCAAGCAATGAAAAAGTATAGCCAATTACAAAAAAAATTTTTTTTGTTTCAAGTGATTAGGAGAAAGACTAGATAACCCCTAGAATACTTGACTTCTATTACCAAAAGCAGCTAAGCACATAAAAGGCACTCAGAGACTGCTGAGTTTAAGTTTCTGAGTGGAAAGGACTAACTTGCAAAGAAGCAGTCTGGAGGCAGTGGATAAGACAGGCTAGCGTGAGATGAGACTACAGGCCAGGAAACAGCTGAAGACTATCGAATATGAAATTAGGACCCCTTTAAAAAGGCAACAGAGAAACAGCTATGGTGAAATAAATCTCAGAGATGCTACAGAAGAACACCTATGCTCCTGTTGAAGTAAACAAAACAGGTACAATAAAATTTAATAAGTTGTACTACAATGCCAAATAAGATTTAAACATTAAGGATATAATCATCAGAGAAACAAACTCATAGAACCTAAGCAGCACAAGAGGTAGAAATATGGTCTGCAATGAATGAGTGGCTATACTTAACAAATCCTTCTTCTGGCTAAGTTTTCTAACTTTAAAGGCCAATCTGCCCTTTAAGAACTACAGGTAATTGCAGGTTACTGTTCCTCCAGCTGGCTGTTTTTGTTCCCCAATTATCATCTTCAGTATGGGCTGACAAAGAGGTTTCATAGTTTATAGAACGTAAGCGTTATCTGTGACTCAGGGGACACTTTCCCCAGAGGCAAGAATTTCTCAGTTTTAGTTCCCCAGAACTATATTTTAAAATGTTAAAAAGAATAAGCAAACATAACTTATGTATGATTCCATTCTTCTTGTTGGCAGTAATATTACCAAAACTCCAGAGAGAACAATATTTCAGAGACCACCCTACAAATCATGAATAAGACCCAAAACTACCCTGGCAGGAATTAAAGACAAATATGAGCCTTCCAAAAGTTAATCATCCACTTCAGCTAGCCCTGGAAAATCTTCAGAGTACAGACATAATAGATTGATACTTTTTCTAGTGAGCAGGGTAAGAGATTATCTCTAAAGTCATTCTAAAATAAAATATATCACTAAAAAGGAGCTTAGTGTGAGACTATGTTTCATTTTTACCATTTTACATAAATATCTAATAGGGTCTATTATAATTGGGCCATTTCTTAATTTACTGATTACATTCCTTTCTATTTAAAAAGTCACTCAAATTTAGCATAAATCTCTTCTACTTAGAAGCACTCTATTATGCAGAAATAATGCAAGAGAGAGCTGGGATGGCTTAGCCATGAGATGGTCCAGCAGCCCATTTTTATCTATAAGGTGTGTTTTTTTGCCAAGCCACACCACATAATTTTTTTTCTTAAAAATGAAAGAAATTAACTCACCCAACCCCCTCCCAAAAGGCCGGCTCCCCGCGTGAGCAGTCCTTCAGTAACTGGATCATCTCAGCATAGGGCATGCTGGGCAGTCACAGCCAATGGGAGCCGGCATGGCTGGACTCAGGGGGAATCTGAAAAAGTATAAAACCACTTATGTGCTAAGGGTCTCCCCTGTCCCCCATTCAGCATAAGTAATCTGCCAGAGTAGTGCACAGAGAAGGAGAAAAGAATGGGCATCTGGATTAGCAGCATTATAGTTTTCTGGAAAAGGCCCTTCTTAACTGCTAAACAGGGAAAAATATTTATGTATGTATTAGCAACACGAGAGGCTATAAGAAAAATAGTGTATACAATTCCATACTTGTTCCCTGTCACCTGGAGCGAACCACCACCACAAATAAGGAAATCTAATAAGTAAGATAAAAATGAAGAAACTTAATATTTACAGCAGCTCATTCAGATGCTAAACTTAACAATAGTAAGCAGTCAGAACCCTAAACTAGAAAACTTTGGCAATCTATATTCTGATTCTATCCCACTCTTCTCATTCACCCCAGGAACGATGTTAGGAGTTTTAAGGCAACATTCATATAGTGTGCTTGTCTCAATCTCTAGATGCCTTTATCAGCAAATCTGTGAAATGTGTTACTATATAATATTTTTAAGTGCTTTGAAATTAATGTAATTTATTTTTAAAAGTACTACTGCTCTATGGCACTTCCCTGGTGGTCCAGTGGTAAAGAATCCACCTTACAGTGCAGGAAATGCGAGTTCGATCCCTGATCAGGGAACTAAGATCCCACATGCCATGGGGCAACTAAGCTCGTGTGCCTCAACTACTGAGCTTGCGTGCCTCAACTAGAGCCCACACACTCTGGAACCCATGCACCACGACTAGAGAAGAGAAAAACCCTGTACGCCACAACTAGAGAAGCCCACACACAACGAAGAGCCCGCGCCGCAACAAAAGATCCTGTATGCCTCAACGAAGATGCTGCGTGCTGCAACTAAGACCCGACACAGCCAAAAAAATAATAATAATAAAATAAATAAATAAATAATTTTTTGGGAAAAAGTACTGTTGCTCTAGTGTCTAATTCATAAACAAACTTCAAGCACCAAAATTTATTCAAAGAAAAATCTTAAGACTATAAACACTTACTTGAAACATCAGTTATTAGGAGAGATAAGAAACATCTTTTAAAACGTATAATCATTAGTATCACTAGTAATGAGACAAAATTACACTATGTGCCTTCTGAAATGATTCACTGAGAAGAATACAACATCAGTTCTGTGGTATTACTAAGCATGAGGAAGTAAATTGAGGAGCATTATACTAAATAATTGGTTTGTATTCTTAAAATTATCAAGGTTTTTAAAAGACAAAGGAAAACTGAGGGACTAATCCAGATCAGAGAAGACTACAGAGACATAACAAGTAAATGTAATACATGACACTACCCTATTAGGGCCAGAACAAAATATGTTTGGCTAAAAGGATGTTAATGGGACCATTGGCAAAATGTGAGTAAAAACTGTAAATCACTTCTTTCCACACCGACAGTACTCTCGCGTACATGGTAACCATTCCTAAAACCTGCTGGACTTTCTGTAATTAGTGTTGCAAACCTGTCCACAAAGTGATACAGTACAAGAAGCGCAAGGATTCTCTGTATTCTCCAAGGAAAGGAATGTTATGACAGGAAGGAGAGTGGCTATGGTGGACAGACTAAGCTGGTTTTCCAGAAAAAGGCTAAATAAAACCACAAAGAAGATTTTGCTGAGGCTTGAATGCATTGAGCCCAACTGCAGATCTAAGAGAATGCTGGCTATTAAGAGAAGCAAGCATTTTGAGCTGGGAGGACGTAAGAAGAGAAAGAGCCAAGTGATCCAGTTCTAAGTTTCATATTTTGTTTTATTACGAAGATAATAAAATCTTGAGATTATGTTTACTTTAAAAAAACTACAGATCAGATAACAGTATCTTTTCCATGTTAATTTCTTGATTTTGATCACTGTACTTAGTTATTATAGAAAATATCCTTGTCTTTTTGGAAACACATATTTAAGTATTTTGTAAAAGGGCATCCTGTCTTATAACCTACTACCATCAGCTCAGAAAAAAATAATGTGTATAAAGAGAAAAAAATAATAGGGACTCCCCTGGTGGTCCAGTGGTTAAGAATCCGCCTGCCAATGCATGTGACGTGGGATCGATCCCTGGTCAGGGAACTAAGATCCCACATGCCGCGGGGAAACTAAGCCTGCGCCACAATTAGAGAGCCTGAGTGCCACAACTACTGAGCCCACACACGGCAACTAGAGAAACCTGTGCACTGCAACTACTGAGCCCGTGCTCTGGAGCTCACACACCACAACTAGAGAGAAGCCCGCACACCACAACAAAGAGCCCACACGCCTCAACAAAAGATCCTGCATGCCACAACAAAGATCCCCCAACTAAGACCCAATGCAGCCAAATTAATTAATTAATTAATTTAAAAAAATCATCTGCTCAACAGCTCCTAATCCAGAACTTGGAGGGCAGTAAATAAGAAATTGAAATGACCAAAAAGTCAAATCAAAACAAATTAAAAAAAAAAAAACAGAAAAAATAATAAAACAAATGTGGTAAATGTTAAAATTTGAGGAATCTACTTGAAGAGTACAGAGAAATTCTTTATAGTATTTGTCACCTTTTCTATATGAAATTATTTCAAAATAAAACGTTTTTAAAATGTATTCAGAATCATATTAAATCAATCCAAATTATTTTAGGACTCCAAATGTCTTAAAAAGTGTTATTTTTCTTGTTACATCTCTAACCAAATGCTTCCTTACTAGGATATACCACTCTAAAATAAGAGTTCAAAACATGGACAGGGAACTCCCTAGTGGTCGAGTGGTTAGGACTCCAAGCTTCCACTGCTGGTGGCACAGGTTCGATCCCTGATTAGGGAACTAAGATCCTGCATGCCACGTGGCACAGCTATTAAAAAAAAAAAAAAAAAAAAGGTGGCACAGGTTCGATCCCTGATTAGGGAACTAAGATCCTGCATGCCACGTGGCACACTATAAAAAAAAAAAAAAAAAAAAAGGCAAAACATTATGGACAGACTAACAAAACACTAGAGCTGCCATGTATTAGAATACGGAAATGAGCTAAGATGGCTGATTTCATCTTAGATGACAGTTATTTTATCATCCAAGTGCCTTGCAAATCATTCCTCCAAGTCATTAGGCCTACAAAATATTTACCCCTAAACTCAACGGTCAGTTGCATTTTTCTCCTCAATGAACAGAATGGAACTTCTTAAAGAAATGAATTCACTAGCCATGTACATATTGTACCTACGCTAAACATCACAAAATATAAAACAAGTAAGATAGCTTTTAATCTCAAGTAATTTATATTCTAAGGTTCTACAAGACCACAAGCACACCCCCATCATCACATTAGGCCCTACTCAGATAACACTCCAAAATTCTACATTTCTAAATAATTTTCCTCTTTCCCACCTAAGCTCTCCCAGTTGGTCCTTTCCTAAAACTATTACTCACAACTTGCTTCCTCTCTCCAGACCTCATCTCTCTCTATAGTAGTTGTATTCAGCAGCCTAGCAGAACATCAAATTCTACAAAAACCAAAGAAAAAAATTTTTAACCTATTGCTTTCGTTCCCATTTCAATGTACCTGCTGCCAAAGTAAGCTCAAATCCACTGCCTCTGGAACAGGCAGATCACATGTGATCAACTTTGATGTTCGATGCATTATTTTATTTATTTATCTTTTTTAAGATTTTTTTTTGATATGGACCATTTTTAGAGTCTTTATTGAATTTGTTACAATATTGCTTCTGCTATATGTTTTGGTTTTTTCGCTCTGAGGCATGTGGGATCTTAGCTCCCTGACTAGGGATTGAACCTGCACTGGAAGGCGAAGTCTTAACCAGTGGACTACCGGGGAAGTCCCCACTGCATTATTTTAAATTTCCTTTAGATCAGGAAAGAATCCAAAGCACTCTTTTATGGTCTACTTATCCATACCTTTACTATATTCTGTCCTGGCTGAGATGCCAAAAGTTTTTTGAGAAAACCAATTTTATAAAAAGGAAAAATAAACATACATAAACTCAAAAGATAAAATCAGTGAAATGTCAAATAGTATTGGGGAATAAGAAATTATTGTTTAAGGTATGCAAAATACATTAAAAGATAAGTGTATGCTCTGAATTTATAGACTGGTATCTTACATGACTCAATTTCTCTAAGTAGAATCACTGCCTTCTTACAGCAGTTTAGTGTAAACGAGCTTGCAGTTCTAGTCTCTATCAGAATTACAGCCAAAATTCATTAAGTTAATATTTTAAGCCCTCATTAGAAAATTTCAGAGTAGCCAAATTTCTTCAGAAATTGCTTTTCAAGATATAATAAATTCTTAAAACAAAACAAACAAACAAAAAAGATATAAATTCCTGGAATTCTAAGTCTCTGGCTCCTACAAAAAGTGTGGATCAGCTTTTTTGTTCTAATAAAACCCAAAGACCTTTTACCCATAAATTATACTCAGTCTTTCTTTCACGTTATTCACATATTTGAATCACTGAACTAAAATACATAAAAGACAACTGTAAAATTTAAAAAGAAAAAAATATTTAGGACTCAAATGATCCAAGAGTCTAAAACCTATTTAGAGATGATCTTATATACAATTTTCATACAGTAAAGATAGTAAGTTCCTGTTATAACCACCAAAAGCTGTATCACAGTTCCAAAACTCTACAGCAATAAAATGAAAACAAATTAAAATTTCCCCTCAGTAAATAAAAATATTTAAGAAAAAGTTTAGGTTTACTAAATAGTTCTATGGAAATTTTAGTCCTGATCTAGAAAAAGTCAACTAATCCCTAAATTTGTCTTTTTACACAAATGATAAAAATTTAAAGAGCCTAATGGAAGATAACGCTGTGACATAAATCACAGCAAGATCTTTTTTGACCCACCTCCTAGAGTAATGAAAATAAAAACAAAAACAAAAATAAACAAATGGGACCTAATTAAACTTAAAAGCTTTTGCACAGCAAAAGGAAACCATAAACAAGATGAAAAGACAACCCTCAGAATGGGAGAAAATATTTGCAAACGAAGCAATGGACAAAGGACTAATCTCCAAAATATACAAACAGCTCATGGAGCTCAATATCCAAAAAACAAACAACCCAATTAAAAAATGGGTGGAAGACCTAAATAGACATTTCACCAAAGAAGACATACAGATGGCAAAGAGGCACATGAGAAGATGCTCAGCATCACTGACTATTAGAGAAATGTGAATCAAATTTACAATGAGGTATCACCTCACACCAGTCACAATGGGCATCACCAAAAAATCTATAAACAATAAACGCTGGAGAGGGTGTGGAGAAAATGGAACACTTTTTTTTTTTTTTTTTGGTACACGGGCCTCTCACTGTTGTGGCCTCTCCCATTGTGGAGCACAGGCTCCGGACGCGCAGGCTCAGCGGCCATGGCTCACGGCCCTAGTCGCTCCATGGTATGTGGGATCTTCCCAGACTGGGGCACAAACCCGTGTCCCCTGCATCAGCAGGTGGACTCCCAACCACTGCGCCACCAGGGAAGCCCAAGCGGAACACTTTTGCACTGTTGGTGGGAATGTAAATTGATACAGACACTGTGGAAAACAGTATGGAGGTTCCTTAAAAAAACTAAGAACAGAACTACCAAAATGACCCAGCAATCCCACTTCTGGGCATATACCCTGAAAAAAACCATAATTCAAAAGGACACATGTACCCCAATGTTCATTACAGCACTATTTACAATAGCCAGGACATGGAAACAACCTAAATGTCCAACAACAGATGAATGGATAAAGAAGACGTGGGTACATATATACAATGGAATATTACTCAGCCATAAAAAGGAATGAAAGTGGGTCATTTGCAGAGATGTGGATGGACCTAGAGTCTGTCATACAGAGTGAAGTAAGCCAGAAAGAGAAAAACAAATATTGTATATTAATGCATATATGTGGTATCTAGAAAAATTCTAGGTACAGATGAACCTATTTGCAGGGCAGGAATAGAGATGTAGATGTAGAGAATGGACACGTGGACACAAGGGGAAGGGGAGGGTGGGATGAACTGGGAGATTAGGTTTGACATAAATACACTACCATGTGTAAAAGAGCTAGTGGGAACCTGCTGTATAGCACAGGGAGCTCAGCCCGGTACTATGTGACAACCTAGATGGGTGGGATGGCGGGTGGGATGGCGGGTGGGAGGTCCAAGAGGGAGGGGATATAGGTATACATATAGCTGATTCACTTCATTGTAGCAGCAGAAACTAACAAAACACTGTAAAGCCAATTATACTCCAATAAAAAGAAAAATAATAATAAAAAGAAAAAGTTTAGGTTTACTAAATAGTGTTCCATGGAAATTTTAGTCCTGACCTAGAAAAAGTCAACTAATCCCTAAATTTTTCTTTTTACACAAATGCTAAAAATTTAAAGAGCATAATGGAAGATAATGCCTGATCGTGCTGGTCTAGAATAAGAAAACATGCTAATGCTAAACTACAGTTGGAGGTCTTTACCAATGTTTGAAGAAATAAAATTATTTCTCAATATACTTTTGTTAACAATATCAACATAAGGTAATTGAAGTAATTTAGTTGTATGACTCAGTTGTAAGATAGCCTTAGTTTTTCATAATTACAAGAAAGAGATGAAAATTAATATATATATACCATACAACTTTATAAGAATATTCTGAAAATCAAATGAGATAATTAAAGGAAAAATAATAGAGAGAAGTGCTAGATTTTCTACTAATCTGTCATACAAAGCAATACTTAGTCCTTTTCAAGGCTGCCAGTATATTTGATCTTCTTATCTCACATACAAAATCAGTTTTCATTTTTAGTAATCAATTTGCAAAAATATATATTTTTTAATACCATACCTCATTCCAAGAAAGATCTGAGACAAAAAGGCACATGCATGTAATTTGTTTCTTTGTTTTAATTATGCAACCATAGTAAAATAAGTCAAATTAGAAGAGGAGATATCCAGTGTGGCCTCTTCCCTACCAACCCCATAATCACAACCTATATGAAATAGATATACGTGAAAACTTTGAATTCATTATCTGAAGTTAGAGTTCAAAATCTACTGTAACCATCAGAGGAAATAAATTCATTCAATAGTGTTCCATCCTGCTGTCCAAAAACTTACCTTGTATGGATCAAGTAGAAAGTCACTGAACTTGCTAGGCAAGGAATATTTCTTCACTAATTCATCTTCTACCACCCAAGGTGCATTTTCACCAGTACCAGCCCGTAATGCGTTATGCCGTATAAAGTATCGAAGTATCTCCTTATTTGGTGGGCGTTCTGTACGAATCAAGCTGTCTGCTGGCACATTACTGATGATCTAGGTTAACAAATAGAAATAACTCACTACTGGGGTAAAAAGCAATTAACCAATGAGAACAAAGATTTATATTCTCTCTGGAAAACTCATCATTACACCTATAAAATAGGTCAGATACTAGATAGAAGAAGAATTTTCAGAGACAGAATGTTAAAGATATCTGTAGGCAATATGTATCAAAGTCCTAAAAATGGGTTTATCTGTTGAACCAACAGTTCCTCTTGTTAAGAATTTAGAAGTAAATGGAGGGACTTCCCTGGTGGTCTAGCAGTTAAGACTCCATGCTGCCAATGCAGGGGGCTCAGGTTCGATCCTTGGTCAGGGAACTAGATCCCGCCTGCTGTAACAAAGAGCCTGCATGCCGCAGCTAAAGATCCCACACGAGGCAACGAAGATCGTGCATGCTGCAACTAAGAGCCGGTGCAGCTAAATAAATAAATAAAAATTTTTTAAAAGAAGTAAATGGAAAGTCATCATCAATCGCTTATAAAAGGAAGGGGGAAAAGGAAGGGAATACTATATAAAGGTACATCAATAAGGGATTCATTTTTCTTTTATTTATTTGTTGTTTATTTATTTTTGGCTGCACTGGGTCTTTGCTGCTGCGTGCGGGCTTTCTCTAGTTGCGGCGAGCAGGGTCTACTCTTCATTGCAGTGCACGGCCTTCTCATTGCAGTGGCTTCTCTTGCGGAGTACAGGCTCTAGGCGCAGAGGCTTCAGTAGTTGTGGCTTGCGGGCTCTAGAGTGCAGGCTCAGCAGTTGTGGCGCACGGGCTTAGATGCTCTGCGGCATGTGGGATCTTCCCAGACTGGGGCTCGAACCCGTGTCCCCTGCCAGGTGGATTCTTAACCGCTGCGCCACCAGGGAAGTCCCAGCAATGATGTTTTAACTAGCCACCTTGCTGAACGGGAGCTAAGAAACTTAGTGGAAAATTGTATTTAACACCCAGTTTTCAAATATAAAGAAATCCTAACAATCCAGTAATGTCTTCAGGTCACTAACTATAAAACAAATGAGTCAAAATGAAATAAGACTTGTCAGCATTGTGACGTGGGAAAAAACCAACACTCTAAAGAGGCAAGAGATCCAGGTTATAATCCTTCCTAATCTCATTTATTAAATTAGGAACTTTGATAGAATTATTTAATTTCTCAGGCCATAGCTGTTTCTTCTATGTAACAGTTAGACATGAAGACAAATGTGCAACTGCCTTCCACACCTAGCCGCCCTCCTGCTTCTAATGATGCCATCTTACACATACAGGAATAAGAGTACCCAAAAGCAACATGGCATATTTCATGAAATCTAGAATGCTATTAATGAAAGACACATTATGTACCACAAACAAAAGAATTCTTGCCAATTGATATTGAGATATATCCTGATTCCAGCAGATACAAACTACTATATATAAAATAGAAAAACAACAAGGTCCTACTGTATAGCAAAGGGAATTATATTCAATATCTTGTAATAAACTATAATGGAAATGAATATGAAAAAGAATACACATATATATATGTATAACTGAATCACTCTGCTGTACACCAGAAACTAACACAATATTGTAAATCAACTATACTTCAATTAAAAAAAAAAGATACATATCCCGATTCTGGAAATATAAAAATATGAAAGTTGAACATCTTAGAATCAATAAAACATAGTACTAAGTTATTTAGAGGGTATTCACCATTTTAGATTATTAGCTTCATATGCCTTGAAAAAGCACTGGTTAGAGTTAACTCACTTTCTGAGTTTAATTATATTACAAATTGCTCTGCTTTTAACTGGGAAGAGCTATTTCCTCAGGAAGTCCATAACCACTGGAAACAGAGTCTTATTTTTTCAAATAACTAAGTTTGAAGCTCAAATGTAAACTACTCTCACACCCTAATAGTTCCTATTGAAAAGGGAAAAGCATGCTATCTCCTAGGAAAGACAATACAGTTTAAAGTCATAATTACAAAGACCAGAAAACCACTCAGAATTTGTTGTAGAAACATATTTATTTACATTTTTCTTTAGCACATTTTCTACGTGAAAACGAGCGCTTTGCTACTTTCTTAAACAACATCTACTACATGTAAGAGGTTTAATATAAAGGTGCCAACTAACCTTATCTTCATTTTGTAGTTTCACGTCGTATTTGTGAGGCAGAAATTTTGGAGGTGCCCATTTCCTCTCTCCTTTCTTTAATGAAGTAGGAAGTTTTCGTGGAGATCTACGTGCTCTGTCATCTAATCAAATCAATAGAAAATTAGTGAAAAAAATAATTCTTTTAATTCTATCCACTTAGTAATCTTCCTGAACAGCTACTCTGCAACCAAGCACTGAGTGATGGGGCCCAAAGGTAAATCATAAGGTCCTTACCTCAAGTAGCTAAAGTCTATGGGAGGAGTCAACAATAATTACAATAAAATGTGGTAAATACCACAATAGAGATTGGTATAGAAAAATACTAGATTAGAGAGAAAAATACTCAGAAAGAGAGAAGCAATGTCTAATTTAGTCTGGAAGATAGGCAGGGAAGACTCAGAAAGAATATGACTTGTTCAGAGACTGCAAATAATGAGATACAGGTGAATATGATCTACAGTACAATTAAAAAAATCAGACTACAGAGGTAAGTAGGGGCTTATAAATTATAACAAACCTTGTATACCATTCATATAGGCTGGAATTTGTCTTATGGATACTAGGGAAACAAAAGATTTTTGATCTAACTAACTAGATGTACATTTTGGAAAGAGCACTAGTGTGAAAAAATGAAGAAAAAGAAAAAGCACTTTCAGCAGTTAGAAAATGAATAAAATGGGAAGGTGAGACTGAAGAAATCATAAGATATAATCTTAAACATCTGGATTAATGTATCAGAATGGTGAAGGAAACAGTCAAGAAGACAGACTTGGTAACCAACTAGTTGTGGGAATGTTAAAGGTTCCTAAGTTTTCTGCCTTAGAAACCAAGTAGATGATGATGTATTGAAAAATAAAAAGGCAAAAAAAAATAAAAATAAAAAGGCAGGACAAAAACCATATGAAAAAAATCTAAGGAATGGCAGTGGGGAAAAAGGAAATAAAGAAAAGTAGTTAGAGAAATAGGAGACTGTGGTATCAAATATATTAACTAAAAGATTTGAGAGTGACCAACAGTGTTAAATGTAAAAGAAAAGTAAAATGGACTAAGAAGAAATCAGTGGATTTGGCAATTAGGGGTCACCCATAACCTTATTAGGAAGAGTTTTAGGAGTAAAGAGGCAGAAGTTAGACTATAATAGCATAAGAAATAAACTGATGGTCAGAAAGTGGAGACAACATTCTCAAGAACTTTGGCTTGAATGAGTAAGACAGAAAAAGAACAACAGGATCAAGGGAGGGTATGTTTTTGTTTTTAGAAAATGGGACTTTGTTTATAAGTTGAGAAGAACTATTAGAGAGAGGGTTAAAAACACTGTAGAGTAGAATAATGAGTTAACCCAATCCTTGAGAAAGCAGCAAGGAATGGAATTCAAAGCACAAGTATCTTGACCAAGAGGAAGGACAGACAGCTCCCTTCTGAGATGAAGGAAGAACACAGACATTCCTAACAGTGAGGTTAAAAACACAAAACTGAAAAGTTCCTGCCTAATACATTTCCCCCCCCCATAAAGTAGAAGGAAGGTTACCTTGTGAGAAAACATTTTGTATACTGGAATTTGTCTCTCATATTTCTATGGAAATTCTAATCAGTTTTCCCCCTGAAAACATTCAGAGTACATCATAACATTCTTTAGCCTGCCTACCATTCTTTCCACATACTAGCAATAACATTATATCCCAAAATTAAAACCTAAACTAAGGCATATAACACCCTAAAAAAGAAGCCAAAGCCTAAAACTAGGGGTTCCTAGTACACGTTTAAGGCATAAAACTAACAACTGTAACACATCATTGGTATTCCAATGATCTGGTTCTAGAAGAAGTGTTAGAAGACATATCATCAGTCAACACCTAACCAACACACTTATCAACCTCAAGTCTTGAGGATTGTTAAGTAATATACATGTTAGAAAACTTCAGTATCAAAAAGAAGGAAAAGAGAAACTGAAAAACATAGACATTAGCTTTCAAAATGCAGAGTGGAAAACAAAACTAAAGCATCAGCAACTGGGGCAGACGAGTCTCAGAAGTTTCCTCGGGACTAGATAAGAACATTCCTTTAAAACCATCTGCACATATCCAAAACATCTGGAGAGACAAAGAATAGAATGGAAGACATACAGCATAACATTCTAATGAAATGTTCTAATTCAAACTTTGTAATGGTTAAATAATGAGGTAAAATTTGATCCTCTAACAATCATGGGGAGGTGGATCAATATACATGAATACTTGAGTACTCATATTTGTGGAGGCAGAAGACACCTATACCAGTCAAATTCCTTACTGACACAGATTTAAAAAAAAAAAAGATGACCTCAGAGGATGATTTATTTTTCCAATGGGCAATGTCTCAGTTCTTCAACTTTCAAAACATTACGTTAGGTCTCCAGGTCCCTAAAAATTACTTTCAGATATCATAGTGTTTCAGAATTCTGGGAGCTCCCATCTGAGACGAATTTGAGTTACAAAATACAGATAAAAGGAAGTATCTCAAAACCGTCACACTGGCTGGCAACGTGAAGAGAAACAGAGATTAGAATTTATCCCTCATACTCTGATCACACCCCTTCCACACATATACATAATTCCAACTTAAAGAGAAAAGGCAGGCAAACTTTCTTTGCCATCTTGAGTAGCTAGGTATGTGCACATAGATTTCCAAGCAACTAGAGGAAATGACTTCCCAATTGTCTTAATTGTGTAGGGAGATTTAAATCTTGATTCATTTTGTAGGTATTTTAGTTGTTTTCCAAATCATAAACAGGCAAAATCATGTCTATATATCAACAAACCCAATTACAAATTTAATTGCTAGAGAACTCAAGATGATTTGCGCGTAATATGAGTTGCATAACTCATTAAGGAAAGCTACTATCATACGTACTAATACTCTCTCTCCTTCCTTCATCCTCTTTCACAATTGCCTCCTTCTTCTGATGGTCCTGAGCGATTTGGCTAGAATTCTCTTTGTCACTTGAGGGAGAATCACAGGCACCATCAGATTTCTTCTCAGTGGCCTCTTCATCCACTTTCTCCAAAGGATGAATCTTCACAATCCTCACCTTTAGCATTTTTTCCTTCCCAACCTATAAGGGAGATAGGAGAAAGAATCAAAGATAATAATTAAGGGGACTTCCCTGGTGATCCAGTGGCTAAGACTCCACGCTCCCAATGCAGGGGGCCTAGGTTCAACCCTTGGTCAGGGAACTAGATCCCACATGCTACAACTAAAGATCCTGCATGCCATAACTAAGACCCAGTGCAGCCAAATAAATAAATAAATATTAAGAAAAAAGATATTAAGAACTAGAAACCTAAAGGTAGGGCTTCCCTGGTGGCGCAGTGGTTGAGAGTCCACCTGCCGATGCAGGGGACACGGGTTCGTGCCCCGGTCTGGGGGGATCCCACATGCCGCAGAGCGGCTGGGCCCGTGAGCCATGGCCGCTGAGCCTGCGCGTCCGGAGCCTGTGCTCCGCTGCGGGAGAGGCCGCAGCGGTGAGAGGCCCGCGTACTGCAAAAAAAAAAAAAAAGAAACCTAAAGGTAACATTTAGAATATATTATTCAATACACATTCCACCTCACCTGACAAAAGTCACTGAAACTCTAAAGTAGTCAAGCACAGTGATTTTTTCCAACTTTATTTCTCAGATCTCCAGGTTGAAATATGACATCTTAAAAAATAAAATGATCACAATCTAGTTCATAATTCACGTACCAATGTACTAATGCCAAAGGGCAACTACTGCACAAACCTGAGAAATGTGTAAATAAAGTTCAAGAATTTCCATTTTCTAAAAAAATAAATTATATATATGGATATTCAATTCTCCAGAACCATCTGTTGAAAAGACTATCTTTTCTTCACTTAATTACCTTTCCATCTCTATCAAAAATCAGCAGAGAGAAAGAGAGAGAGAGAGAGAGAAAGAGAGAGAGAGAGAGAGAGAGAGAGAGAGAGTGTGTGTGTGTGTGCGCGCGTGTGTGCGTGCTCACATCTATTTCCGGATGCTATTCTGTTCCACTGATCTACTGGTCTATCTTTATACCAATTTCACACGGTCTTAATACTTTACAATAAGGCTCAAAATCAGACAGCATTAGGAATCTAACTTTGCTGTTCTTTTTCAAAGTTGTTCTGGCTAGGTTTTTTGCATTACAATCAGTTGGGCAATCCCTACAAACAAGCTGCTGGGATTTTACTATTAATTGTGTTGAATCTATATGTCAATTTGGGAAGAACTGACATCTTAACAATATTTAGTTTTCTGACCAATGAACAAAGTCTACCTCTCCATCATTTAAGGCCTTCTTTAATTTCCCTTAGCAATGTTTTATAGTTTTGTGTATAGGTCTTACACATCTTTTGTCAGATTTACTCCCAGAGTACTCCAGATTTTTTGATGTTACTATAAACGGTATTGAATTTTTAAATTTCAATTTCCAACTGTTTGCTGCTAACACATAGAAATACAAATTGGTTTTTTGTATAGTGGGCCCTTCATTTCCATGGGTTCCCATATCTGTGGATTCAACCAACCACGTATCGAAAACATTAAAAAAAGAAAAAAAAGAAAAAAGAAAAGAAAAAGAAATTCCAAAAAGCGAAATATGAATTTGCTTCACGCTGGCAACTATTTACACAGCATTTACATGTGTATTAGGTATTATAAGTAATCTACAGGTAATTTAACGTATACTGCAAGATGTGCATAGGTTAAATGCAAACACTACACCATTTTATATAAGGGACTTGAGCATCTGCAGATTTTGGTATCCACAGGGTCCTGGAACCAATCTTCCACGGATACCAAGGGATGACTGTATTTATCTTGTATCCTGCTACCTTGCTAAACTCACTTATTAGTTCTAGTACCTTATATGGTAGATTCCATGAGATTTTCTACATAGACAATCGTGTTATCTGCAATTTTACTTCTTCCTTTCCAATTTGGATGTCTTTTACTTCTTTTTCTGACTAGAACCCCCAGTACAATATTGAGTAGGAAAGCAGACATTCAGTCTTTTATCATTAGGTATGATGTTAGCTGTAGGTTGTTATTCTGTAAATACTATTTATCAGGTTGAAGAAGTTTCTTTCTATTTGCAGTTTTCTGGGAGTTTTTATTAGGAATTTGGATTTTGTCGAATGCATTTTGTGTGTAAATTGAGATGATCATATGGTTTATCAGTAAGGAGAATTAGAAATTTAAAACCTTGCATTCTTAGGATAAACCCCACTTAGTCATGATGTATTATCCTTTTAACATAATGTTGGATTCCACTTGCTAAAATTTTTATTAGAACTTTTACATCTAGGTTCACAAGAGAGCTCTGTGAACATACTTTTTTTTTTAGTCTGTGGCTTTTTCTTGTGCTTATATGGTTTCCGTATCAGGGTAATGCTGACCTCATAAAATGATTTGTGAAGGATTCCCTCCTCTTCTATTTTCTGAAATAACATATAGAATTGGTATTATTTCTTCCTTAAATGTTTGGTAGAATTCACCAGTGACAACATCTGGGCCTGAAGTTTTCTTTGTGGGATGATTTTCATTACAAATTCAATTTATTTAATAGATACAGGGCCATTAAAGGTTTCTATTTCTTCTTCAGTCGGTTTTGGTAGTTTGTGTCTTTCAAGGAATGTTTTCATTTAAATTGTCAGATTTATTGGCTTAAGGGTGTTAATAATATTCCCTTATTATTCTGTCAATATCTGTAGGCTCTGTTGGGATATCACCTAATTCTTCATATTGGTTAATTCGTGTCTTCTCTCTTTTTTACCTGAGTTTGCCTACAGGTTTATTAATTTTATTGATCTTCTCAAATTACCAGCTTTTGGTTTCACTGATTTCCTCTATGGTTCTCCTGTTTTCTATTTTATTGATTTTGCTTTGATTTTTACTAATTCCTTTCTTCTTCTGTTTCCTTTGGGTTCTTTTTCTTATTTCTCTCTTTTTTTTTTTTTTTTAACATCTTTTTCTTGTTTCTCAAGGTAAAAGCCAAGGCCAATGATTTGAGACCTTTCTATTTTTTCTCACAGATGTTTAGTGCTATACATTTCTCCTAAACACTACTGTAAGCAGTATCTCACAAATTCTAATATACTGTATTTTCATTTTCATTCAGTTCAAAATATTATCTAATTTCCCTTTTGATTTCTTCTTTAACCTATGAGTAAGTTAAAGGTGTGTTATTTAGTTTCCAATTATTTGCAGAGTTTCCAGATACCTGTTATTGATTTAATTCCATTCTGGTCAGAGTATATACTTTGCATGATTTGAACCCTTGTAAGTTTACTGACTTTTTTTATGGCCCAGACTATGGTCTACCATCATAAACTATGCACTTGAAAGAAATGTGTATTCTGCAGTTATTAGGTGGAATGTTTTATAAATGACAATTAGGTCAAGTTGGTTGATAATGTTATTCAGGTTTTCTATATTCTGGCTGACTTTTTGTCTACTCTTTCTACCAGTTATTGAGAAAGGGGGAGGGGGCTGAAATCTCCATCTATAATTTTGACTTGTCTATTTCTTTTGGTAGTTCTATTTTTGCTTCACGTACTCTGAAGCTCTCATTAGTAAATACATAAACATTAAGGACTGCTATGCCCTCTTAATAAACTGATCCCTTTGTCATTACGAAATGCTTCTTTATTCATGGTAATATTCTCTGTCCTGAAACCTACTTTGTCTGATACTTATATAGCCATACCAGATTTTTTGACTAATGTTAGGATGGTATCTTTTTTCCACCCTTTTAATATTATTCTATTTGTATCTTTCTTATAGGCAGCAGATAGTCGCGTGTTGCTTTCTTATCCAATCTGACAATCTCTACCTTTTAAGTGAAGTTTTTAGAACATTTATATTACACATAATTACAGATATGGTTAGGTACTTTCTTTCTATTTGGCTTATCAAAACTAAAAACTTTGGCTTCCCTGGTGGCACAGTGGTTGAGAGTCTGCCTGACGATGCAGGGGACACGGGTTCGTGCCCCGGTCCGGGAAGATCCCATGTGCCGCGGAGCCGCTGGGCCCATGAGCCATGGCTGCTGAGCCTGCGTGTCCGGAGCCTGTGCTCCGCAACGGGAGAGGCCACAACAGTGAGAGGCCCGCGGAACGCCCAAAAAAAAAAAAAAAAAAAAAAAAAACTAAAAACTTGTGCTCTTCAAAAAACACTGTTAAGAGAATAAAAACACAAGCCCTAGATTGGGAGAAAAAGCAAAAGCATATATCTAATAAAGGATATGTATGCAGAATATATAAATAAGTCTCACAACTTGAAAATAAACAATTTAAATTTAAACTAAATTTTAAAATGGACAAAGATCTGAACAGACACTTCACCAAAGGAAATACAAATGGAAGTATAGCAACAAGCACATAAGGTGCTCAACATTATTAGTTATCAAAAGAGTAAATACTCAAGAATAAAAACCCTAGTCAAAGGGCATAGTCCACTGTATTCGATAATGCCAAAGCATTTACCAAAATAGTTAGCAGTGAATGAGCAGCTCCAGATTCTTGTCAAAACTTGGCATTATTTTGACTTTTTCTTATTTACTAATCTGATGAGTATAAAATGATCTCACTACGGTTTCAATTTGATTTCCTAGATTACTAATGAATTTAAACATCTTTTCATATGTTTATGGACACGCCTATCTCCCTAATCTCTCTCTCCCTCTTCCTGGAACTCTTCCTCTTCCACCTTGCAGATGTGTGCAGAGTATCTTCCTTTTGCCACTCCATATCTTTCTCCAGTCTTCTCTGCCTTGCTCTGTGCTTAAACAGGCTGATCTTTATGAACTATATCAAAGGGCTCCTTTGCCCTGTAGATTTTGGGGAGTTCCACCCATGGGAAGCATAAGCAGAAAATCATATGGTATATTTATTCCCCTGTCTCCCTAGCAGGTTGGTTACTTCTCACTACCAAAGTACTTTTCTACAATTACATTACTCTCTCCTAGTTCCTGTATCCATTCCCTCCCCTCATTTACTTGGGGTTTAGAAGTAGTAAAGCCTCTCCACTATTGACAGCCATGAGGTACTTTAACCTTGTTAGTTTTCCTTGACCTAGATCAGACTGCTGTCTCCTGTCTATAGTTCCTTTATTAAACTCAATTCGATTACACCATATGAATATGCCATCTGTTTCCTGCCAGGACACTGAATGATATAGTGTGTGATTAAAACCCAATGATGATTCCACAGACAATTACGAAATTTTAAAAAAGTAGCTAGGAGATACAAGGAGTCAAAGTAAATTAAAGAAAGAACAAGGACTTTGGAGCCAGACAGACACAGACTTACTGGCTATTGTTGGGCTACCTAAGCCATTCCCCTCCTCCTCTTCTCTTGCCAGCCTGTCTCTTTTAAGGCTTTATAAAAAAGGTAGTATTCACTTTCTCAGCCCCCCTGCAGCTAAGGATGGATTATGTAAGCCATGGTCTAGGCAATAACATGTAAAGATAAAAGGGGACAGGTGGGGGACTTCCCTGGTGGTCCAGTGGGTAAGACTCTGCGCTCCCAATGCAGGAGACCCAGGTTCGATCCCTGGTCGGGGAACTAGATCCCACATGCATGCTGTAACTAAGAGTTCGCATGCCACAACTAAGAAGCCCACATGCCACAACAAAGGTCCTGCGTGCTGCAAATAAGATCCAGTGCAGCCAAAATAAATAAATAAATAAATATTTTTTAAAAAGGGGACAGGAGGAATATGCTTCTGGTAAAGATTTTCTTACTGTGCTTAGATATTTGATCACTCTGAATTGCGAGTGAGCAAACAATTGTGCTCACAGTCACAATTTCACAACCAAGAGGCAACAAAGCTAAGGACAAAACCAAACACACCGAGAAAAGCAGAGCAGAAAGGCAGAGATGGAGTTTAAGTCCTTGACAATATTATTCAGCCTCTATACCAAACTTGGAATTGCCTGCCTCTAAGACTTATTATGTGAGATAATCAAATGTCTTCATTGGTTAAGCCGATGCTACTCAAAATGTTGTCCCCAGAGTGTTCGTATCATCACATCCTGGAGCTTGTTAGAACTGCGAACTTTCAGGCCCTACCCTAGACCTTTTGAATCAAGCTCTCAGGGGATGGGGCCCAAGAATGTACATTCAGTAATCCTCTAAGTGATTTTATTGAGGCTAAAGTTTGAGAAGTCCAGGCCACTGTCAGTCAGCTATTTCATTACATACAGATGAAATCACTAGTACTAAAAAGTACATTAATCAACCTGAACAAGCTACTTAAACACCTGCGCCTGTTTACCACCTCACCTTTCTGCGCAGATTCTGTAAGACATTATGTAAAGCAACTAGCCCAGTATCCAGTACATACAGAAATTCAACAAATGTTAGTTCCCTTCCGCCTGAATCTTACTTAAGTTTTCAAAGGATTATATAGGGATTGCTTTAGTGTTACGTAAACAGTTTACCTATCTACTTTAGTAAATCCTTTAGTAATAGTAATAGCTATCTTACCTATTTACTTCAGTAATAGTTATCCTTTAGTAATGGGCTGGAAAATTTTAAAATTTAAATAGAAAAACAAAACAGTCAACTCAATCACTGTTCCAGGGAAATGAAATCTTTTGCCTATAGATTCCATAGATTTGGACTAAAAATATCTAAATGTCTTTTAAACAAAGTATGAAAAAAATGACAAAACAAAAAAAGCCAATACAGCATCGAGTTATCAAAAAGGGACAAAACAGGGAAAACAAGGTTGCAATGATACACAGTCTAACAATTATTGTAATAGTCAACATTCCCAATAACAAATGTGGTTCTAAAATTTGGTGATTAGGGACTTCCTTGGTGGTGCAGTGGTTGGGAATCCACCTGTCAACACAGAGGACATGGGTTCGAGCCCTGGTCTGGGAGGATCCCACGCACCGCGGAGCAGCTAAGCCCGTGCGCCACAAGTACTGAGCCTGTGCTCTACAGCCCACGAGCCACAACTACTGAAGCCCGTGCTCCACAGCAAGAGAAGCCCTTGCACCACAACAAAGAGTAGCCCCCGCTCGCCGCAACTAGAGAAAGCCTGCCCGCGGCAACAAAAACCCAACACATTAAAAAAAAAAAAAAAAAAAAAATTGGCGATTAAAGTATTTGATATCAAGTGGACTTCAAATGTAAAACAATTTTACTCACATAGAAATATATTCTATAATCTATGTTGGAAGCTCCAATCCTGACATTTGGTGAGTCAAATCACATTAAAAAAATAAATAAAAATAGGCACTCACCTCAAAATCACACTCTTCTCCCACAGCGTATTTGGTCATGATCTCCAGCCAAGCAGTATCTACTAACTTCTCTAAGGAGGCTGTGTTATGGTGAACCATTTCCAGAACAAGTTTCTCATACCAGGCAGGGAACTCCTCCTTCAAACTAAACAAACATGTCATCAGTTACCAAGAAAATGCAGGAGAGCCTATCCAGAGAGTTACTCAGATCAATTCAAAAAGCTCTTTAGCAAATACATGCAAGGCACTGGAGAATACAAAGATTAAAACCTATGTGGTATACAGGATAAAGAAAGAACTTTTAAATAGCTTCGTCTGACTGACCTGTCCATGTTAATTTTCTCATCTATAAAATGAAAATAATAAGCACATCATTAGTAAGGTTGAACATTTTCCCATTCATTTGTTTTTGCAGTTGACTTCCCTTTTCAGGTATGAATTCTTTATACATATCCTTTGTGCAATTTTTGGTTGGGAGACCATAACTTAATTATTATGTCTCAATCAATAAAAATGCATTCCTTCATTCAGTTCTCACAATACCTTGTGAGGGGTCTAGAATTTTCATTTTACGGATAAGAAAAATAAATCATGAATGGTTAATATGTTGGAACCATGATTTGAACTCCTTGCAAAGTGAAACAAAGATGTACCACTTTTCATTTATTAAACTAGCAATAAAGAACTTTAATTACCACACCCTGATAGGAGCAAGTGAATGGTGCAAAATAGCACACATACTCTGCCAAAAGCCCACGTTTCAACTCTTTTGGAAAGCAGTTTGACAACAGTTAGGAGAACTGTCATAGGTACACAACGATATTCACTGCTGGATTCTTGATGACAGCAGAAAATGGGAAGCAACCTAAATGGAGAGTTGTTAGCTATCCAATTCTGACCAGATAGTTTAACATATGTGTTACAGGGCAAAAGGAAGGATCAGGCATGAGAATATTCATACAGAGGCAAGTAGCAGGTTTATTATCATACTACAATATTCTCAATCACTCTCTGTGCTGTTTATAACAAATACTCCTCCAATTGCTAGACTTAAAAGCTCTTATCATACTCCGTTCACAATTAACCTACCAAGTTATCTGCTATTCCCCTCATGATCAATAACCTTCAAGTCTCCCTGCCTTTGTTAAGACTGTTACCTTTGTCCTCTCCCCACTCTCTTCCCTCCCAGCTTAATCACCCTTCCAACATGTCCTCAGACTTCCTTAATTCCATGAGGCCTTTCCTGGCCCCTATAAATTCACTGTCTCTTTCCATTAAGCCTCCCAGTCACTCAGGCTTAAAGCTTCATTGTCTGTGGTTATTTCTGGGGAGTGAAGTTGGACAATGATGTTCAGATTCTCTTACTAACTCTGTATTGTTTACATTCTTATAACAAGTATGCATTTCTTTTATAATCAGAAAAAAGTATTTCTACTTTGAATAAAAATTATAAAACCTCACTGTCTTTTTCAACAATTTCTCCCATTACTCCTTCTATTCTATTAGCTATCAAATCACATAAAACATTCCCTAAGTGTGTTCTTCAGAACTTCCCTCTGTTGTAATGGGATCTAAGGTTGAATAAGTTTAAAACCCGTAAGATTAAACCAAGCTAGAGTTTCTTTACTACAGTCTTCTGAAAATCTTTAATGTGTATTATGACTTTTCAAGAACAAAGTTTGTAGTGGTTTTCCAAAATTATGACCAAACCCCCTTTTTCAGAATGTAAATCCATCTCATTCTTTCTATTCCCAATAATGCCATGATTCCCGACTCGAATACTCTTAGCTAGCCTACACAGACTTCCCACCTGCCTCTTCCCTCTCTAACTCATCTTGCACACCGCTTCCAGATTACTCTTCTCAAAGCACAACCCCAATCATCAAAACCGTCATATGTGTCTCTGCTGTTCAAAAAGCATTGCTGTCCTCACACTGGTCACTGAAGTAAATACATGAATAGCTGAGACAGAGACCACATGGCCCACAAACCCTAAAATATTTACTAACTGGCACTTTACAGAAAAGGTAGGCCAACCCTGAGTCTAGTATACTAAACGGGGCATATATATAAATAACAATAATCCAAAACAGAACTATGTCAGTGACCCAAGCAAAGAAGAAAAAGGCACCAGGTTAACAGACTTCACTAATTATTAATCAGTGATGGAACCATTACTAGACCCCAGGTCTCAAATGAAGGTTGTGCTCTGTTACACAGGCAAAACAGCAGAATGGTATTAATTACTAAACTGTATGCTCTCTCCTTATATACTATCAAGAGAAGTCCACAGAAAAAGTTTCTACTCCAAATTTCTAAGAGTACTGGTTTTTTATAGTAGCTAGAAATGGAGTATAACCTTTAAAATTTGTGAATCACTATAATGTACTCCTGTAACATATAATACTGTATATCAAATATACTTAAATTAAAAAAAAAACCACTAAAAAAAAAGAGTACTGTTTTATCATCCTTAGTTTCTACTTATCTTCTGCATGCTTCTAACTGCCTAAATTCTGAGTGTTTTTTTTGAGAGACTACCCAGACAAATAGGCCCTCTGAAAACAGACAGGATTTTTAAGACACCTCATTCAACCACCCCACTCAGATAAACTGTCTTCAAACTGTGTACTTATTTTTGATAGCTGCTTTAAATACTATCTTAAATTTCAAATGACCACAAAATAAAGAAAACTTTCTGCTAATTTGCTGCCTCCATATTACTTCTAGATTATATCAGCTTCCTTTGCTTAGAACCACATTTCCAGAGTATTTACAAGGTAAAAGTATACAGCAAGAACACTCAAAAGCCTAGTAAATACCTAATTAAGTGTACACACAACTATATATTCCACATACTGTTACTTGCAAAATGACAACAGGCAAGACAGCAGTACATTATACTAACGTAATGTATTCCAATTTATGTCCCATAAATTTAAATACAAATATTGTTTTATGGTTAATATTCCCTCTTTCCTAATAACGTGAAGATAGCGCTAGAAGGGCAGTGCTTCTACTACTTACAGTTCAGCAACTTCCTGTTCCTCCTCCCAGGCCTCTTTGTGCGTTAGCTGACTGCTTCCGGTACTCTTACACGTCCAAATGCGCTCACTGTATCTTTCCAAGCGGGCTTCATACTCTCTGTTAGCAGTGGCTAAGGAACACAATATTCAAGCAACAGAGACAACTAATCCACAAAATACTTACCATATATGGGAAAAAACTATAGTATCCTTTCTATAATGTACAGCATAAGATAAAACTGAAATCAGAGTTTTCAATTGGCAAATCCAAACAAGATGATTAACACTAAAGTATGGTTAGGACCGTCTACAACTGTGCTTTCTTCAATTCACCCAAGTTTCATTTCACAAGACTCACACAGTACTAAAAATTAGTAAGAAAAAATAAAGGCAAAATAAAATACAAGACACAAGGAATAAGAATTTAAGGTATGTGAAACTGTTACACAACTCAGATGGTCAGCAAGTTTAAGAATCAGTTCCACAGTAAGATGAGATGGCTCCAGCAGTCTCACGGGCAGTTTGGAATAACCCCGTGCATATGCAAATGATCCATTTACTAACAGCCTTCCAGTCTACCTTGGAAACACTTGTTGATTCTCTAAGGTTTAAAAAATAAATTCCATAAAGTACTAAAAATAATTCTGATACAGTAATATTTATCCAGAGTTTATGTTATCTCCAATAATACCACGTCCACAAGTTGTTTACCAGTCATTATTCGGTCTTTGTGAGGGAGATGGAGGAAGACATCCTATAACTAGTGCATGTATATGGTAACTTTCAATATCATCCCAATTGTAATTCATTATCACCCAGCCATATTCAAATTCAAATGACAAGTAACTAATTTACTTTTATGCACAGCAAAAGATGCTATGCAGGAAAATAAACTTACACCACAACTAGAGAATGGGCTGCCAATCTCTGTACTTTCCAAGCGACAGTTTTTATATATAATGGTTGAAATAAAAAGTATTTAAACAGCTCCCCTTGTAATATTACCCCACAACTAAACAAATAATTCATTTTTAATATAAAAGAGATTCTTGGTTTTCTAGGGTTATGATCAGTTAAGAGACAAATGACAGGGATAAATCCATAAATAATCCAAAACTGTAGTTCTAGTCAATAGTATAAGCACCTTCTCTCACCATATCATTCACTGGATCCGCCAAAAACAAAGCAATATATGTCTCTTTTCCTCACCGGGCTGTTGCTAATATTTAAATGATTAAACAAAATAGAGCACCAGTAAAAATCAGGAGTCAGACTTCCATAGAAAGCTATGTAAATCCAATCACTGAAAACTTATAAAATCCCATAGAGAAAAGGAAATAGCATGGTTTCTACAGGGACATTATCATAACTAACTTATCAACAAAATGGATTTGTTTTCTGTCTGCCTGTTTGCACCTGGGGAGGGGAGGTAAAATAAAGAATCAGTATGTGGATTTATTTAAACATTCAAAAAGCTTAGTAACATTCTAGGGCTTCCCTGGTGGCGCAGTGGTTGAGAGTCCGCCTGCCAATGCGGAGGGCGCGGGTTCGTGCCCCGGTCTGGGAGGATCCCACATGCCGCGGAGCGGCTGGGCCCGTGGGCCACGGCCGCTGGGCCTGCGCGTCCGGAGCCTGTGCTCCGCGACTGGAGGGGCCGCGGCAGTGAGGGGCCCGTGTACCGCAAAAAAAAAAAAAGCTTAGTAACATTCTAATATATCATTCAGCTACACTGAAGAAATTCACTGTGTAATCAGAGAGAATGTGAGATTAACAAATATGTCCTAAAGAGAAAACATTAAGTTTTTATTATTAGTTGTTATTTTATTAATTAATTTATTTATTTTTGCTGTGTTGGGTCTTCGTTTCTGTGCGAGGGCTTTCTCTAGTTGTGGCAAGCGGGGGCCACTCTTCATCGCAGTGCACGGGCCTCTTACTATCACAGCGTCTCTTGTTGCGGAGCACAGGCTCCAGACCCGCAGGCTCTGTAGCTGTGGCTCACGGGCCTAGTTGCTCCGAGGCATGAGGGATCCTCCCAGACCAGGGCTCAACCCCGTGTCCCCTGCATCAGCAGGCAGATTCTCAACCACTGCGCCACCAGGGAAGACCCTATTATTAGCTGTTATTTTAAAAAGTAGGAATAATGTGGGAATTTCCGGGTGGTCCAGTGGCCGAGAGCACGGGTTCAATCCCTGGTCGGGGAACTAAGATCCCAGCATGTCACACGGCGTGGCCAAAAAAAGAAAAAGAAAAAAAGGAGTAACTGGCTTCATT
>NW_006796716.1:2104182-2159139 GCF_000442215.2 Lipotes vexillifer | reverse complement strand
TGGGGGGGGGGTGGGGGGCGAGGGAGTAGGAATAATGTGCCCAGTCCATTCTCCTTAGATCAAGACCCATATGGCCAATAACACACAAGACTGCTGTCACCTGGATGCCTCAGTAATCCCTCAAATCCAACTTCTTCTAAAACTAAACTCTTACTACTCCTCCACTCCCTCCCAAACTTGCTCTTTAACAGATACGCCCAATCTCACTGAATGGCCCTAGTGTCCAAGTCAGAAATCAGGGAATCATCCTAACCTCTTCAGTCCCTAACTGTAACCACTTACGTGTTTCTCAATTAAGTCCTTTCTCTCCAATAAAAGAAGCATTATCCAAATCCAGCTTTTGATCCTCATTTCTCATCCAGTCATAACATTTTAAAACACGTTAATTGGCCTGACTGGTAATCTTCTTCTCTGGTCCTTTGTGATTCTCACACTCACAACCTTTTTTCTCAGTCTTATTTTTAAACCCATTTCTTCTGATTTAAAAATCTCACTTGGCCTCAGGCCTCCTAAAATACAAATATGTTGTTGCAAAGGGAAAAATCCTCTGGCCCCCACAGTTCTGAAAATCACTCCACCAATCAAGATTTTATTGTTTTATTTTCTATGATTTTTATTATTTTAAGGGAAAAAAAGGAAGAAACTTTTTTTTCCACCTTTTTTCAAACAATATGTATTTAAATACCAAATACTGATTGATTGAGTGTGGTTTTTCAAATAATGACAGTCTCTTCTACCCTAATACAGATCTTTCGTACCCTCCTTTGAAAATCATCATCAGTATAGCATTCTCATTCTGGGTGACCTCATCCATGCCTGTAACTTCAACTACCATCTACATATGCTAATAACTTCTATCACCAGCTCAGTCTCCTCTCTCTGAACTCCAGGCCCTTATATATACTAGCAACATATACATCTCCATTTGGATATACTCAGCAATTCAATATAATAACCTCCGTAACTAAACACTTCACTTCCTATCCGTCCCCCACCACCCTTGACAGTCAAAACAAAAACTTGATCCTCTTCCATGAAACCCCACACCTCAGACTGGGACTCAAACCCAATCACATCTCAGATGGGGCTTGAACCCACAATCTCCCTGCTGAAACCACACACCTGGTCTCAGGACTAATGAAGCTCAGGTTCTTTATGCCTCAGTGCAGAAGGAATGCAGTGAGAGGCAAAGCCATAGGCAAGAAGTAGATTTATTAATGTAGGATGCTTGTGAAGGATGCAAGCAGTCAGGCAAGGGAGTTTTCCCCAAGACCTAAGTGGGAAAGCAGGTTTAGGGAGATACACACTCCACAGACAGAGTGTGGGCCCTCTCAGAAGGCAATAGGCCCTGGAATATGGGATGGTTAGTTTTTATGGGCTGGGTAATTTCATAGGCTAAGCAATAGGAAGATTACTCCAACTATTTTGGGGAAGAGGCAGGGATTTCCAAGAATTGGACCACTGCCCACTTTCTGGCCTTTTATGGTTGGCCTCAAACAGTCAGGGGGCCTGCAGGGCGTCATTTACAATATTCTAATGTATCGCAATGAGCGTATAATGAGGCTCAAGGTCTACTGGAAGTAGATTCTTCCGCCAACTTGGGCCTAACCACTTTATGTCCTCAGGGGCTGTCATTCTTTTAAGGTTGTGCCCTGCCCCCTTCCCTCCAGTCTCACAGGGTCCTCTATATCAGAGAAGAACACCACTAACCAAGTGATAACCAAAACATAACCCTTGATTCCTCCCCAATCAATCACCAAACCCTGTCAAATCTACTTAATTTCAGAAATCCATCAACTGTACTTCTCTCCACCTCAAGGGCTACTAAATTTATTTAGACCACCATTATCTACTGCCTAGATTAAATTATTTAAACACCATCTAGTTGCCACTAGTCTCAAGGCTGCAGATCCATTCTCAATGCTACAGCCACAGTGATCTTCCTAACCTAAAAGCCTGCTTCTTTCCTGTTCAAATTTTTCAACAGCCTCCACTAAATTTAAGGCAAACTCCAAACTCCTCAGCCTATCTCACAAGGACCTGTGATGCAGCCCTTTTCTGTATCTCTCAACACTGCATCTCCATTCCCACTTCTTCACTCCAGCCACATGAAACTTCTTTCAGGTTTTCAAAATCGGGAATTCCCTGGTGGTCCAGTGGTTAGGACTCAGCGCTCTCACTGCCAGGGGCCCGGGTTAGAGCCCTGGTCAGGGAACTAAGATCCCACAAGCTGCCGAGTGCAGCCAAAACAAACAAAAAAACAAAGACAGCTCACTGAGATATAACTGGCAAAATAAACTAAATTCTAACCATCCTTTGGACCTCAACTTAAAAGCAACCTTCCCCAGGAAACATTCCCTAAACCCTAAAATGTGGCAGACTGTACTCTTTTTTCCAAATACCCACCTCTCTTCCCTAAGAGGATTCTACACCTCCACCCACTGCCATGTGGCCTGCAATGCCTCCTGGGAAGCACATCCCCTCCCCACAAATGCTGGGCCCTGCCACATAACTTGCTTTGACCAATAGATGTGATAGACACCACTTCCAGGAAGAAGCTTAAAAAGCTGTCATGGTTTCCTCCTGATCTTTCTGCCACTAGAAAAGGTCGCTGCAGACAGGGACTGCTCCTTCAGCCTGAAACTTGGAATAAGAAAAATGTGCCTTTCCTTTTTTTTCACCTGTTTCCTTTTTTTCAAATGTGGCCCTAGAAAAATTTTAATTACATGTGGCTCATATCACATTTCTGTTGGATAGCACTATAAACCTAACGATTACGTCTAGGAATGAATGTCCTCTGACAGCACAATTTTTAACTGACTAGTCATTCAAATTAGATTAATTTCAAAAGTCTAAAACTGAAATTTCTACAACCACCCCTAACATTAGGTAGTTTTAAGTTTATGTAACTCTGTTCTGGTTATTACTTTGACTTATGCTAAGAGAAAAGTTAAAGAAAAAATAAAAATGAAAAGAGGGAAAAAAAAAAAAGCCCATGAGAAGGATATTCAGGGACTTCCCTGATGGCGCAGTGGTTAAGAATCCGCCTGCCAATGCAGGGGACATGGGACCGAGCCCTGGGCTGGGAAGATCCTACAGGCCATGGAGCAACTAAGCCCATGCGCCACAACTCCTGAGCCCGCGGCCTGCAACTACTGAAGCCCGCACACCTAGAGCCCGTGCTCCACAACAACAGAAGCCATTGTAATGAGAAGCCCATGCACCACAACGAAGACCAAACAGAGCCCCCCCAAAAATAATAATTAATTAATTTTTTAGAAAAAGAAGGATGTTGAGTCAGCTGGCTCTAAATCCTATTTCAGATTTTAGGTTACCAAAATAAGTCACTCACTCTCAAATAACCGCTCAAAGCAAATGCCAATTGTGGTTTTTATGTTCCAGCGACTGCTGCACTTATAATTGCAGACAAAATGTCAAAGCAATTCTCCAAAGGTTGTGTAAGCTATAAGTGATAAGTTCAAATCCTAGACTATCTCATTATGCATCTACTTTTTCAAGAGTTCAAGAGCTACTTCCTTACCACCATATGCTGTGCTTCTTTGTTCTCTTTAGCCTTGTAAGTATTGTTTCTTTCAATAAAGTACCTGATAGCCTGAAAGGAAGTGGCCCATAAAAGTATGGAGGTTAAATAAGCATAACTATAACGCTAAGACAAAGCACCAACTCAAGGTCTGCTTTTTACCCTATTTTCTCTCTTTGGACCAGTCTGTCATTAAGTTAAAAATAACTCTAATCTGATAATAACCTGTTACTTTAAAGAAATTAAATTATAAAAATCGACATAAGAGCTCAGTATTCCAACTGCCCAATAAAATCCTGTCTTGCAACTACAACTTAACCCCAGCTCTTAAAACACTCTAGGCAAATCAAGTTATTCTTGCCTAGAGCCAGAATAACTGTATATTCTAATACTCCCTCCTTATTACACCATCTAAAAGTTCTCATATTAATGCTACTAAGGTTATGAACTAGTTTCTAGGCTTTAGAAACTAGGATAAAGCAATACAAAAAACAAATTAATCTACAGCAGGCTACTTGTAGGTTCAGTTCCTCCTTAAAATCTATCTTGACTTAAACACAGTCAGTGTAGAATTCTATTGTCAAATAATCACATCAAGAAGTGATTCCAATAAAGTTAATTTTTCAAACCAAGATCTGCTGTCTTGCCAGCAGTAGTACTATCCTAGGAAGCAATGTACCATAGATTTAAAGCTACAGTACAATAAACATCAACATATAACCCAGTCATTAAATGTGTGCATCATTCACAACCACTGTAAATTTAATGAAGATGTACAATAATACCTTCAAAAACACAATGCTCACAGCTTTAAGTCAATAAAGCACCATACAAATTTGCCATAGAATATACATGCAACCAAAAGGTAGGTATTAGGAGAAAATTAAAGTATGAAGTCCTATTAAAACATAATTATAACTATAAATTAAGAACTGGAAATAACAATACTTCAAATGCAGCAGTTACCCAACCACATACTTGTTTCCCTCTATGAAATCACTAATAGCCTAATAAAGAAATATGCCAACCTGCCAACCACACAGTACAATTGTTTAAAATCCATCCTCAAAGTGCTTCCACTTGTAGAAATTACCAAGGGAGCAATTTTCCCCCAATATGTAACACAATTTAAGAACTCCTTTGTTAAAAGGGTTCTAAATACTGGTATGGGAAATTTTAAAGATGAAGAATTTTTATTAAATACGTAACAGTTAAAAAGTTCCACGTATTAGTTTTCAACTGTCATCATTAAAAGAAACTCCTCATATGTATCACTGTATTTCAGTGATTTCAGTAAATGATATGAAAAAGCCAGGGCTGCCAGTTCTAAATTAGCTATCTACAGCCATTTTTTACAGAGCTCAGTACCTAGTACAGACTTAGAATTTGTCTCCTCCCTATCGCAGTTTCTGATGCTCCATTAGAACCAGACCTGAAAAATCAACAACCAGTAATATTAGTGTGAATAACCATCAACTGCTCAAAAGATGACATCTGAAAGGGATATGGCAGATTCCCAAAAGTAATTTTTTACTTCACTGATGTTTTGGAATGTTATTAAAAAAAAAAAAAAATTGGGCACTTTTAGAATAAAGTATTTGGTAGAGCTAGAGCACTTCTCCAAAACAATCCAAAAGTCCTAACAGGACATGAAAAAGAACCAGATTACCACTCCGATCCCTCCCTTAAATGCACCTTATCATACCACCAACTGACACAAACAATGGACTAACATTATTAAAAGTGAAAGAATAGCATTCCATGTTCCTCTCTTGATTTACTTTCAGGGATGAGGTACGAGGAGTACTGAATTCTACTCCTGATTCTCATCATTTACGGTGTGACCTTTAGCAAGCCAGCCTCAACTGTGTGGGCCCACTTGGCATACCCAGGCAGGAGAACCCCACCATCTCCAAGATCCATTTCAGCTCTGAGATGCTCTAGCTGCATTTCTTCAAGAGCCCTCCTACAGCATGGACTCACTTGCCAAATCCCTTTGTATGTAAACACCTAACATCCACAAACTGCACTCAAACAAGAATGAGGTTATCCCATAAAGCATTACATTAAAGGGAGAATTAAAGAGAAATGAAATCAAATGATATAGCTCACACCGGCATTTCCGTCCACACTGAAGCAAGCAAACAGAAACTACTAAGAAATCAAGTCCTTGCAAAGGGAAAGGGGTGATAAAACTAAAGAATACATTACCCTTCACTCTTGAAGCTTTCTGTACACTAAAGAAAGCTTGATTCAGAAAACTTTTTTACACTTAAGCTTCAAAAAGGACGCATCTGGCATCCATAAAAAAAGTAAATAAGAGTCGTACAACTTTCAACTAAAAGACTAATAAGCTTGTGCAAGAAACCTTAAGCAATGATCAGAAGAAAGGGTGCTTCTCATCAGCCTCGTGTTTCTAAAATACAACACAAAAACTTTAAGCGTGTCTTTTTGAAACGTTGTTAAAAGACAAATACTGATCTTCTATACATCGTCAAAATTCCAAATCTGTGCACGCCCAGGGAAGGAAGGCATCCGCTCCTCCAAGGTAACTTTTTACTGCCTCTTCTCTAAGTCTGGACATTCATTCTTGGTTTTGTGCCTTACAATCCTGTCAGTTCATCCATCACCAGCCTAAAGTCCACTCGGGTGAAGCAAAACACAAATGTCCCCGCAGAGATCCGGGAAGACGCAGTCGCGACTTGTACAACCCAGATCACGAGGCCGCTCAAGTACAATTTCCAAAACTTAAGTGGAAGGCTTAATTTAAAAAGAAAAAAGCAGCAGCAAAGGAAACCCCGCTCAACCCTCAGTACTTAGGGCCTAAAGCCAACCCCCTGGGGCGGGGGGGGGGCGGGATAGAGGGTCGTTCATCTACAGCGAGGCCCGGTGACAAAGTGCGGGGCCGAGGAAAGGATGGAGGGCGCAGGGCTCCGGGGCGGCCTGAGCCGGGCCGGCCGGCCCGCCCGCCCAGCCCCCCGGAACGGCGGACCTGGGGCTCGGGCTCGGGGTGCTGGCCCGTCAACGCCGGGCGCGCTGACAGCTGCCACCGGCGCGGGGCTGCGCGGCCCACCCCGCCCCACCCCACCCCGCGGGCGGCCTGGCCGGCGCGACTGGAAAAGGATACTCCCGGGTGCGGAAGGCCTCCTGAGTGTGCGCGATGGTGAAGAGCGGCTCCTCGCCGGGAAGCGGCTTCACCAGCGGGAAGGGCTTGCGGCCCAGGAGCGGCGCCATCGCGGCGGCTGCAGCGACGGGGAAGGCAGCTGCTCCTCAGCGCGCCCGCGGCGTAACACTAGGCCCCGCGGCCCGGAGCGAGCGCCTGGCTCCCGGGGGTGGGGTGGGGGAGGGGAGGGGTGAGAGGGCGGCGCGAACTCGGCTCCTTCACTGCTGGCGCCGCCGCGCTAGGGCCATGGAAAGGGACGCAAGGGCACAGAATTCCCACGCACACTGCCGCGCCGCCCCGAAGCCTCCGGCCAACCTTCGCTACGGGTCCCCGCGTTCGGCAGTCACGACTCGTCCTCAGCTGCACCGGAGGAAATTATTGAAAAATGGCGGGAGATTCCCCTCCTCCCCCAGGTCTGGCCAGCGCACACACTAACATGCTCCCCTGTGGCGCCGGTGGCGAATGCTCCAATAGGCGGAGAGCTGGTCAGCACCCAGCGTTTATTGGCTCACAGGAGCTGCCGCTCTGCGACTGGGTCCCTCCCCCTTCCCGGGCCGCCTAGTTGGGTTGCAGCGCACTAGAGGGCAGTATGCAGAGGTGAAAGGTCACGTTATGTAAGCGCCAGTGACAGGAGCGGGCCTCCAGCGGCGGAGTTGAAAGTGGGGGACAGCGGGGGACCGAAAGGCCGTGAATTCAAAGAGGTCAGGCCAGAGAAGCCCTCTAACATATACAGACACTGCGCCATCTGTCACCGAAGGCGACACCGACATCCGGGCACCACTGTCCGTGTGGTGCGCCGGAGGGGGGAGGGGGAGCGCGCGGCCAGGGGCTTTGTCTTTTCACTTGGGCTCCGCCCCCTTCTTAAAGGCGCCGCTCTCGGCCACGCCCGGAGGTGCGCGGGTAGGGCGGATGGGAGGAGGGCTTGGCGGGAAGTAACCTCCAGACTTTACCTCAGCAAAGGTTCTACGAGGGGTAACTTGAGCCCCAGCCTTGCTCCCCCCCCAAAATTACCTGCTTCTAGACTAGAGTGTGGTTGAGATCTGGATATTAGTATAATGCTTGCTTCTAGGGGCTTGCTGGAAAGGATTCTTTGGAAAAATATATTCAACGACATGTCTATTAAAAATACATACCTTCATTCAAATAGTCTTTACTACAGCACCTACAATGTTCAGGGCCCTGCGTTGGGTGCCACAGGGGAAAATAATGAGACTTGAAAAAATGAGAGACAAATAATCACAGTTCTGTGTGATGAATGCCGTACAAAGTGCGCAGTAAGAAAACAGCGATAATTGTGCCTGAAGAGTGAGAACATTTGAGCTAGTTCTCCAAGCACACTACACCCCCAGAGTCCAAAATCTGCTTGGCTATCCAGTACAGTCAGAAACACACTTACTAATCATCCATCCCTGGTTAAATTGTGTCCCTTGGCTCAAAAATCTTCAGTGGGCTTCCCTGGTGGCGCAGTGGTTGAGAGTCCGCCTGCCGAGGCAGGGGACACAGGTTCGTGCCCTGGTCCGGGAAGATCCCACATGCCACGGAGCGGCTGGGCCCGTGAGCCATGGCCGCTGAGCCTCCGCGTCCGGAGCCTGTGCTCCGCAACGGGAGAGGCCACAAGAGTGAGAGGCCCGCGCACCGAAAAAAAAAAAAAATCTTCAGTGCCCAGAACATATCTTCCCAGCCTGGTCTTCGACAGGGCTAGACTGCTAGATGTCCCTGAATGGCAGCATGCCAATGCCAGACCTTTTTCTCCTTTTCTTCTCACCTTAAAGTGAGAAGAATACCCCCCCACCCCCGTAAAAGGTAAGTTCTAGGTGTCAACTGGAAAATAAAAAAAAAAAGCACAACCTAAAAGTTGAGAATTATGTTTTATTTGGCAGACAAAACCGAGGATTTAAGTCCAGGACACAACATCTCAGATAGCTCTGAGAGACTGCTTGGAAGAGGTAAGGGAGGAGCCAGGATACATAGGAGTTGTTGCAACAAAGACCAGGTAGTAGTCAGAACATCGAAAGATTACTGTTAAAGAAAACCAGATATCTCAAGTTAAGAAATTTATTGCTTTTCTATGTATGGGAAAATGCAAAAGTCAGGGCTCACTGAAATCATTCCTTTGATATACACCTCAGCTATCTGGGGCTTTCTCTTCCTGAGTTTGGGGGTCGGCGGGGGGCAGGGGGCACTGCTAGATGGCGGGCATCCTGTTTCTATCCTGAGTTCCCTCATGGCTCAGCTGTAAGGTGATGGCTTGTTGCCCGCAACATCCTTTGTTTACTGATATGGCAGGCAACATTTTTTTTTTCCATTGATATAGGTCAGACGCCATCTCTATGAAGCCCCTTCTGATCACCTAGCAGAGAAGGGAGCTCTTCCTTCAGTAGCAATTTCTTCTAAGAGGATTAGGAGAAACCTCAGAGGATGTGGCATCTGAGTTGATTGTGAAGAGGTAAGTAGCACACTCCATTAGGCAGAGGAAATGAGGGACGAACTTTCTAGGCAGAGGGAGCAGCAGAGCAGACTTGGTAAATTCAGGACAATGTGCCTAAAACATAGGGATTTTTCAGGTAGAAAGTATCAAGAGATGAGAGTGGCAGAGGAAGTCATCATCCTGGCCAAAGCGTGTGAGGGTTGAATTGAAGCGACCCTATAGAAGGGAACTGCAGTAGTTTGTGGCACTGGTGGCAAAGGCCTCAAATGTGTAGCAAGATCAGTGGAGACAGGTGGCCAGATTTGAGGCACAGACTAAGTGGCTAATGGGATGGACACTTGCAGAACTAGATATCTAATGGCAGACTACACACAGAATAAGAGCTCCAAAAACATCCAAAAAACAAATTTTGGAAACTTTTGATATTTAAAAAAATGTATCTAATTGCACATGAGAATGGTCACCGTAGTCATTTCAGTGCTTGGGGCTGCTATGGACTGGAATCCAGCCCTGGTGGTGATAAAGCAGAGATCTAAAATGGGAGACTCAGTGATGGGCTCAGTTTCAGCCATAAGAACCGGAGGTACCCTGGAGAGCCATCCAGAACACAGTAGGAAATCCTGCAGACCGAAGTGGAAGCTAGAAGTGGGGCTTTGTGAATACAGCCTATTAGCTGGAGTCCCAAGAAAAGGAGCTGAGGAGTGTCTCTCCAAACAAAGAATAGTGTTTACCTTGGAGAGATGGAGTTATGGTTGGTTTTATTTTCTTCGTTATCTTTTTGTATATTTTTCCATGTTTTTCTATAGAGATTATATTTTCGTTTTAAAATAGAAAAAAATAATAAACTTTAATGTGACTATTGCTTGGTGGTTGTCCTCCATTTCTTTCTATGGCTCCAATTTACAAACAATGGAGCTAATTGACACAAGATTTTTTAACACCCCTCTTTCACTGATGCAGACTGAAACCCTTGATTAGACAGTTTCAGCTTGTCATTTTTTTTTTTTTTTTGACTGCACCATGTGGCTAGCGGGGATCTTAGTTCCCTGACCAGGGATCTAACCCGTGCCCCCTGCAGTGGAAGCGTGGAGTCCTAACCGCTGGACCGCCAGGGAATTCCCTACAGTTTGTTTCTGGCTGGTATTTTCCGGCCTGTCCTGTTTGTTCCTAAACCTCAAAACATCCCATATCTGCAGTCTGTGATCTCTGTTCCCTCCATCACCTGCTCTGTGCGGGTGTTTTTTATTTCTATTAATGGCCCCACCTTCCTCACAACCTCACAGGCTCAGCCTTGACCTCTCTTGAGCTCCACAGCCATAGGGTCAATCAGATGACAGCAATTCTGCCTGCCTAAAATCGTGAACCATCCCCTTCCTGCCATCCCCACTGCATCCTACTTCAATTATTTCTGGCCAAAACTACTACTGTAATGACTTTCTTCTTTAAAAATGTTTTAAACTACATTAAAATTATGTAGTTTTTCATGGTAAAATGGACATGGTTCCAAAAAGGAAACATATAGATGGAGTTAAGAAAACAAATAGTTCTACAAAAAGCAGCCCTGCAGTGCTCTCCCCCATCCACTTCCTGCTTCCCCCAGGCACCCATTTTCAATACATTAAGCTGTTTCCTCTGGTATTTACCTCCCTATTTCTAAATAACATATATATTGCTGTTTTCTTTAGTTTTTCAGTTTTAATATTAGCTGTTGACTTTCGTCAGTGGAAGATGAGAACTTAGCCCTCTTATATCCCCCAGAAACACCGTACACGTATACAAGCATATATAATTATGTTGCAATAGTTCAATCAATAATCAGTGTATAACTTATGAATTATTCGCAAATGATCCACATGGTGAACTGATTGCATTTCCTTTCTTTTGTTTCGCCTGGTGTGCCTCATGTATTTTACTTTGTTTTCCATGTACCTATCGCTGTTCTATCCTCAAACTCACAGAACTGTGTCTCCTCTTGGTAAGTGCAAACATATCTGGATAAGGTTGGCAGGGTCCTTCCAACTTGTCCCCCTGCCTCCCTCTCTTTCCTCTCTATGGCATCTTGCTATGTCACTCCCCTGTTCTTGGCTTCTAATGGTTGGCTCCCTAAAGCCAACAGAGTAAAACCGAACTCTCTTGATGTGACCTTCAAGGCCCTCCACAATCTGTCCTGTGTTTCTGTTTCTTCCCTCAGACTCCTTCCTCTTCAGCAAAACTAGGTTTATCTAGGTTTCTAAATACTATTCCCCACTAAAAGGATCCTCTACTTGATTCTTTTTTTTTTTTTTTTAATTTCTATCTCCTTATTAATGTTCTCTATTTGGTAAGTCATTGTTTTCATACTTTCCTTTAGTTCTTTAGTCATGATTTCATATACTTCTTCGACCATATTTTAAAGCTCATTTAAAGCCTTTGTCTAGTAAGTCCAATTTTTTTTTGCGGTACGCGGGCCTCTCACTGCCGTGGCCTCTCCCGCTGCGGAGCACAGGCTCCGGACGCGCAGGCTCAGCGGCCGTGGCCCACGGGCCCAGCCGCTCCGCGGCATGTGGGATCCTCCCAGACCGGGGCATGAACCCGTGTCCCCTGCATCGGCAGACGGACTCTCAACCACTGCACCACCAGGGAAGCCCTACTTGATTCTTCTCCAAAATCTGCCTGGTCACTTTTTATGGTCTCTTGGTCATTATACTTTCAATAGCTTCCTTTGTTTAAACAAATTAAGACATACTTCATGTACCACATATGATTCTAGTATCTGTGACATTAAAGTTTTTTAGTACCTGTTAAATTTTTAAGAAAAAAACAACTAAAGATGACGAAGAAACCAACTAGAGATGACAAAAAAAAAAAGGCAACAGAATTAACTGGGATTCTAGTTTCATCCATGACACCTGGAGCCCCTAAGAGAAATGAGAGGAATCGCTTTAGGGAATACGGAAATGAAATTTTTAAAAAATATTTATTTAATTTGGTTGCTCCAACTCCTTAAGTGTGGCACGTGGGCTCCTTAGTATGTGGCATGTGAACTCTTAGCTGCGGCATGTGGGATCTAGTTCCCTGACCAAGGACCGAACCCGGGCCTTGCATTGGGAGCGTGGCGTCCTAACCACTGTGCCACCAGGGAAGTCAGGAAATGAAATTCTTGGAGATATAGAATGTAGAATTCTTTTCCACCATGACTCTACTGTTTTCCTTTGGAATCGGGAGCAAAAAGGAACCCATGGACAAAAAGCAGACTTGTGATAGCCAGGGCCTTCGGGGGAGGGGCAAATGGGGAGTGAGGGCTTAAAGGGCTTAAAGGGTATGGGTTTCTGTTTGAAGTGATGAAAATGTTTGGAGCTAGACAGTGGTGATGACTGCGCAATGCTGTGAATACACTTAGTGCCACTGAACTGTGCACTTTAAAATGGTTAAAAATGGTACGTTTTATGGCTGTATATTTTACCATAATAAAACAGAAGTTAAAGAACAAAAGTCAGCCTCCTAAGGGCCTGGAGCTGTACAGTGTACACAGGTTTTCATTTGGTGTAGGCAGGGACAGAAGTATAATTCCAAGTACATGACAACTTCAAATGGAGTCTCCAAATCATTTTCATCAGAAAGACACTCTGTGGGAGTGAAGACACCTGGCAGGGCCCAGCCCACAGTGACTTCGCTAGCACTCAGCCACCACGCCCCCCAGCCCCTGCCCTCCACAACCTTCAAGAATGAAGCACTCAGCTACCAACGAGACATATTTCAAATAGTTTAATTTTAAAAATATTCTATTCGGTGCTAAAATATGTCTTCACTCACTGTTGCCCATTTCCATTTTCTTAAACTTTTTTGAAACAAAAAATAAAATCACGAGGTTCAATTAAACATGCAGATTTCAAAGAAAAGGGAACTTTCTAGAAAGTCTGAGCTTAAGGAGTACTGTGGGAATGGGTGCTGTTGTCAGAACCTCAAATTCTCGCTGGGGCAGAGTTTGCGGCAGGAGTGCTGGGGACCGTGGCGGGAGGCAGGGGATGCTGGAATGAAATGTCCAGGTGGAAACGACAAAAGCTGCGCGTGCGTGTGTGTGTGTGCGCGCGCGTGTGTTGGGGGAAGGGGATGGTTACAGTGGGGGACAAAGGACTGTCAGCAGCCAGAGAGCCCATGAGAGGCAGGATAACCTCAGGAATGGGCAGAAATGCCAGGATAGCAAGAAATCTATATGGACTTTTCCACCCTCTCATGGAGCAAAGTCCTTCCCTTGCCTCCGGAGTCTACTCAGGCATTCTCCAACAGCAGCCTACAGGGCTCCTAGCCCTATGCGAAAGTCCATGAATCTACAGTCTCCATTCAATTCAAGTAAGCCCTAGTCACTCTCTTCTCTAGAGGATGCCTTCCACATCTCTTTCCTCTTGTAGAAGCACCAGCAGCACAGTCCAGAGGTTCCGGAGCAGAGACTGCTACCTGGAGGTGACAGATGAACCCTGGAGCGGCCGATGCTCCAGCCTACTTGGGGTGCAAAAAGGACAGGAGTGCTCCTCTTCTCAGGATCAAGCAGACACAGGTGCCAGGGATGGGAAGATGACGTTACGACCCCCAGTCCTATGTCAGCCTTCCAGCCCAGAAGGCTCCTATGTGCAGGCTCTGGAGCCCAGTGCTTGCCCTTAGCCCAGCAGCACAGCACAGCCAGAACCAGAATGCAAGAGAGGCCTGGGGCCAGGAGGCGAAGGGTGCCAGGGTGGTGCTAGCTTTCTGACGCTGTCTGCGGCACTGCGGGCTGGTCCACACAGAAGCGTTTCAGGGGAGGCGCACCTGAGTCTTCCTCTTCCTCAGCAATCTAGAAGCAGCCAGAGCATGGAATCACAGGGCCATCCCTCTGAGCCAGACCTCCCCTTCCACCCTAATTACAACCCAGAAGTCCACCCTCGAGATAACCAAACCTCCTCCCCTACCTTATAACCTGGAGCCCAGCGTCCGTGCTGCCTTCCCAACTACAGCACAGCCCGTGCTATAGAGCCAGTGCACATTAACAGAGCCCTTACTTTTTTCTTAGAAGCTGGGAAACCCAAAGCACCTCCTTACCTGTGTCTCTAATGGAACTGGTTCCTCCTTCGTGAGGGTGGGAGGTTCATCAGCAACTTCTGAGGCGGGCAGGGAGGGCTCTGCAAAAGCAAGGTCGGCGTAGCTGCAGGGCCTCCTGAGGCAGGAGACTCCTGTGGGATCTCTGCCCCAAGCTGGGGGAGTGCTCCTGCGAGCTATATGGAGACGTCTTGGTGAAGGGGCAACACAGGCCGCAGAATCAATATACATTATAAGAAGAAATTCGCAGCATCTAGTGCAAAGAGCACGAGCTCTGAAGTTAGAAGGCATGAAATGCGACACACAGCTCCACAAGTTCCTAGCTGTGTGCTCAGGCCAAGCACCTGAGCTTTTCTAAGACTACTTCCTCCTCTGTAAAATGGAGATAACAGCTGCTATTTCTGGGGTTTTTGAGAGAATCATACCAGGCATCAGATACGGAAAGTGCCTTCCTTACAGAGAGCCTGGCGCTCAGTTGTGTTGCTGTTTTCTTTCTTCATTCTGTGAAAGGGGAAAATAAAACCATTCCCAAAATAGCCTCAAACAATTGACAAACGGCTCGAAGCTGCCAGCTCTGGGGCAACTTCTCTAACCTGTGACTCTGAAGAAGAGAAACAGCAAGAGCAAGAGCAAAGGCCCCTCCAAGGCACTCATCGGGGCCAACAGACTCACCCTCAAGGATCTCCTGGCCCAGCGTGGGGGGCTGGGAGTCATCTGTGCGGAAGTCGGAGGTGTGCGCTGGGCTCAGGGACTCGCTCTGCTGGGGGCTGGGGCTCGAGTTGGTGCTGCTGTCCACCTTGAGCTGATAGACATCAGACACGGAACTCTGGTTGCTGTTTTCATCTGAAAACCAAACATGACAAAGGCAACAGCTGAGGGTGGTCACTTTTGAGAGTAATTCAGTACAGAGCCAAGGGCCTGGTATCTCTGCAGACAGCATGGACACAGCCAGGCACACAATGATCACGGCTGTAAACAGCCCCTGAATCAAAGGCAGACATTCTCAGGGCTTCTGTGCACTGCAAATTACCAACAAGAGTCTAAATTGATTAATTTAAGCATGTTCTATTTTATGACACATATTCTAAGCACCACAAGATGCAGCCAGAATCTTTAAGTTTATGCAACATTTACATTTCAGGAAGGTCAAGATATGCTTATTAATCCCTTCTTTATTATCCACCAGTTATAGCTGGGACCTGGTATTTTCCCACTGTCCAGTGAAAGGAGGAACACATCTGTGCCTCTCAACCTTTCTCACAATACAAGAGGTGTAGAAAATGAGAGTCTGTCTGCTATTCTCGGCTGTCTGAAGGAGGGTGATAGTGTCTGGAGGTGGTCAGCTCGGGCCCTTGCACCTGCCTAGGCTCCATCTCACCGCCTCAAGGACCGTGGGATCCCACCTGGGAAGCGCTGTCTGAAGGCTTAAAGTCACCACCTAAGTTAAAAATACAGAGTCAGCAGGGCCTTCCTTTCCCTGACCTCCACCAAATCTGCCCCACCCACTGCCCTGACTCGGCCCGTGCCCATTCCTTCCTCTCCCGTGGCCTCAGCTCAGCCCTCATGCCCTCTCGCCTGGCCTCCAGCCACAGCTACCCAACTGCCCTTCCCGCAGTCTCAGGCACCCCCACTGGACCTCATACCACTGCCAGAGCGATCTTTCTAAACCCTTGTCGGTTCCCCACTGCCCACGAGATGGCCCCATCCCAACCTACAAACTCCCTTCTGATCTCCAGGCTCACCGCCTGCTGTTCTTCCCCATGCACCCTGGCTCCTGCCAAACTGGACTCTAACCTAAGAGCAGCTTCAAGTACCAGTGTCTGCTATGACATGCTCTTTCCGGTCTTCCTGCGAAGCCCCTAGACATGCCAACATTCAGCTCAGGCATCACCTCCTCCACAGAGCCTCGTGTCCCAGGCTCCCTTGGGTGGAAATGACCACCCTCTCTTTTATGCTCCTGCTGTTTCCTGTGCACACCTGCATTTACTATATTACACACCAGTCTCCCTCCATTACACTCTGCGCAGGCAGGCTCTGTGGCTTCCTGGTCCTTGAATCTCCAGTGCAGTACACAGTACCTGGCACATAGTAGGAGTTCATTATATGTTCAGTGAACGAAAAGGATGAGATAGTGCCCAGACTGAGGAAATGGAGCCTCCCATTGTCTCCCAGAGCTTTATGATGGAACATCTCACACAGCTAGAGAACATTTGCCTTGTATTCTCTTCCTGTACCACACTGACCTTGCAGGGGTTGGGGGAGAAGTGAGGAGGGGATACCTGGTCGCTCCCAGTCTAGTTCCAAAGAGAAAATTGTAAGCCCTTTCTAGTCTTTATCCTACAATGACCACCACCTTCTATACTAAAATGCAAGTAGCATTTTATCACAAAAGGAATAAAGCTCTGTCACTCTTCTGCTTCGGCAAATACTTTTCTTCTCCAAGTATCAGTTTTCTGAAATAGGGATGACGGTAATTGCCTGGTTTATATCACAGGCTAATGTAAAGATAAAAATGAGAAACTGAAGTGAAAGTGCTTCATAAACAGTAGCTGCCACACAGGTATTAAAGGTAATGTTATGAGTGTAGTGCTGACTCAGGCAGGACGTCTACCGAAGACTGGTTTAGGAGGCAGAGCTTGGGCTAAGGGTGGATGGGTAGATGCCCCGGCATGGGGGGGTCTCCTCTGAGGCACTCTCATCAAATACACAGTCTAAAGAAAAGAGCTTCTGATCCAGAAAATCGGGACCCACTATGGGGTCTGCCACCTACAAGTGATGTGACTTTAGCTATGTAACCTCACCTCTCTGAGCCTCAGTTTCCGTAACTGGAAAGTGAGGAGACTGTGGTCTCTCTTGCAGGGTTATTGTGAGGTTTAAATGAAAAGCCTTCCATAAAGTGCCCAGGAAGATACCAGCAAAACAGTAGGCACTGAAATGACACACAGACTATTCTTCTGATTATTAATGGGTCATCTAAATTTTCATTTTCCTGCAAGGAAGACATATGGATGCAACTCACCCTGGAATTCAAGAAGGAGAGAGGAATTGGCTGAGGCATCAGAGGGAAAGCCATTAGGTTCCCGGGCTGCTGAACTGTTCGATTTTGACTTTTCTTTCTAGAAAAGGAAAAAAAGAGGAATATGACAGAGCCAAGCAGAAGACTCACAGAGAGAGAGAAGGTGCTAAGACACCAGAGAGGTCTGGATTAGGAACAGGAGAAACAACAGCGGTTTCAGAATCCAGGACGCGAGGAATAACAGGATCCTGGACAAGGTGTCCCCAGGCCTCAGTGTCTCTGTCAGTAAAATGGACCCTTCCAGTGCTAATATCATGAATCGCAAGTGAGAGGCAGATACATGTCTTCCACTAGAGCTCCCTGTAGGACTCTTCTGCTTTCTGCCCTGATGAGAATGCTCTATCCAGTCCTTCCCTACATGCATGGGTGAGAAACACAAAATACCCATTTGAGAAAGATCCCTGTTTTAGTAGCACAGCAGGGAAGGAAAAAAAAGTGAAAGAAGAAAGGACCTCTGACTGGACAAAGGAAGGAGTCACTTTATATGTAATGCAAGCAGTGACAGGACAAGGGGCCCCTGCTAGCTCTATTCCTCACCAATCCACCACATCCACTCAAAATGATCTCCCATGTCCACCTTTGCCTTCAAGCAGGATGCAGGTTACACATGTGGGGGAACCACAGTGGGAAGGTAAGCACTAGCTTGCAACAAACAAGGAAATAATCCACAGGACAGGAAATCATCAATCCAAGCATTTGCAAATGAGAGCATCCCAACAGCCAAAAGTTCAAATCTGAATAATCTCAAGTTTACTAATTCATACTTTTTATACTTGCCTATTTATTGTACGTGCATTGTACTAGTAATACAACTTAGTGTTTCTTAATACTCTCAATACTAGCTCGGCAATAAATCAACTGTACACATACATGCAGTCCTTCCCTTCATTTTTTCATAGACAGACATAATTTTAATGTAATTACACTTTACCATTTTACTGCAGAGGCTACATAAACATGATTTTTACTAGCTGCACAATATTCCAGATATCATAATCACTTAATCACTACTCAACTAGTGGACATTTAGCTTTACCTGATTTAAGATTGTTTTTATTGCTAGTAGGGATAAACCCACAATGCTCAACTTTCACTTTTTCCTGGATTATGTGACTAAATTCACAAAAAAAATTCCTTCTAGATCAAAAAGTATAAACTAAACATATTTTTCTTAAAACATACTGTGGCTCACTCACTACTCTCTACAAGGAGGTTGGCAATATATTTGGAGTACGAGCGTCACGGCACCCATGCCAACATTTGGCTTCATCATTATTTTTTTCTGATCTCTCATTTATCTTTATTTTAATGATTCTGTGCTCACATAAAATATGCACTCACTATAAGAAATTCTGAAAATACAGAAAAAGAAATGAAAATCACCTGTGCAACCAGAGACAACCTATACAACATACATCTGTATGAAAATGGCTCATGATTCAGCATTATAACTTGCTCCCCCTCCCCCATTCACCATATTAAAAACATTTTTCTCTGCGAACATGGCGCTGCGAGTGGTGCGGAGCGTGCGGGCCGTGGTCTGCAGCCTGCGCGCCACCTCTGTGCCCAACACGCCCTGCCCACTGCGGCCCTGGGGACTGCGGGCGGGCGCCAACCGGGTGCTGCACACCGGACCCGCTCTGCTCTCGGGTTGTAAATTCACAGACAAACATGAATGGGTAACAACAGAAAATGATGTTGGAACAGTGGGAATCAGCAATTTTGCACAGGAAGCTTTGGGAGATGTTGTTTACTGTAGTCTGCCTAAAGTTGGGACAAAATTGAACAAACGAAGAATTTGGTGCTTTGGAAAGTGTGAAAGCTGCGAGTGAACTCCATTCTCCTCTATCAGGAGACGTAACAGAAAAGAATGAAGCTCTAGCAGAAAATCCAGGACTTGTCAACAAATCTTGTTATGAAGATGGTTGGCTGGTCAAGATGACATTCAGTAAGCCTTCAGAACTAGCTTCTAATGAGTGAGGAAGCATATGAGAAATACATAAAATCGATTGAGGAGTGAAAATGGAACCCCTAAATAAACTAGTTTGAAACAACTTAATCTAGCATAGCTGTCTTAAATTAGTGGTGGATAGATTTTTAAAAAGCAGCTTTTAGGGCTTCCCTGGTGGCGCAGTGGTTGAGAGTCCGCCTGCCGATGCAGGGGACACGGGTTCATGCCCTGGTCCGGGAAGATCCCACATGCCGCGGAGCGGCTGGGCCCGTGAGCCATGGCCGCTGAGCCTGCGCGTCTGGAGCCTGTGCTCCGCAACGGGAGAGGCCACAACAGTGAGAGGCTGGGGGACCGCCAAAAAAAAAAAAAAAAAAAAAAGGCAACTTTTAGCAAAAGAAACGACTTTCAACAATGTTGCCTGAAGAAAATACCCCTTAAGTTCCTCATGATTTCTGATAAACACTCTGCATCTTTTTCACAACACCCTATGATTTTTAGGCTAGTCTCCAGTTATAATACTCAGAATTCCTGAAATTATCTGTGGTAAAACTAGTTATAAAAATTATGTAGGGCTTCCCTGGTGGCGCAGTGGTTGGGAGTCCACCTGCCAATGCAGGGGACGCGGGTTTGAGCCCTGGTCTGGGAGGATCCCACATGCTGCAGAGTGGCTGGGCCCATGCACCACAACTGCTGAGCCTGTGCTCTGGAGCCCGTGTGCCACAGCTACTGAAGTCCATGTGCCTAGAGCCCGTGCTCCGCAACAAGAGAGGCCATCGCGGTGAGAGGCCCGTGCACTGCAACAAAGAGTAGCCCCTGCTCACCGCAACTAGAGAAAGCCCGTGCACAGCAACAAAAGACCCAACACAGCCTAAATAAATAAATAATAAAATAAATAAATTTATTTTTTTAAAAAAATTATGTAATTCAAGGATAACATTGTTATCTTAAACTTATATATATATATATATATATATATATAGTAACTTGCTTACAGCCATCCCTGGATTTAGGTCAAAAAACTCAATGAACTTGCCACTGGAAATAAATGGCAGTGGAAAAAAGTTTGTTAGTTGTATAGTGTCCAATTAAGAACATTACTATCTTAATTTTGCAATATACTGTGTTTGCTTGTGCTATTTTTATACAGTGAAGCAACAGCCTTGCAGGAAAATAAGAAACAGTTTAATAATAAAATAGGCAACTTCCCCCCCCCAAAAAATTTTTTTTTCTATGCCATTGAATAATCTTCTATACCATCTTTTATAATGGTTACAAAGCTTTACAATATACAGGTGCACAATAACTTAAGGAATTCTCTACAATAAGATCTTCATTTTGCTTGCAATTTTTAAATACCACGAACAATAATATTGTGATGCTCAACACTATAGATGTACCTTGTACACATCATGATTATGTCCTGAGGATAAATTTCTAGAGATAAAACTTCTAGATCAAAGGCATAAATATTCTGAAAGCTTCTTCCCCCTCAGCTTTACTGAGGTATAACTGACAAATAAAATTGTAAGATAGTTAAAGCGTACCCTGGGTTAATTTGATATACATATACACTGTGAAAGGATTCCCACCATCTGGTTAATTAAGCTTTTAAGTATACATATATGATCAACTTCACCTGTAGAAAGTTTGTCCCAATTTACTCTCCCATCAGCAGTGCCCCACTCCCTTATATCCTTCACATTTTTTTCTTTACCAATTTGGTCATTTTCTATTTTTCCTAACCTAACTGGTCTATGCTAGTACCTTAGAAGATGGCATACTATCATGGACCACTGGAAGGTAGATAAACCGATGGACCTCAGGGCCCAGCTCAGAAACCAACACAAACACGGTAAGAAGCCCTTCGGAGAGACAAAAGGAACTGAGTCCTGGGCAGGAGAACTTGAAACAGGAAAGGGCCAGGGTCTTATATGTGAGAAATGGGAGGGGGTTGCTGGCAGTGTCCTTCCCCCACATGTACACACTACCCAAGAGATCTAGTGGCCTGACCTTTGGCCCTTATGGGTATTGGCATCACCAGAGCCAGGGTTAGATGAAAAACAAAGGGTGACTTCAGAGCCCCCCTAACTTTCACCCACCAGCTCCTTGGGCTGGACAAAGACGGCTGCTCCCAGATAAAGGCAGCACATGGAAGACTGGTACTAGGGAGTTCCCTGGGAGGCAGGGGAAGATGAGAGAGGGGGAAAGGGAAAGGCTGAACCCTGAGGCTAATCCCATCCCCTAAATCCATTTAGAGGAGGGAACACAAAGCCTTGGTTACACGGTTACACATTTCTAGCCAATGCAGCTCAGAGTCAAAAGGAATAAAAGATGAGTGCACAGAAAAAATAACCAGACACGGGAGGAAAGCAAGCACCATGAAAGACAATAAACAGAACAAGCTATACCAGAAGAAGCAGACTAGTGGGACAGAAGAATTGAAATAAAACATAGCAAATCTCCTCAGAAAGATAAGGATGACACTGGAAAGTTGTTTTGAACAACCAACAACAAAGGAAATTTGGTATGAATAATAAACTCGTTCAAAACAAAAATTAAGTGAATGAGGGAATTCCCTGGCAATCCAGTGGTTAGGACTCTGCGCTTCCACTGCCTGAGGCCCAGGTTTGATCCCTGGGAAGGGAATTAAGATCCCACAAGCCAGCTGCGCAGCTTGGAAAAAAAGAAAAAACAATTAAGTGAACGAGTTTATTAGCAGAAATAGAGCTGAAGAAAAGATTAATGAGCAAAAACTGGGTTGAGGGGCTTCCCTGGTGGCACAGGGGTTGAGAATCTCTGCCTGCCAATGCAGGGGACACGGGTTCAAGCCCTGGTCTGGGAAGATCCCACATGCCGCGGAGCAACTAGCCCCGAGAGCCACAATTACTGAGCCTGCGCATCTGGAGCCTGTGCTCCGCAACGAGAGGCCGCGATAGTGAGAGGCGCACGCACTGCAATGAGGAGTGGCTCCCCACTAGCCACAACAAGAGAAAGCCCTGGCACAGAAACGAAGAGCCAACACAGCCATAAATAAATACATAGATTAAAAAAAAAAAAAACAAAACTGGGTTGAGAAGTCAGAATATATGAGGACAAAATAAAGAGATGAAACAAACCAGAAGTTAATAAATGAAGCTAAATGTCCACATTATAGGATATTCTTACAGAAGTTCCAGGTCAAACAGAAGAAATTCTAAAAGTTTCCAGGAATATAAAAAAATCACCTACAAAGAAATCAAGAATTAGACTGACATCAGATTTCTCAACAGAAAACCAGAAGCACAACAATTGAGTAATAGTTTCAAAATGTTGAAAGAAAATAAATTTTTTTTTTTTTTTTTTGCAGTATGCGGGCCTGTCACTGCTGTGGCCTCTCCCGTTGTGGAGCACAGGCTCCGGACGCACAGGCTCAGCAGCCATGGCTCACGGGCCTAGCCGCTCCGCGGCATGTAGGATCTTCCTGGACCGGGGCACGAACCCGTGTCCCCTGCCCAGAAAATAATTTTTAACCTAGAATTTCATATACAGGTAAAATGATCAATTAAACATGAAAGTAAATCAAAGATATTTGCAGAAAGTTTTCTCCACACAAGCCCTCTTTGGCAAAACTCTTGAAGGGTGTATTCCAGCAAGAAAAGAAATGAATCTAAGAGAAAGCAATAATAAATAGGTACAAAGGGTTAGTAAATAATTAGTAATGTTTACTTTGTCTAATTAAGCAATGACTAAAACAACAAATGTCTGTAAAAACAGAAATATCTGAACAGAATATCTGACCTGAAATTCCACTGAAAACTAAGGAGAGGGCAGGAACGAAAGTGGGGGTAGAGACCAGGGGTGGTTAAAAATGTGTTCAGGGGCTTCCCTGGTGGCACAGTGGTTGAGAGTCCACCTGCTGATGCAGGGGACATGGGTTCGTGCCCTGGTCCGGGAAGATCCCACATGCCACAGAGCAGCTGGGCCCATGAGCCATGGCCGCTGAGCCTGCGTGTCCGGAGCCTGTGCTCCGCAACGGGAGAGGCCACAGCAGTGAGAGGCCTGCGTACCGCAAAAAAAAAAAAAGAAAAAATGTGTTCAGGCTCAGAGGGGAAACACAGATTTTGATAAGCTTTATATGCTGATACAGAAAAATAGTAAGTATAAGTCTTATTAGGTTAGAGACAGCCAATAAAAAAATTAAAAATAAAATGTGGAACTTTCAAATCAGAAGAAAATTTGTCTAGTCATCATGAGGTGAAGAGAAAAAACAAAGTGTATCATGGCAGAAATCCTTGTCCATATAAGTAGAGTGTTTAGATGGTGACAATTTCATGGCCTTTCCGGACCCTAAATGTGCCACGGCTACTTTGAACACACATAGTTAGTATACATGTCCTGAGGAGACTTCTAGGAAACTCCTTAAATTCATGAAAATACCATTTGCCCATCCTTCCACTCTCTTGCTGCCTTGAACTTGAATGTGTTGAATGATGGCTGGAGCTCAAATTTGGATACAAGGTCAAACATGAAGCAGAGGAAAATGGGCAACTGTTTAATGCGTATAGAGTTTACCTCTGCACGATGAAGAGTTCTGGAGATGGATTACACAACAAAGTGAATGCATTTGACACTACTGAACAGTACACTTAAAAAACGGTTAAGATGGTAAATTTTATGATATCTGTATTTTACCACAATAGAAATAAAGGAAAATGAATAGAACCATTACTCTCTTAAATATAAATTATTAAAAAAAAAAAAAAAGGTAGGACTTCCCTGGTGACGCAGTGGTTAAGAATCTACCTGCCAATGCAGGGGACACAGGTTCAAGCCCTGGTCTGGGAAAATCCCACATGCCGCGAAGCAACTAACCCCAAGCGCCGCAACTACTGAAGCCCGTGGGCCTAGAGCCCATGCTCTGCAACAAGAGAAGCCACCGCAGTGAGAAGCCCGACACCACAACGAAGAGTAGCCCCCTCTCTCCACAACTAGAGAAAGCCCACGCACAGCAATGAAGACCTAACGCAGCCAAAAATAAATAAATAAATTTATTAAAAAAAAAAAAGGAACAGGGGCTTCCCGGGTGGCGCAGTGGTTAAGAATCTGCCTGCTAATGCAGGGGACACGGGTTCAAGCCCTGGTCTGGGAAGACCCCACATGCCACGGAGCAGCTAAGCCCGTGCGCCACAACTACTGAGGCCCGCACGCCTAGAGCCCGTGCTCCGCAACAAGAGAAGACAGCATAATGGGAAGCCTGTGCACCAAAACGAAGAGTAGCCCCTGCTTACCACAACTAGAGAAAGCCTGTGTGCAGCAACAAAGACACAACACAGCCACAAACAAACAAACAAATAAATTAATTAATTAAAAAAAAAAGGAACAGAAAGGTTGCAAGAAACCTGGGTCCCTGGGGACTCTCAGAGTGGAAGTGCCACACCAGTCCTAGACTGCATATTTCTGTTCCTCTAAGAATAAAATAAAACTTTTTTAAACCATTACTACTCTGAGTTTTCTGTCACCCACAGCTAAACCTAATCCCAATATGCCCAATAAGCAGAAAAATGTAAAACGGGGAAAAACAGAATTACAAGACATACCAGGGAAATACAAATCAAAAGAAGACACGGTATCTTCTAGGATATCTAGAATATCAGTCAAAGAAGCCATGCAAATCAGAAAAGTAAAGAGGAAACCCAATACAAGAATAAGAAATCAGAGGGGAATTTCCTGGCAGTCCAATGGTTAGGACTCTGTGCTTTCACTGCCGAGGGTCTGGGTTAAATCTCTGGTTGGGGAACTAAGATCCCGCAAGCCTCAGGGCAAAAAAAAAAGAAATCAGAAATGCGGAAATCTAAACGAATAAAAAGTAAATCTGAAGAGATAAAATTGTCAACCTCCCTAGTGTTCAGAGAAATGCAAAATAAACAAAGAGATACCACTTTACCGTCTATCAGATTGGCAGGATTTAGGAATTAGGAGTTAGATAATACCAGATGTTGCTGTAGATGTGGGAAACAGGAGCCCTGCAGCACAACTGGGGAAGTGTACTAACTATCCGGGTGCAGCTATTCGGGAGAGAGATCTGACAGCCAGCATCTAGTAAAAACAATCATGTATGTACAGCCAGTAACAGAGAAATCTCACTCCTGGGCATCTAATCCAGAGAAAACCTCCCACAAGTCCTCAAGGACAATGGTTTAAGGGATGTCCACCAGAGTCATCTGTGCTACCAAAAACAGCTGGAGGCAACACACACAAACAGACCCATATTCGGACACTTGAAATATGACAAAGTTGGTTTTACAGAGCAGGAGGAAAACAGTCTTTTCAAGTGGTGGGACAAATGCATACCCACATGGAAAAAAATGAAATTGGGCCCCTACTTCAAAATACACGAAAATCAACTCCAGGTGTGTTATAAATGGGAACAGGGTAACAAGACTGTAGAAGATTATATGCAAGAATACCTTTGTGACCTCAAAGAAGGAACAGATTTAAGACATTTAAAAGCACTAATTATAGGGTTTCCCTGGTGGCGCAGTGGTTGAGCGTCCGCCTGCCGATGCCGGGGACACGGGTTCGTGCCCCAGTCTGGGAAGATCCCACAGGCCGCAGAGCGGCTGGGCCCGTGAGCCATGGCCGCTGAGCCTGCGCATCCGGAGCCTGTGCTCCACGTACAGCAAAAAAAAAAAAAAAAAAGTTTAAAAGCACTAATTATAAAGTAAAAGATTATTTTGTCTACATTAAAATTTAAAACTTCTGTTACTCAGGACTTCCCTGGTGGCACAGTGGTTAAGAATCCGCCTGCCATTGCAGGGGGCACAGGTTCGATCCCTGGTCAAGGCAGATCCCACATGCGGCGGAGCAACTAAGCCCATGCACCACAACTACTGGGCCTGCGCTCTAGAGCCTGCGAGCCACAAATACTGAGCCCATGCGCCTACAGCCCGCGCTCTGCAACAAGGGAAGCCACCACAAGGAGAAGCCCGCGCACCACAACAAAGAGTAGCCCCTGCTCACAGCAATGAAGACCCAAGGCAGCCAAAAATCAAATTAAAAAACAAAAACAAAAAACTTCAGTTACTCAAGCCTGCATAAACAGAGTGTAAAGACAAGCCATGGAATGGAAAAAGGTACAGATAGTATTTAATCAATAAAGAGTATGTGTCCACAACACAGAGAATCCCTACAAGTCCTAAGAAAAAGACCACAGCCAAACAGACTTAAATAGGAACTTCTTACAAGAGGAAATCCAAAAGGATGCTGAAAAGGTTCTCCATCTCATTAGTAATTACATCATTAATCACCGAATTAAAACCACAATGAGATATCTTAATACATTAAGTCTAACTATACCAACTGTTGATGAGGATTTGGAGCAGTGAGAACTCATATTGCTGTTAAGAATATATACTGGTACAATCACTTTGGAAACTAGTTTGGTATTCGCTAGTGTAGGTCAAAATACACATATCCTAAGACTTAGCTATTCTACTCCTAGGAATATATCCTAGGAAAACCCATGCACGTGTTGACCCATATACTGAATAAGAATGTCACAGGAACATTGTTCCTATTATCCCAAACGGGGAACAACCCAAATATTCATCTACAGGAGAATCAGAAAGATAAATTATGGTACAGTCCTATAATAAAACTCCATACAGGGACTTCCCTGGTGGTCCAGTGGCAAAGAATCCGCCTTACAATGCAGGGGACATGGGTTCGATCCCTGGTCAGGGAACTAAGATCCCACATACCACGGGGCAATTAAGCCCGCATGCCACAACTGCTGAGCTCACGCACCTCAACTAGAGCACGTGAGCCACAACAAGAGAAGAGAAAATCCACGGGCCACAACTAGAGAGAAGCCCGCACGCCGCAACGAAAGGTCCTGCATGCCTCAACGAACATCCCGCGTGCCGCAACTAAGACCCGATGTAGCCAAAAATAAAAATTAAATTAAATTTAAAAACAAAAACAAAAAAACCTCCATACAGCAATGAAAATGAACAAACAGCTCCAAATACAACATGGATGATTTTACAAACATAACACTAGGCAAAAAAAGCAAGACATACAAAAATAGATACTTCATGATGCTGCTTATATAAAGTAAAAAATGTTTACAAATGACTAAAGAAGTGATCGTAAAAGCAGAAGTAGGAGAGTGATCTCCTCTAGAGGGGAGGGAGGGGGATGCTGGGAAGAGTTACAGAGCCTTCTGGGGGAGCTGGCAATGTCTATTTTTTGACCTAGGTGGTTTTTACAAGGGTATTAGCTTTATATTTTTTCACTATATACTACATATGTTTTAGATACTTTTCTGTACATTTTATATTTCAGATCTTTTCAAAACAATCAGGAAAAAAAGAGTTGGAGAAATCTGGGTGTTTATCACTCAGGGAATGTATAGATAAATGTGGTCACTGCACGTAAGAGAATACAATGCAAGAGTAATGATAATAATTTTACTTATAATTACAGAAACATGCAGAGTCCTCAAAAACAAAAAGAGAATAGAGTTTTATAGCACAATGCTATATATAGATGGAAATTTTTTTAAAATACAAATATGAAACGCTATGTATTTTTCAAGAATATACAGGTGTCCAGAACTTCCCTGGTGGCGCAGTAGTTAAGAATACGCCTGCCAACACAGGCGACACGGGTTCCATCCCTGGTCTGGGAAGATCCCACATGCCACGGAGCAAATGGGCCTGTGTGCCACAACTACTGGGCCTGCGCTCTGGAGCCCACGAGCCACGGCTGTTGAACCCGCGCACCACAGCTACTAAAGCCCACTCACCCTAGAGCCCGCACACCACAACTACTGAAGCCTGCACACCTAGAGCCCATGCTCCACAACAGGAGAAGTCACCGCAGTGAGAAGCCCGCGCACCGCAACGAAGAGTAGCCCCCACTCACCACAACTAGAGAAAGCCCGTGCGTAGCAACGAAGACCCAATGCAGACAAAAATTTTAAAAAAAAGAATATACAGGTGTCCAAATAAACCCATGGAAGAGGAATTAGAAAGGCGTATATACATATTAAACACATGATGTAATAAACTACAGTGGGCAGCAGGAGTGCACAAACTTTTTCCTACAGGGCCAGATAATATCTTGGGCTTTGCAGGCCATTAGGTGTTATGGCAATTACTCAGCTCTGCCATTACAACTCAAAAGCAGCCACAAATAAGGAAACAAACAGGCATAGGTGTGTTCAAATAAACTATATTGAATCACAAGGAGCAGGCCTGGGCTGTAGTTTGTCAAGCCCTGGAAAAGAGGAATGGGTTAAGGAAAGGGAATAAAGGGGGGGAAATAATAAAATAAGAGGCTTTGCGTGGACCAATGACAGGATGCCTTGAAGTATTTTCAACTCAATTCTGGGAAGATACATTCCATTATAATTAAGAGGCAATCAAAGAAAGAAAGAAGACGTTACCTTTTTGTTGTTTCGATTTTCTTCCACACTTACCTCCTTGTTGTCTGTCACGGGAACCCACTTAAATATCCTAAGGGACGTGTCACCCACAGTCACCCACTTTTTCTCCCTAAAACAAAGACACTTCTTAGAACTGATAAACAATAAAATAGATTTTCTGATCATAACTGTGCTTTCCCACTTCTCAGCAGATCATTCCTTCAATCTTAAGTGCTTTCTAAACTTCCTCTCCATCAAATCATACCTTACCTTTCAGGACAAAATCATCCCTTCCAGAAACACTTTGCTATCAAATGCCTTTGGCTCTGAACCCTCTACTTGCCACCTTTGCTCAGGTACAGTGTACCAAAACCTTTTGTTCCTCACAGCCTGCAGCAGTACAGAGTATCAGCACATTTTCAAACTCAGGTATCTATCTGGCATAAACTTCTTTATTTCCCCAAAATTAATTCAATTCCACTGATATTTATAAAGTCCTAATATACAAGGCCCAATAGGAGATAAAGGATATATAAGATAGGGTCCCTCTCTTGGGAACTCATAGCAATGAAAAGATAAGTCAAGAAATCATTGTAACACGTGAAGGTGGCAAGGAAGGCTGAAAGAGTAAGACCAGGATATCCCACGGAAGGCAGAACTCCTATGACTCCTGTGGAACTCTGGATTGAAACACGATGCTATTTAAAAATAATCACAGGAGCAGGACAGGATGCTTCCAACTAACAGACCTGAGCCTCACACTGGCTTCTGGAAGAGGTGAAGGCCAAGCCGCCATGGAAAGACTGCTTTAAGGTTTCATTTTACAAGAGGTTACTTTTGAGATGAGCCTTAAAAAATGAGTAGTTGTTCTCCCCACCCCGCACATACCTGGGGAGGGAAAGGCAAGTGACATTGTTGAATAAGGGTGTAGATTATGAACGGCCAGAGTTGGGGAGTCTGGAGTATGACTTCTGCAAGTTTCGCATCCCAATTTGAGGACAAAAAAGCAAAAAAAGTAACTGCTGTTACTGCTGCTATTGATGATGCTATTCAGCAAATGGTAACATCACAGAAATGTAGAGACTATGATGTAACAGAAAGAAGAATGAACTAAAGACTTAGGAAACTGGAATTAATTCCTGGACAAGCCACTCATTTATTCCTCATTTACTCAAAAATATTTAATATTCAAGACCCTATGCTAAGTCTTGGGCACACAGGGAACAAGATGCACAGTCCTGACCCTCACAGACCCGAAATTCCAACTGGAAAAAGACATCACACAACTCATCTCACAGTTAGAAACCTAATCACTAGGTTTAACCATATCAAACTCCCGCTTCTGCTGGTTAAAAAGGCAAACACAGGCGATATCTTATGGTTCGACCTAATACAATTGTGGAAAGTTCCAGCAGGGGACCTGATTTAGACTGGGGATCTTGAAAGGTGTACTTGAGGAAGCAACTGGAGAGCAGAACTAGGAGTTAACTAGGCAAGGGGAAGGAGAGGGTAGAGGAAGGACACCAGGTAGCAGAAACAGAAGTGTGGCCCCAACTGAAAGATGGCCAGCATCCTGGGAAAGAGGGCAGTTTGAACCAGTCTGGTGGGGCAAGAAGGATCATCTTTGGTCTTTATCCTAAGAGCAAGAAGAGATCAATGAAGCATTATTTCCTAAGCAGAGGAGTGCTAGAAGATTCACCCTTGAGAAAAATACAGTGTGATGAATGGACTGCGGAATGAGCCAGTCCTGAAGCAGGCAGATCATAGGGAAGTTGGTACAAGAGTTCTGGGTGAGAGAATATGCTCATCTGCCCTAGGCTGCAGGTGGAGGACGGAGATGGCCCAAAGAGAAAGGTATGCCCATTTTTAGGTTTCCCAAAAAAACCTAGAAGGATGAGATTTGGAGGGGAAAAATCATTAATTTTTTTTTTTTTTTTTTTTTGCGGTACGCGGGCCTCTCACTGTTGTGGCCTCTCCCGCTGCGCACAGGCTCTGGATGCGCAGGCTCAGCGGCCATGGCTCACGGGCCCAGCCGCTCCGCGGCATGTGGGATCTTCCCGGACCGGGGCGCGAACCCGTGTCCCCTGCACCAGCAGGCGGACTCTCAACCACTGCGCCACCAGGGAAGCCCCAATCATTAATTATTTAACTAGTATTTATGAGTCCAACTATATATGAAGCCCTTATTGATAGTTAAGGAACTTGATCTTGTAGAGAAATGGACAAATAAACACGAAAATAAAGTCCAAGGTAATGACCCTAAAGGGAGTGGAGGGACTTCCCTGGTGGCGCAGTGGTTAAGAATCCGCCTGCCAATGCAGGGTACATGGGTTCAAGCCCTGGTGGGGGAAGATCCCACATGCCACGAGCAACTAAGCCCATGGGCCACAACTACTAAAGCCGGCGCGCCTAGAGCCCGTGAGCCACAAGAGAAGCCACCGCAATGAGAAGCCCACGCACCCCAATGAGAAGCCCACGCACCGCAAGGAAGAGTAGCCCCCGCTTGCTGCAACTAGAGAAAAGCCCCCGCGCAGCAACGAAGACCCAACACAGCCAAAAATAAATAAATTTAAAAAAAAATAATAAAGGGCGAAGGGCAGGAGAACTTGGAGAAGGCTTCCTGGAGGGAGCTAACACCTACCCGGACTTTAAAATTATTAGTAGTAATCAGCTAGAGAAAAGTACTCAAGAAGTTGGCGCGAACAGTTGGCTGTGAAAATTGAAGGTGATAACGCATCAGTTTCTGGTACAAAATAGGCGGTCAACCGGCGCCTGCAACGAACGCGACAGGAGCCGTTTCCAAACGGAGGGTAGATCCTGACTTCTCTACTAACAGCTCCCAGGCCATCAAGAGAAAATGCCTACCCAGCTCGCTCGTGTGGGTCCGTATTAGGCGAAACACAGGGCTTTTAATTCCAATAACCACTTGGTCCCGCGGCATGTAGGTTTGCCGAGAAGCTCTCACCTAACTTAGACGACTTCATACGTAGAGCGCTCAGTCTGGCCAACGGGAAATTCTCAGAGATTGTTAGCTATTATACGGGACAGGTCAGAACGCAAAAGGCTCCCGAGACAGGCGGGAGCGGGGACGAGGCCCGCGGGAGGACCGGCGTGCGAACCAGGCCCCATAGACCGAGGGCCGCCAAACGCCCGCAGCTCCCCCGGGCGCCGGGCTGCCCTAGGGCAGGTGGGCGGACCCGCGGGCCGGGCGACCCGCTGATTGGTTGCGGCTGGCGCGCCCTCTGACCTCACGCCGACGCGAGCGGCACCCTCCTCCCGCCTTCTCCGCTCCCCCTTCCCCCAAGCGCCCGCCGGTCGGCTCCCACCCCACCCGCCAGTTCTCCGCCGCTCTGGGCCTGGGCCGGCGTCCCCCTCCAGCACCCTCGGCCCTGGCCCCTCACCATTTCCGCACTTTCTCGATGGCCGCCATCACCTTCTTGATGTCATCCTTGGCCCGGCTGCGGGTCTCGGCCCGGACAGACCGGCCCGACATGGCGGCAGCGGGAGCGGCGGGGGCCAGGGCACTGCTCCCAAGGCACCGGGAATCGCGCGCCTCACGCGCCGCCGCCCGCCCAGCGCAAACAGCGTCACCGCGGCCGTCGCCCCCTCCGTGCGCGCGTGCGCGAGGAAGCGCGCGCACCCGCCCTCCCCATGGGGCTCGAGGCATCAGCGCGCCTGCGCGCCCAGTCTCAGGTGCCCCACCCCGGGTGTCCTACCCAGCGTGCCCCACCCTGGGCGTCCCCGAGTCCAGTGAGCTTCCAAGCAGGCCAGGGTAAGCGGGCGAGCTGGTGGCACGTGCTGTGTGCAGGGTGTGGTGGGAGGCTCTTTCCCAGGGGAGCATCTTAATCCTCTGGACAGGGCTGCCGCCATAACGTATGTTTTATGGACTTGACCCTAACGTTACTGAGGGTCTGCACCATCCTGTCCTGCTGCCGCTCCTGTCTGGGGCCCTAGCTCCCCAGATAACACCATTGTGCTCAAACTACAGAGAATTTCACACCTTTAGTATGCCTTCCAACGTTTGCACACATCTGTTCCCCACCTGGAATTCTGTCCCTTCACCTAATGACCACTTACTCTTCCAACATCCCGTTTGAACTACAAGTCTTACCCTGATATCCTGGGGTGCCACTTAGTGCATCCTTGACACTACATCAGCAGTCCCCAACCTTTTTGGCACCAGGGACTGGTTTCATAGAAGACAATTTTTCCGGGGCGGGGGCGGGGGTGGGGGTTGATGGTTCAGGCGGTAATGCGAGCGATGGGGAGCGGCAGATGAAGCTTCACCCACTCGCCCGCCCTGCTCACCTCCTGCTGTGCAGCACAGTTCCTAACAGGCAGAGGACCAGTACTGGTCCATGGCCCGGTGTTTGGGGACCCCTGCTCTACATTACTGTCTCATTTAATTCAGCAGTTGGTGATTATATTATGCCTGTGTTGTGCAAAACTCCATGCTCAGTGCTGAGGACAAAATCTGGGGTTTTGCTTTCAAAGAGCTTCCAGTTTAGTAGAACACGCAGACCAGAAAACAGGCATTTAAAATGTCATTTTAGGGGACTGCCCTGGTGGCGCAGTGGTTAAGAATCCGCCTGCCAACGCAGGGGACACGGGTTCCAGCCCTAGTCTGGGAAGATCCCACATGCCCTGGAGCAACTAAGCCCATGCGCCACAACTACTGAGCCCAGCCCGCGTGCCACAACTACTGAAGCCCGCGCGCCTAAAGCCCGTGCTCTGCAACAAGAGAAGCTACCACAATCAGAAGTCCATGCACCCAAACGAAGAGTAGCCCCTGCTCGCCGCGACTAGAGAAAGCCCACACTCAGCAACGAAGACCCAACGCAGCCAAAATAAATAAATAGAAATAAATTTTTAAAAATAATAATAAAAATAAAATGCCATTTTATAAACGCTAGGCTAAGAGAGGTATTGTACAAGGTGCTATGACAACCCTAATCTAGATGAGGGGTGACTAGAGGCATCTGGGGAAAAATGACCTTGAAGTTGAACTTTGAGAATACAGTAGGTGCAATTGCTCTAAGTCCTGTGTCCACAGACACTGTAGATGCTCAGTAGATGTTTGGGTAAATGTTCAATCTTCAGCGCAGCTCCCTAGTCTTCCCCCAGCAGCCTAGGCATTTATTGATTCTTGCAGTATGCAGAGAGGGTCCTGCAGCAACCGCCTCAGGAAACATAAAGGAAGCAGGTGACAGTTTGCATTGCTTGGTGGCAGCTACTTCTTTCAGCTCCAGAGGAGCTTCCTTCTTTGTGCCCAGAGAAATGTCTAGCTGACCCTGAACTTGACATAGCCTCTATAACTGTTCGCCCTTTCATAATCCACCAACTTCATGGCTCCATATGCATTTGAGGAGTGGAAGAGCTGAACTAGCACCTGGAGGGAAGGACGATTCTAGAAATAACGGGATCAAAGGTGGCATGTCTGTTTCTCAAAGCCACTGATCCAAAATAACTGAACCGAAGAACTATGTGAGCACCTGCTATATGCCCTGCAGCAGTGGACACTGGGTGACGCAAAGATGAGTAAGACACACTTCCTGCCCTTTGGGCAAGGATAAGGAAAGCAAGAGGAAAATAAAACTCGAGGCAGAGCATGCTAAGTGTTGTGAGAGAGGCCAGCTCTCTAGAATTCTCCAGTTCTGTTCATAGGGCCCCCTGGTCTAGGCACACATCACCAGACATTTATGTCTCACTTCTCTCTCACCCTTGTCCAAGTCCTGGCCAGCACCCCACTCCCACCCCAAGGTTTCTTGCCTATAGTTTCTCTGCTCCACAGCCCACTGCTCCTCCCAGCTGCTTTAGCCTCCTGCACCCATCTCTCCTCCAGCCCACCCTACCAGTCACCAGCTTCTTCGGGCCATCCCCTGAAGACCCAGTGATCCTCCTGTTTCCCGCTCATATTTGTCCAACTGGCCCTACATTCCCCACCTATCTCCCACTGAAGTTCTCTCTGTGTAAGAGACTGGTCAAAATGGGCACCTGCCAACTATTCCCCGAAGCCTGCACAAATGCCCTCTGTTGACATACTTCTCTTTAAAGAGATCTCACCTTGACATTTTCTAGGTGAAAGACCTGTGCTAGATGCAGAGCTGGGTGCTGAGATGAGCAGACCAGACCTCTGCCTTGGGCAACTTGCATTCAAAGCAGTGCATTCAAAGTAAAAGCTACAGGGGCTTCCCTGGTGGCGCAGTGGTTGAGAGTACGGCCGCCGATGCAGGGTACACGGGTTCGTGCCCCGGTCCGGGAAGATCCCACCTGCCGCGGAGCGGCTGGGCCCATGAGCCATGGCCGCTGAGCCTGCGCGTCCGGAGCCTGGGCTCCGCAACGGGAGAGGCCAGAACAGTGAGAGGCCTGTGTACCGCAAAAAAACCCAAAAAACAAAAAAAACAAAGTAAAAGCTACAGAGACCTGCAATGCCCCAACCGTCTGCCTCCTCCCATTAATTCTCTGACCTCAACACCAGCAATCTACCCTTTGCTGTCTCTGCTCCAACTACGCTGGCCTTGCTCATCTGAAAACACCCAGTAAAACTCTTTGCACTGTAGGTCCCTCTACCTGGATCATCCATTCTGCACACATGTATTTACATGGCTCACTCCCTCACCTCCTTCAGGTCTTTACTCAAATGTTATCTTCTCAATTCAGCCTTTCTTGGCCACCCTGAGACTGCAGTATGCAATCCCACACACACACTCTGTATCCCCCTCCCCCAATATATTTTTCTCCAGAGCATTCAGCACCGTCTGATATACTATTTTACCCTCTGTCTTGTTTACTGTCTATCTCCTTTCAGTAGCTCCATGAAGGTAGCAACATGGTCCCTTTTGTTTTGTTCACTGATTATCCCTAGCACCTAGAACAGAGCCTGGCACTCAGTGGGTGATCATTAAGTATCTGTTGAATGAATGAATTCCCAGCCATGATGCTTCCTCTTCCATGAAGCCTTCCCCAGATCACTTCAAGCAGGAGGAAGGAAGCCTCACTCCCCTGAACCACCACAGGCAGGTAGGAGAAGCCAGCCTGAAGGCCACATGACCTGGGTGGACGTCCTCGGATATTCCTGAAGATCATAAGTTTAATCACTATTAGAAGTTCTTTGACTTTTTCTTTGCTCTGTATTATCTGGCTATCCCCTGTAATGGCAGCTCTGTGATGGCAGGGACCCCATCGTCAAGTTCACCGGCACATCCCCGATGCCCAGCACAGCACCTGGCACAGATGAGGTGCTTAATAGAGTGTTATCGAATGAATGAATGAGAGAATGACCACCACACCTCCCCACAGGCTCTCTCTAGGGCCTGCCATCAGCTGTTTTCTCCCTTTCTGCCCCATCCACATTACCTGGAAATCATCCCACTTTCTTTGTCAGAGCGATTTAGCTCCTAGGTAGCACTCAATCCTCCCCCAACCAGGACGTGTGTTCAGGGCCAGTGTGCCTTTGATGACCAGGCCTCTTCCAAAATCCTTTCCATGCCTCCCCATTGCCCAAGTTCAACCTCATACCATAGTGTTAATCAGGGTCCCAAATATGATCTCAGTCACAGGGAAAAGAATGCTAGGAGGCAGAAACCCTGGGTCGGAATCCCAGCTCAGCCATGAACTTGTCTCGTGGCTTTGCGTAGGTCACTTAACCACTCTGAATCCTAGTTTTGTTCTGTGTTTTGTTTTCTGTGAAATGACTTAAATAACAATGGCTCTGTACTTTACAGGCTTGTACCAAGGACCTGGTGAGGTAGAGACCGGACAAGCTTTGTAAACCACAAAGTGCCTTGCAGGCAGAAATTCTCTTTTTGGCTTCCTGTGCCATTGCTCCTGCCATACTCTTAGCTCCAGCTGAATAAACCTGTTCCCTGTTCCCTGAACAGATCCTGCACATCACATCTGTGCTCTTACTCACACTGCTTCTCTCCTGAGGAATGCCACCCCCTCTCCTTCCCCAGTTGCCATCCTCCTTCTGAAATACCCATCTTTAAAGACTCAACCTCCTCCACAATTATTCCAAAAGCATGTAATCCCACCCTTGCTTAGGTCCCCCTAGAGCATTGCGTTCACCTCTCTTGGCCCTTTCCTTTTTTTTTTTTTTTTTTTTTGCGGTACACGGGCCTCTCACTTTTGTGGCCTCTCCCGTTGCGGAGCACAGGCTCCGGACGCGCAGGCTCAGCAGCTATGGCTCACGGGCCCAGCCGCTCCACGGCACGTGTGATCTTCCCGGACCGGGGCACGAACCCGTGTCCCCTGCATCGGCAGGCAGACTCTCAACCACTGCGCCACCAGGGAAGCCCCCTTTCCTTTTATTTTACCTCCCAAAAAGCTGAGATCCTCACCCAGGCTGCTTCAGTGGAAGACAGGGTCTGAGGAACCTGCTGAGTCTCGTGGTTCTAGCCTAGAACCTGTGTATTCATCTCTCGCACTGGTATCTATGAAAATCTGTTTGAGGAAAAGCCTTGAAGACTAAGAGCCTGAACTACGCTGACGTTCTCTCTTTTCTCCTTCTTGGGTTGTGTTAGAGCCCAGCTGAGAGAGAAGACAGAGGACCTGGATCAGGTCTTCTTCCTCTGAAAGCCACTTTGTAGGCTGTGCTCCTTTGTAAGGCCACCAAGGCCCACGCAACAGTCCTGCTGGGCTAAAAATGGAAACGGTTCAAAAACCCCTTCAAAACATTCACAGGCATGGGTCCTTGATGCCTTGCTAATGAGAAGTGCCAGAAAGAAACAAGAAAACAGCCAGTGATGGCCAGTCAGAGGCAGAGAGAGCCCAGTGCTGCCCCAACCATGAGTACCCCCAAGAAGCTTGTTAAAATGCAGCTTCCGGGGACTTCCCTTGCAGTCCAGTGGTTAAGACTCTGTGCTTCCACTGCAGGGGGCGCGGGTTTGTTCCCGTGTCCGGGAGCTAAGATCACGCAAACACCCAAGCCAAAAAAAAAAAAAAAACAAAAAAAAACGCAGGCTCCTGGGTCCTGTCCCCAAGGTTTTCTCTGTGGTACAGCTTTGGCACATGTATTTATTTTATTTTCATTTTATTTATTTATCTTGATATATAACATGCACATGCTAGAAAATTAAAAGGGTACAAAATGTTAGTAATTGTTGAAGCTGGGTGATGGAAACATAGGGGTTCGTTATACTATTCTATTTTTGTATACGCTGAAATTTTCCATGATAAAAAGTTTTTTTGGGGGGGCTTCCCTGGTGGCGCAGTGGTTGAGAGTCCGCCTGCTGATGCAGGGGACACGGGTTCGTGCCCCGGTCTGGGAAGATCCCACATGCCTCGGAGCGGCTGGGCCCATGAGCCATGGCCACTGAGCCTGCGCATCCGGAGCCTGTGCTCTGCAACGGGAGAGGCCACAACAGTAAGAGGCCCGCGTACCGCAAAAAAAAAAAAAGTTTTTTTTAAGGGGTACAATGAAGGGACTTCCCTGGTCGCGCAGTGGTTAAGACTCCATGGTCTTAATCGCGGGGGCCTGGGTTCGATCCCTGGTCAGGGAACTAGATCCCACATGCATGCCTCAACTAAGAGTTCAAATACCACAACTAAGGAGCTCGCCCGCCACAACTAAGACCCAGTGCAACCAAATAAATAATTTTTTAAAAAAAAGGTATACAGTGAAGTTCAAAACTAGTCTCTCTTTCCCTCCCTGGTCCCACAGTCACCCTGTTCCCCAATGCTTAACCTTCCAGAGATGAGACAGACAGTCTATACCAATGGCCTCAACCTGCTGGGAAGCTTCAAAAGATACTAATGCTTGGGTACTTCTGCCCCGTCCCCCCGCTCCTAGAGGTTCTGATCTACAGGATTGCAGCCTGGCCCTTGGGATTTGTTCTTAAGCTTTCCAGATCACCCTAATGTATAGCCAATGTCGAGACCCACTCGTCTTCTTTACAAACACATGTGCAAAAGTACATATTCACACAACTGGTTGCAGCACACTCTGTGCATTATTCTGTACTTTGATATTTTATGTAACACATCATTGTATTTGTTCTCTGTTGCTGCTGTGACAAATCACAACAAACTTAGTGGCTTAAAGAGCACAAGTGTGTTATTTTGTAGATTAGAAGTCTGATAGGGATCTCACTGGGCCAAGTTCAAGGTTCATTCCTTCCTAGAGGCTGTAGCGGAAAATCTGTTTCCTTTCCTTTTCCAGCTTCTAGGAGCTGCCCACTTTCCTTGGTTCATGGCTCCTTCCTCCATCTTCAAGGACAACAACATCAGGCTGAGTCCTCCTCCTGCTGCCATCTCTCTGACTTTCTCTTCTGCCAGCCTCTTCCACCTTTAAGGACATTGTGTCCTTGTGATTACATTGGGCCCACTCAGATAATACAGGATAATCTCTCTATTTTAAAGCCAGCTGATTAGTGACCTTAACTCCATCTGCTACCTTAATTCCCCCTTGGCATGTGCAGTGGACTGACTGTGACACCACAAAATTCATATTTTGAAATCTTAACCCCCAGTGTGATGATATTAAGAGGGGCCTTTGGGACTTCCCTGGTGGTCCAGTGGTTAAGACTCCGCACTTCCACCGCAGGGGGTGAGGGTTCCATCCCTGGTCAGGGAACTAAGATCCCGCATGTTGCGCGGCACGGCCAAAAAAATTTTTTTCAATTAAGAGGGGCCTTTGGGAGGAAATTCAGTCATGAGGGTAGAGCCCTCATGAATGATCGGTATTCATGCCCTTATAACCGGGACCCCAGAGAGCTCTCTTGCCCTTTTACTGCCATGTGAGGACACAACGAAAAGATGGTCATTTATGAACCAGCAAGCAGGCTCTCACCAGGCACCAAATCTGCCAGTAACTTGATCTTGGACTTGCCATCCTCCAGAACTGTGAGAAATAAATTTCTGTTGTTTAAGCCATCCAGTTTATGGTACTTTGTTACAGCAGCCCAAACTAAGACAGCATGCATCCTAACGAATTCACAGGTCCCAGGTATTGGGAAGTGGACATTTTTGTGGCGGCGGGGGCGGGGGTCATTGTTCTGCTGCCACATCACAGAAATTTGTCCAAACAAGAGGAAAGTACATTTAGTGTATTTTTAAAAAGATGATCTTATGTGTAGCCCAGTTTGGGAACCAATGCTGAGGCCCTGATCAGAAAGAATCTGCAAGGCAGACTAAGGAGCTCTGACCCGGTTTTACTATTTAAATATTCTCCTTAAATAAAAAACAAGCAAACAAAAATATTATTTATTTGAGACCTGTAACCTAGTCATGTACATCCAGGTCTTCCTCCTCCCCACAGCCACAGGGAGGAAACATCTTGTATACTCCAAATATAGCCCATGGAAGATGTTTAGCAACTATCCCTGGAAGGAAGGAAGGAAGGAAGGGAGGAAGGAAGGAAGGAAGGGAGGGAGGAAGGAAGGAAGGGAGGGAGGGAGGAAGGAAAAAAAGGAGAGGGGCGGGAGCTCTCCTTACCCATCCTCCTGACACTGGGTCTGGTTTCCCATCTGCCTCTCTGAATAAGCCAGTTTTTTCTTCCTCTCCAGCCTCTCTTGCTACTTCCAGACCCCTCTACACACGGGTTCTGTGATATTCAGTAATACCCTGGCTGTCCTCATCTTGTCATTTCTGAGTACCAGGCACTGCACTGGGCACAGGGCTGTGCCTCACTGATGGCAGGTAACCACATTCTGGCCTATGTTCTGGGTACAGGCATGGCTGGGAGGCTGCATAAGAGTGCATTGAGAACACAAGCGCTGGAGCCAAGTTCATATCCTAACTCTGTCACTTAGGGAAATCCCTTAACCTCTTCGTTTCTCAGTTTCACCATCTCTAAGATTGGAATAGCAATATCTACCCAGTAGGATGTGGTGAAGCTTAAATAGCCTAATGTGTACAAAGCACTTACAACCTTGCCTACCACCTAATCAGTATTTGCTGTTGTTACTATTATTGTATTTCCTGATACCAGATCAAGCGCCTTTTGGATGGAAGGTATGCCATCTATCCATCTTTGCTTCCCAGTGGCAAGCACTGAGTACTGGGTGCAGAAACTATGCAAAAGAGGGCTTTTGAATCAAAGGGTATAGGAATTCCCTGGCGGTCCAATGGTTAGGACTGTGATGAAGGATCAAGGTGTACATGGTTTCCATGTTGGTACCCTGGGTGCAGCTGGTCTCTGGGATGCTTGGAAGAATTTGAAGGTGAGAATGGAGAGTCAGTAATCAGACCACAGATACCAGTAAAGAAAATGCACAACACTGCTTTCACGTATCCAGAACTTTTGGAAAAACCCTGATACATACCTGGTCGAACCCCCAGGAACTCACAATAAAATGCTGTATTACATTTCTGACGTGTTGAGGAGAGCTTAGCATAGTGAACTTGGAATTGCAGGGAAAAGATGGAGTGTGGTCAACACAGTGTTAATAGTGTTAGATGTGGGCAAAGAGGACTCCTCTGGAGGGACCTGTCCTGGCCCTCCTCCTGCCATGCCTGTCCCCATGAGGCACAGTTGCAGGACCGGGGAAATGTGACCACCCAGAGCTTTTGCCCCCATCTCATCCACTAGACCCTGGACTCCCTGTACAAACAGACGCAAGCCTGCTTCAAGGGCTTGTACCAGCCTCTCGCCAGGTCCATTCTCCCAAAGGTGGGGCTGCCATGGTGCACACCCTAAGGCCCGAGCAGTTGGTGGCCAAGGGGCGGGTGGTGTCTTGCAGGGATATGATGGCATGTGAGGTGCGGTCTGGGGTATCTCTTGCAATGTGGGAAAGAATCAGGTGGGAAAAGGGGGACGGCCTTGATCATGGGATGGTTGGCTTTGACAACACTTTGTGGCACAGACCTGAGTCTAAGAATTCTAAATTTGAACTTGGCCTTCCAGGAAGTTATGAGTACAGAACATATTTGAGCTCGGCTTAATTTATAAGAAATATTAAGACATGGCATGGCATGTGGGCCTTCATTTGTATTCTTGCCTCTGGCTTTGCAAATGAAAGGAATTTAGTTTTTTAATTATCTTTTTGGCCGGGCCACACAGCTTGTAGGATCTTAGCTCCCCACCCAGGGACTGAACCCATGCCCTCGGCAGTGAAAGGGCAGAGTTGTAACCACTGGACCGCCAAGGAATTCCCTAAAGGAATGTACTTTAGTACTAGATAGGCCTAAACTTGAAGACGTGGGCAAGCCATTTATTGCTTATGTGCCTTTGGGCAATTTACTTGGACTCTCTAATAATACCGATGTCAAGGCTCTCTCAGTTGCAAGTAAGAGTATCCCAACTCAAACGGACAATCATAAACAGGAATTTATTGGCTCTTATAACTGAGAGTCCAGTGGTGGCAACCTCAGGTGTGTCTGGATCCACCTGTCTAAACAAGCAGCATCCTCAGCACAGCATCTCTCTACATCTTTGGCTGCTTTCCTGTGTTGGCTTCATTCTTGGACAGGACTACACATAGTTTCTTTACATTCAACTTACTAAGCAATCCCAGCAGAAAATTAAACATATTTTCACTTTTCTAAAGTTTAGGCAAAGTCCAGGAATATGCTGATTGGTTATAAGCCCACCATGGAGGGTCTGTGTCTATCCCCTATAAATTGTACAGATTAAGATTTGGGGAAGTGAGACTTCACCAAATAAAAACTAAGATGTTGTTGGTTACTGGGTTTTGCTGAGGCAAAAACAATAGTGAGTTGGTAGGGATTGAAGGCTTCGCACTCAACGTTAGCCACTATTAATGTGACCAAGAAAATGAAAATGGACTCAAACTGGGTATGTATACTGAATAGAAAGCAAGTGGAAACCACACTCATTTTCCAATTGCCCTGAACCCTGGGATCAGAGTTGGAAGCTTGAAGAAATGAAGACTTGGACATACAGTCACAATCTCAAGAAGACATTCCCAGGTTTGTGTATATGAATCATGCTTTCGGTTGCTGTGGCTGATTCTGCAGTGCCAACCTGTTCTATCAGTGGGCCTCAGCCTCAAGAGCTGTGTGCTCAAAACAAGCCAGGATCACCTGGAAGACTCATATTTCTGGAATTTTGTAGGGAACATGAATGCCAAATTATCGTTTCTAGATATGTGGCCAATTTGGGGCAATGTTGGGTTTCTGATATAACCTATAATCATTTTTTTAAATACTTATTTAGTTGGTTGTACCAGGTCTTAGTTGCGGCAGGCGGGCTCCTTAGCTGTGGCATACGAACTTTTAGTTGTGGCATGCATGCGGGATCTAGCTCCCTGACCAGGGATCAAACCCGGGCTCCCTGCATTGGGAGCACAGAGTCTTAACCACTGGGCCACCAGGGAAGTCCCAACCTATCATCATTGATAACTCATCACCAGAGTATGTGCTTCCTACTTACCTCCTATAATCTCTAACTGCAGAACATCTTTTTTGTTTTTGGCTGCACAGTGCAGTTTGCAGGATCTTAGTTCCCCGACCAGGGATCGAACCCGTGCCCCTTGCAGTGGAAGCACAGAGTCCTAACTACTGAACAGCCAGGGAATCCCCCAGAACATCTTTTAAATAAGAGTATTCTCATTACCTTAATTGAAATTGATTAAGACTATCAACAGGCCTTTAGATGTGCACTTTTGTGGTTTAAATATTTTTTTCTATTTTTGATGACTGATAAAAATAATCTATAAACCACCATTTTAAAATATTTCCCCAAATTTTTATTTTGAAAAATTTCAAACCCACACACATTGAAATAGTAATATTAAAGTATTAACACTGCCTTCACACGCAAGGATTTTTTACCATAAAAACACGGTGGCCTCTAGGCTACATGAATATTCAGGTAACTTCTCCATGCTTACAAGAGAAGCAGCCTCATCTTTAGTGAGAGGAGCTTTCTGTCCTCAGGAAGTCTCTGTAATGACTTTTTTGTAGTGCTTTCATTCATCTTATTAGAAATTCATAGCCCTGCAAAGCACGAAGGACAGGATTTATTCCCATTTTACAGATGAGGAAACAAACTCAGAGAGGTCAAGTGATCTGTCTGTTCAAGGTCTCAAGTCAGTAAGTGCCCCAGCTAAAATTGGAACTGAAGACTTCTGACTTCCTAACTCAACATTCTGTGGTCACTTCCTCTCCTGGATATAGAGAGTAAAGCCAGAGCCAAGCAGATATGCAAAGTGTTTTAGTCTCATTCTTCAAACAACCAGAAAGCAAGTACTCACCAGGACCCAGGTGCATAGTATTATCAATCAGAAGTCTATTCTTAGGAACATAAAACCACAATACACAGAGGGTACTGAAATTTCTGTCAACTGCCCTGGTTTGAGTTCAACATTTATTGAGTGCTTACTCTATCCCAGGTACTGTGTGGGATACAGAGCAAATCAGACAGACAAGGATTCTTATCACATTCCAGTGGGTTAATGAACAATCCAGAAGCTGCCAATGAGACTGCTGGTCTGCATCCTGCCCACAGTAGCATTCTGTTTGGTCCCCACAGTGCCTAAGTTTTTCTGTTTATAATGAATTGCCAACTTCTAGCTTCTCTGAAACAGGCAACTTCTGCTGGAATCCTGAATATTAAGTCGCAGTCACGCCTGCCCCTTACCCAGGACACATGCGCCCTAGAGATCACTTCAGTTCCCACCATTTCGTACCGTCTTACACCCAGACGACTGTGGCCCAAATCACCCACTTATATTACCCACTTGACATCCATAAGCATTTAAACTGAAAACCCCTGAAGCCAACAAATATCCAAACAAGGTAATTTCAGATAGCATTAAGTAATGTAAAATAAAATAAGCTAATGTGATGGATGTGATATGATTGGTAGAAAGGGCCACTTCAGATTGGGTGGTCAGGGAGGGTTTCTCTGAAGTATAATCGAAACTGAGAACTGAATTATGACAAGCATGACAAGACTACCAACAGAAGAAAAAAAAATGTTTCTAAGCAGAGGGAAAAGCATAGGCACAAGTCCCCCTTGAGGCTGGAAATAACTTGGCTTGGTGGAGGAAAGTGGTAACAAGGTCACGGAGGAAGGAAGAAGCCAGATTACACAGGACCTTGTAGGCCATGGTGAGAGTTTTGGATTTTATCCCAACTGTGATGGGGAGTCTTTTCAGGGTTTTAACTTGGGAACAATGTGATCTGGTTTACATTTTTAAAAGATCACCCTGCCACGTAGAAAAGTGACTTAATGAGGCAAGAGAGGAAGTAGGGAGGCCAATGAGGAAGCTATGTTATAGCAGTCCAGTAGGTGACAGTGGCTAGAACCAGGATGGTAACAGAAAAGATGGAGAGAGGTAGCAGATTCAGGATATAAACTGGAATGTAACCAAAAGAATTTTCTGATGGAGTGGACGGCAGTACTGCAGTAGGGCGGAGAGAGTACGAAAAGGGAGTAACTAAGAATAACTCCAAGGTTGTGACTTGTTCAAATATCTCTATGAGTTGGGGGTGACTAGCAGAGGTCCCAGTTTTAGGGAGAGGGAGGAAGAATTTATTCTGGATGAGTAAATTTTCCCTAGGCTCAAGTCTTCCTAAGATTCCTCATTTCCATCTCACATCCAAGCAGTCCTCAAAGTCCCAAAATTTGAACTTCTAAATACCTAATCTATCAAATCTACCCTCCAACTTCAACTCCATATTCATTGCCTCTGTCCTGATTCAATCCTCTCTCTTGCTTTGACTTTTACAACAGCCTTCTCCAGCTATGAATAAACTAACAAAAGCACTTCACAGACATGTGAACCTCTCTCCCACCAGCCACCTCTGATGGCAGAAACCATGTCTTATTCATACTTATCTCCAGGGTCCAGTGCTGCGAGCTAGGCACAGAGTAGGCACTCAAATGTTTGGTGAACTGAAAAGATGTTCTCCTCAAACAGGATATAACCTCCTGGACAAGAAGAGCCCTATCTTGGGATTCTGTGATTCTCCCACACAACTTAAAGCAGAACCAGATATGAAATGTACGATCAAGTCCCAGAAACTTGGCCTTCCCAAGGGATATGTTTCTTTCTAATTGAGTTTCAAACTGCCCTGTTTTAACCCAGTAGTTAATAACCGATATGGGACAACAGGTAACACATGTTATGACTCTTTTCTACTCTTCTTCCAAATCTAGGGGCTTCATACCCTCACATGCTCACAACATCTTTGTAATGAGGCAAAGAGATAATTATTCTCCACTTCACAAATAAGAAAACTGAGGCACAGAATGAATCCCTTAATCACTTTTTGATGAAGTTACGTGCTTTGCTGGATTAAGATCAGCCTTTCCCTGAGCCATACCACAGTTATGGAATTGGAAGATTTCCCAATCTCCCATCCCTGCAAGACTGCTGGTTAGTACTCAGGTGTTCCCTAGGTTTTGCCTCCACAGTTACAAGCTTCTTTGTCGTTTTTTTTTCTTAGTTCCCTGACCAGGGATCAAACCCAGGGCCCCTGCATTGGGAGCACAGAGTCTTAACCACTGGACCGTCAGGGAAGTCCCACAATTACACACTTCTTTGGATAGCAGGGTGTGTTGCCACAAGGTCAAAGACCATGTTCTCTCTTTCTCTTCTAATTACCACTCTCCTCAGTGCCTGGTGAAGACAGATTCCACCCCTTGGGCCCAGGAAAAAGAGAAGCACCTTGGTCATTGGCCTGGGAGGTCAAGTAAGGCCAGGAGTCACACCAGCAAGAAGAGAGAGAGATCTAAGTACGCAAGAACAGTTTCAATGGGAAAAAGGAGAGAGGAGTCACCATTAAGAAAATCAGCACACCCCTTTCAAAAGGCTTCCAGCTGGGGAGTACTCGGGAAGAGCCACGGCAGCGAAGGCAGAAGGCCAGATCCTTCCTGCTGTGCCCTCCCAGAGTCATTTCCTCAAGGCACCCAGGCTCTTCAGGGCCTCCTGGGCCTGCGTCAGCTGCTGCTGTAGCCTCTGGCGGGTGCTCTCATTGGAGGCCCGCTTGAGGAGACCCTGCATTTCTTCCATCACTGCCCGGTAGCCAGGGGTGTTGTGGAAGAGCCGCACTGCGCGGTCCCCACAGGAGGCCAGAAGCCGGCCAGTGACGTCAAAGGACAAGTCACTGATACACTCCCCATGGACATGTTCGAAGCACTCCTCCTTCTCACCCCGCCGGCTGTTATAGAGATGAATGCTGCTGCCACTGGCCAAAGCCAAAACCTGGGCGTCAGGCGAGAGTGCCAGGCGGCATGGCATGGTGCTTGCTTCTTCAAAACGGCCTGTCCTCAGCAAGTAGGGGTCCTGCTGCTTCTTGTATTCCACATCTGTGTCCCACAGTTTCCACGTACCATCCTTGGAGACAGAGGCCATCCTGCAGCAGGGAAGGTCACGGCTCTAGCCCCAACACACCCTGGAGGGGAGGGCACTGGGACAGCGCTACGGACGCCAGCTAGGAAGCCAAGTCCACTGCTACGTCTACTTCCTGCTGCGGGCCAGGCACCCCTCCCCCACTTCAGAGCCGCTGCAGAGAACGGCAGAAGGATCCTGGACGCCAAGAGGGGCTGCAAGTCATGGGTAAGAAATCAGAGAGGAGTCACTCACCTCCGGGAGTCATTGGAGAAAGCAAAGAAGTGGACGGCTGCAGAGTGGCCCTTCAGTTCAAAGGCTCGCACAACCTCCTGGAAGTCCCCTTTTTTCCCAAAGCAGACTTCCCAAACTTTTACATCTGGGGTGAAGCCACACGAGGCCACAAACCTGCCATACAACCCAGGTTGCATTAAAACTTAATTTTAAGGGAATCTTTTTCTGCAAATCCACCAAAACTTTTTCCTGAGAAAGTTAATTAATCTTGTACCTAAAACGCTACCTTTGAAAACTGTTTTTGTTTTTTTTTAATTTAATTTAATTTATTTATTTATTTATGGCTGTGTTGGGTCTTCGTTTCTGTGCGAGGGCTTTCTCTAGTTGCGGCAAGTGGGGGCCACTCCTCATCGCGGTGCGCGGGCCTCTCACTATCGCGGCCTCTCTTGTTGCGGAGCACAGGCTCCAGACGCGCAGGCTCAGTAACTGTGGCTCACGGGGCTAGTTGCTCCGCGGCATGTGGGATCTTCCCAGACCAGGGCTTGAACCCATGTCCCCTGCATTGGCAGGCAGATTCTCAACCACCGTGCCACCAGGGAAGCCCGAAAACTGCATTTATACATGACCTCAGTCCATCCTCACAGCCAGGCTGCAAGACACTTAGTACCCCCACCCCAACCGCTTAAAAACTATGGATGAAGAAATAGAGACTAAGGACTTGAATCTAGGTGTCCTGATTCCACACTGCCTGCCCCTTCTGCTCTCTGAAGCTGGCTCTCTGCTCTGTCCCCAGCCCCCCAGCCCCAACCTCTGCCCATGCCCGAGGCCAAAGTCCCTCCTTCCTCACCTGCTACAAGGGGATATAGCAGCAAATGTATTGTGCATCTGGTTGGTGTTGATAGTAGACAGTACCTGACCTTTCAGATTCCAGATGATGATAGTTGTGTCACTGGAAGCAGTCATGATGAACTTCCCTGAAGGGCGAGAGGAGTGCCATGAGCTGAGGTCCATGACCTGATCGACTGACTTATGAAGGCATCTGCTGCCCAATGTAATGTATCCATGCTTCCCTCCCAAGCCAAGGGTCACCACAGATAAGGATTTGGTTGAAGACTGTGGCTATTACCTGCCTCCCCCAGGGGACTTGCTGTGGCTCCCAGGACTCCAGGGGAGCCCAGAGCCAGGGCCCTTTTTGTCACACTGGGGCTAAGCATAACTCTCAGGCTGCATTCGCTCACTCAGTAAGTAAAACTGGGGCCATTCCCCCTTGCCTTGGGCAAGCTCCATCCTCTGAACGCCTCACCTGTGTCAGCAATGCCAATGTTGACGATGGCTGCCTTGTGCTTTTTAGGAAAGTCCTCTGGGGTGGCTGTGAAAGTATAGCCCCCATCCTCTCGCTTGGTCATCTTGAAGACACGGAGGGTATCTCCGTTAGCCAGCCAGACAATGAATGCTCTAGAGACAGAGAGCAGACAAGTCTCTCACTCCTTTGGGCACAGAGACCTGTGTGTGCCAGGTCCTATGCTAGGCAGGCTCTGAGGAAAATCAAGATCTCCCTTCAGGACTTATAGTCCAGCCTCACAACTTAAACCCTTAATTCAAAATCTCTTAAAACCCCTTACAAGGTAAGCCTCTCATAGCTCTGGCTGCTTTAGCTTCTCTCTAGGGTTTAGAAAACCACTAGAGCTTCCAAGACTGCTCTGGAAGGCAGGCTTCCGTACTTCCCAAGGAGGAAGAGACCTTCCCCTCTCTGCTTCCTTGCTATGTAGCTCCATAGCCCTCCAAGGAGCCTCAGGCGGTGTTCAAGCTGTCTGGATGCTCCCTTTCTGCCACCTCAAGGGAGACCCTGGGTCCCCCCTCACTACCCCAAACAAGGTATGGGAAGGACATAAGCCTGGGTCAGGGCTTCTGCAGGCAAACCTGGGGCTCCATCCTGTCCCACCTGCAGTCAGGGCTGAAGCGCACCAGGATGGCATGGTCCAGCTCCACATTTGCTCTCATGCTGCGGTGCTCCCGCTGCGGGAAGTCCTTGGTGCTCCAGATGCGGACAGTACGGTCATCTGCACAGGTGGCCAGGTACTTGCCATTGCTGCTAAAGTCCATGCAAGATATGTTCCCACTGTGGCTCTAGGGGAAGGGTTGCAGCAAGTATGAACAGGAACCCCTTGGGCAAATGGGGAAACCCATGCAGCCATGATTCTGGAGCCCTGTTGCTTAGATTAACAGCAAGCTGCTGATGGGATGTGATGAGAAGGGATAGGATGGGGCATCCCCACTGATTTTGGTCAGAGGCAGAGGGGTCTGTAACATGCACAGAATACTACAAAGGAAAAGTCTACGGGGGTGTGAGTCTTTGTATACATGTCCTGTGCATGGGCACCATGTACCTTCAATGTTGCAGCCAGGAGGCGGTGGGTGAAGTTGTGTTGCTGAGGCTTTTCCTTGTGAATCCGCTGATGTTGTTTCTGCTTCTTGGATCTCAAGGACTTGTCAGGTGGAAATCCATTTGCTCTTTGGCCTACAAGGAAGGCCCATGTCATTCGTCCATTCACTCACTCAATAAGCACTTACTGACCACCTACGATTGGCACTGAATGGAGGCACAAGAGATGACCAGATATGGCCCCTGTCCTCAAGAAGAGAGGGATATGGAAAAAACAGAGGCTTTGGAATCAGACCTGGGTTTGGATTGCATCTCTACCACTGAGTGATCTTGAGGAGGCTGCTTGCTGTTAGTGTATATAACATAACCATATAGCACCTCGTTGCACATCAGAAAAGGCGCCCTCTCTGGGCAGGCACAGCTCAGCAAGTACACAGAATGGCCAGTGGAATGCAGATTCTTGGCCAGACATCTCTAAGTGGGGGATAATGTGCACACCGGAATCTAGTGACCCTGATCTCAGGTAATTGCCCTGGGCCTTGGTTTTCTAAAAGAGAAGTTGAGAATTGGGTGAGATAATATATACAAAATGACAAGCACAGTACCCAACACAAGCATTAAAAGGCTCAAAGGAATCCCAGAGAGAACCCAGAGGTGAGAGGTAGTTGACGTGAGTTGAGTACATCCCATGTGCTGGAAATGGTGCCATTTTTGTATCAAATATCTAATTTAATTGAAAATCAGGCCAGGAGCAAAGCTGGCATATGTTAGATCGCTACAGATGCTCCTCAATTCCTACAGGAAGAAGGCTCCTGAGGCCACATACAAAGACAAATCTGCCTGCCCTCTGCTTGCCTCTCCAGCCTTGTCTAACAAGCCCTCCCCTCTCCCCTCACACTACAGTCAAACCAAATGCTGTTCCAGGACTCCTTGGCTTCACGCATGTTGCCATTGCCAGGAATATGCGCCCTCTCTTGGCCTCCTGGCAAACTCTTACACGTCTATCCCTCAAGACCCCACGTCAAGTGTTCCCTACTTGACAACACCCTCCCCCACGCCCACCGACAAAAGCAGGGCTGACCACTCCCACCTTTGGGTTTCCTGTGTCTAGTACTGACCTTCCTATGAAACCTACTACACTATATTTTTCACTTACATTTTCACCTGTTCTTTTTTACCCGACATTGGACTCCCTAAAGGAAAAGACCCCAAAGCCTACGGGAGGTAGCAGGTACTCAATAAATGCTGCATGTCGGGGAACCAGAGCGTTCACAAATGAATGTCCGTCCCCTCCTCCCCGTTTTCAGAAAATAACGAACAAGGAGCGCGCTGGAGAGTTTCCCAGCGTCCCCGCAGCAGCCCCGGGGAGAAGCTCGGCCACGGAGAGCTCGGCAGCGCGGGGCCTAGGTTCTAACAGGTCGTCCCGAAGTGAAACTGATGTCTCAAGAGGAGAAACTAAGGCCGGAGGGAGGGCGGGATATCTGGCACCCCCGCAGGCCCAAACGGTCGGTCGGACCCCGGGGAGGCCGGGAGCGACAGGTCCGGCGGGTCGCCCCCACGCGCCCCCGCCCCACTAACCTGCCGACCGGCCGCACGTCTCCTGCTCCGCGCGCAGCCACCCCCGCGCTACCGCCGCCGTCGCCATCAGGGCCAGCAGCCCGAGCAACAGCGACAGCCCCATCAACTCCGGCATCTGTAGCAGCTCCATGTCGGCAGAGTCACTGCCACCTCAGCCTCTGGCCTCGCGAGGGCCTGCACGTCTCCGCAGGGCGGTGCACGCACGCGGGGTGGGGCCTGGCCGTTAGTGCGTCCCGAGGGGCGCGGCCTGGTCTTTGGCCCGTCTCGGGGGCGGGGCCTGTTGTTGGAGCGTCCCGAGGGGCGGGGCCTGACCGTCGGGCATCCGGAAGGACGCGGCCTGTCTATTTAAGGGGGTTTGGCCCTTGAGGCAGTGTGGCCTCACAGGGTAGGGGGCCGGTAACACAGTCTCTGCTCAGGCCTCCCCTTGAAGAATTTACTGATAATCGTTATTAAAGGCGTTATTCCAGTCGTCATCACATTGGATCCTTTCAAGGAGCCATGGGACCTATTATTACTCCCATTCAACTGCTGGGAAAGTCTTCTTAGTATCAGGGGAAATTCAGATGGGCTTTTACTGTTAATGGAGAAGGGACAGGGTATTTCTGGAATTAGGAGGTAGGACAGCCTCATCCTCCTGAGCAGGAGGATGCTGTGTGGAGGCAGGGCATGAGCAAAATAAAAAGTAGCAGGTAAGATTGGAAAGGTCTGGAGGGCCTTGAGTGCCAGCTCAATCCAGCAAACAGAGAGTAGATTCTGGTGGTTATTTCAGGGTGAGATAGCTCAAAATCGGGGTCTTGGAGATTCTTCGGATGGACTAGTGTGTGCCAAGACCGAAGACAGAAGGAAAACCAAGAGGTGGTTGCAAGGGTCCAAGAGGGAGGTGATAAGAGCCTGGACTCAGGGTGGCCTGGGGATAGAAAGGAAGTTGAAAAGGTGATTTTAAACAAGACACTTTTAATTTTGAAATAATTATAGATTCACAGGTAGTTGGGGAAAAAAATGAAGAGGAAGGTTCCATGTATCCTTTACCCAGGTTCCCCCAATGGTAACATCTTGCATAACTATAGTGCAATATCAAAACCAGGAAATTGGCATTAATACAATCTACAGAGTTTATTCACCAAAAAAAAGAGATATTCTGAAAGACTAGTGATAGAATTTGGAGCAGACTAGCTGGAGAGGGAATATTCCCAGAACAAGCATGCTCCATGGGCCTCCCAGGCCCACAACCCAGAGTGAGTCGAAATGCCAGGGTCAGGGATGCCAGATTCAAACGTTTCCATGGCCACCAGGGAGCCCTTCCTGGCAGTGCAGGTCCTCTGGCTTTTAGAAGGATCCTATGAGCACAGAGGCTGCTGCAGAGACTAGATGACAGACAGACTCACCCACAACCTCGGGTGAGGAGACAGATCCAGTCAGAGAGCAAGTGAAGTGGCCTCATTTCCTTCCCTTTTGTCCTTGGTGAGGGGAGAAGGGGAGACTGGCATTGACTCAGCTGTGGGCAGTGGGGTGGAGAGGGCTAGGAGGGGGTGTCCAGAGCATTCTGGAGCTTTTCCTCCTTAATTTGCTATTTAGAACCGAAGGCCCAGCCATGAACCACTTTCTCCTAGAGACAAAGCGGTACGTTTCAGAATTTCATTCACCAAGCATTTTGCAGGTGACATTTATTGATCCAGGAGCTTTGCATTTCATTTAATCTTCTCACGTTCCCACCCCACAGATTAGGGGACTGATGCTCTAGGAGATGCTCATTAAGTGATTTTCCAGAGGTGACACAGATAAAGAGTGAACCTGGGAACACGTGCAGGTCTGTGACTCCAGTCTATCGATGTGGGGGACAAGCAAGAGTAGGGCTACGGCTCACCTGAGACTACCAGATTCTTTTACATTGTAAGTTCAGTTGATCTTTATAGTGGTCTTTAAGACAAGTGAGGCCATGAAATAACTTTAACCAAACCAAAAAAACCCACACAACTAGGCTCAAGTAACTTACCCAAGGTCAACAAGGAAGCCAGGGATAGAACCAGAGTCAAACTGGGGTCTGCTACACTCCATGATCCTTATCCTTCCCACCTTGCCACTGGGCTGTAGTAAGGGCCTTGCTCTTATCCTCAAGTTCCTACAGCCCAGCTGGAATCCAAGGCTAACACTCAGAAGGATGTTAGTAATGACAGAAGAGGGGAAAACTGGGCAGGTCAGGGAGGGAGATCTGCCGATGGATTTTGAGGGGCAGTGAGGTTCAGCTGTACCTTCAGGGGTGGGCATTTAGACAGGGGAGACAGAGGGTAAAAGGGAATTCTAGGATGGAAAGGAAAGCATGAGCAAAGGTGTGGCTGGAGGGATAGCAGGGCTCAGTCGCAAAGCACCTTGACCATCTGCTAGAAACCTGGCCTCATCAGAGGCAAGCAAGAGCCAGAGAAGCAATGGAAGCACAACTTCAATTTGCAATGGAAGCTTCACCTTGCATTGATTGGAGCCTCTCTGGACTTCCCTGGTGGCATGGTGGTTAAGAATCCACCTGCCAATGTAGGGGACATGGGTTCGAGCCCTAGTCTGGGAAGATCCCACATGCTGCAGAGCAACTAAGCCCATGTGCTACAACTACTGAGCCCGCATGCTGCAACTACTGAAGCCCGCGCACCTAGAGCCTGTGCTCTGCAACAAGAGAAGCCACCAGAATGAGAAGCCCGCACACCGCAACGAAGAGTAGCCCCCACTCACCGCAACTAGAGAAAGCCCGCACGCAGCAATGAAGACCCAATGTAACCAAAAAAAACAAACAAAAACAAAAAACAAACAGAAAACCAGAACAAAAAAAAGTGATATTCTATCAGACCAGGGCGGTGGCCATGTGTATGGATGCTTATGAGGTCAACTTGAGACAAGAGGGAAGGGAGCAGGGCACAACCATTAAAAGGATGACATAGCCATTGAGGATACAACAAAAACTGCTTAGAACCAACTAGACCCAAGATGGCGGAAGATTTAACTTCCAGTAGACCTTGAGCCTCACTATATGCTCATTTTAACACGTTAGCATATACTAAATGACACACTCCCAGGCACCGTGACAGTTCCAAGGCCAACCATAAAAGACCAAACAGTGGGCAGTGGTCCAATTCCTGGAAATCTCTGCCCCTTTCCCAAAATAGTTGGAATAAACCTCCCACTCGTTAGCCTATAAAGTTACCCAGCCCACAAAAACTAACCACCCCATATTTCGGGGTGCTCTCATTTTCTGAGATGACCCCATGCCCTGGGGCTGCTCTTGCCTTCTGATATGGACCACACTCTGCCTATGGAATGTGTATCTCTCTCAATAAACCTGTTTTCACTTTACTATGGCTCGCTCTTGAATTCTTTCCCGTGCGAAGCCAAGGACCCTCACTTGGTGACCCATCCCAGGGACTCACCTGTGACCTGGGACATGAGCATTCTCTCCTGCAACAAACTGGCCAGGCCTCGGTAACACACCACAGGGCAGTGGGATATAGGGAAGAGCCCAAGTTGACTGTTTCCTGTTGGCACAAGTGTCTGCATGGTGGTACCCTTCTTGGGCATGGGGAACATGGAAAGGTTCAGGTTGGAGGGGGAAGAATGTGAGCTACAGTCTTGGAAATGATGAGTTCTATTTTGGCTCCTTCAGGGTTAAGGGAGCTGTGGAACATTCAGAGGGGGAGGTCAGGGTGGAAGTCAGATACGTGGTTGTGTCCCTCTGGGGAGAGGGCAGCACAGATACAGAATAGGGAGACCTCAGCAGAGAGGCTGAAGGGGATGGCAGTGTCCAGGGCTTGCCATAGAGTGAGAAGGGCAGTGGGCCAAGAAAGAGGCTCCCACAGCAGGCACTGGGGAGGCACTGCCAGGGAGGGGGAGAGCCTGGCGAGAATTCTGGATCTGCAGGGAAAG